>NW_020664980.1:11247150-11414703 GCF_002925995.2 Terrapene triunguis
GCACGGAGGGGAAGAGGGAGCTGAAGGTAGGGAGGAGGAGGGGGAGCTGGGGATAGGATAGAGGGGAAGAGGGAGCTGAGGGTAGAGAGGAGGAGGGGGAGCTGGGGTGGATGATGGGGGAGCTGGGGCTAGGATAGAGGGGAAGAGGGAGCTGAGGGTAGAGAGGAGGGGGGGGGGGAGGGGGGGTGGACGAGGGGGGAGCTGGGGCTAGGACGGAGAAGAAGGGAGACTTGGAGTGAGATGGGGAGAAAAGGAATATATGATAGACACAATGGAAGCAAATGGGAGGATGGAAAACAGTAGAAAATGTGCTGTAGTAGTGAGTATCAAGCCCTTCTCTGTTTGTGCCCAGCAAAGTCCCCAGTCAGAAAGCTTTATTTCTTTTTAAATTAATGGAGATATCCTATCTCCTAGAACTGGAAGGGACCTTGAAAGGTCATCGAGTCCAGCCCCCTGCCTTCACTAGCAGGACCAAGTACTGATTTTGCCCCAGATCCCTAAGTGGCCCCCTCAAGGATTGAACTCACAACCCTGGGTTTAGCAGGCCAATGCTCAAACCACTGAGCTATCCCTCCCATCCCCTCCCAATAAATACTTCCCAGGCACAGAGTGACTTCCAAACATTTTTAAAATGTAAGGAATGCCCCAGGGAAGGAATCTACCTGATGTGCATGGCATGGAAAGTCAGAGAGAAGTGTGATTGTGGCATTCATCGTGTGTAATACAGGACCAAGCACATTGCTAATAGGGGTCTGAGCACCTGTTTAGATTGAGCAGACTCAATTGTAATCTTTTAAGAAATGATTTGAAAGAACCTCACTCTTTAGGTAAACTACCAAAGCTCTGCAATGCCTTGAAATCAAACTAGGATTCCTGAACACACATGTTAAGGATATGTCTATACAAGGGAAATTAACAAATCCATTCTCACTGAGTCAGGAGAACCAGGAGGATTTGGGGGGGGGGGGGGGGTAAATTTCCCCAGTCTAGACAAAGCACAAAAAAAGCATGGCATTGCAGTTAAGATTACCCAGATAACTATAACATGGCCCCCCGCCACTGCTTTCAGAATGACCAGAAGTGTAGAGGTAGCATTATCCCTTGAAATTGAAACTTGGGATAATTTAAGCAATGACCCCATGAAGTAAGAATGCATTTTTCTGGAACACCTCGTTGTTAACCTTCTGGTGATTGTGACATCCAATAACTTCAGTAGGGCTCCATGCAGGTTCAAAGCTCTACTCACAAAATTGAGGCCCAAGGCCTCATTAAATGTATATTTATATGTACTTTACTGACACAGTATTTCTGCCCTTTTTGTATCTGTAGTGCACAGAAAAACTGCATATTTTACCATTTTCTGAATCAATTATCGAGAACAGTTATTCCTGAAAAGTATGCATGTCACCAGATTATAAGAATGTTATTTGAACCAAAAACTAGCATATCTAGGAATTAAAATTTCCTAAACCCAAATCTCAAAGGTCCTTTAAATTAAGGGCTTGTAAAAATTAGTGTGGTGACAGAGGACCACACTGGAGACATGAAAAACAATACTCAAACCCCAGTCTTTTGTAATAAATAGTTGGTCTCAACACAGAGATTGTAAAAGTACAGCAGCTTTTCCAAGTGTAAGTTGGCTGTAACCATATGCTGCAGATTTATTAAAGTGTTAAGGAAGTTAACATTTATTCAAAAATCCATTCAGAAAAGTCCTTGTTCAAAAAGGACCTCATCTTACAAAGATGATATGGAAGGATAGGAAGTTAGCAGTACAGATCAGAATTAAGGTTGTTAGGGTGAGATTAACTGCATAGTCCATACTTTCCACTGTTTGGGGATCTTTTAAAAAGGAATATTAATTTTAAACATGTATTTTTGTAAACCTGGTCAAAGTTTTGAATTCAAAATTGGACAGAAAAAGTCACCTTTTCATGTGAAATTTTCCCATTTTTAATGCTCTGTCTCTCTGCCAAAAGTAGTAGTATGATATTATGAGCTCTGTTTTTAACATGAGGTTATGGTCAGGGAAAATGACCTCTTAGTGGGGTCTATATTTATTCACTGTCAATTGGCTTCCACAGCAGATTTTCCCACTTTAACAGTTACTAAGTTTTTCTCACTGTATAGCACTGAGCTCAGCCTGGTGTATGAAATTCAAGCTGTGCTCGGATTTTCTGATTTGAACCCCATAAGCAGCAATAAAGATATTGGAATCAGAACTTAGCTGGCAGTTTTGCAGATGATGCACAGGAGAGAATGGATTCCAGCTGACTCTTCTGCAGCTAGATTGGCCAACTGACAGCAGTAAAACCAAAGGAAATCTGACACAGAACAGGTGGGGAGGGAGACAGTGGAGGCTCCTCCTATCAGACAGGTAGGAACTGCACTGGCTTCACTGTTTTGGATCTGAAACAGTATACTCCTACTCTAAACTGACTCTGAGTGCACCTTTTTGTGCCAGTTTCTCCTACCTTCTTTCAGATATCGCCAACATTCTCTGTAGGGGAAAAATATACGCAGACCTAGGCTGCTGCTCTTAGGCCTGGTCTACGCTGGGGGGGAATCAATCTAAGTTACGCAACTTCAGCTACGTGAATAACATAGCTGAAGTCGACGTACTTAGATCGACTTACCGTGGTGTCTTCACCGCGGTGAGTTGACTGCTGCCGCTTCTCGTGGCGGTGGAGTACAGGAGTCGACTTTTCAACATGCTGCCTTGTGAAGTACTTTCCAGTGGTTTGTTTAGAAGAAAGAGAGGCTAAGTCCCTGGACTGAGTGTTGACTCTGCTCCTTTTATATTAAGATATAAAAACACTTTCCCAAAGCTTTCAATAGTGGCTTCTGATGCTGGGTGCTCAGTTTTTGGGTGCCCAGCTTGGGATGCCTTGGGCCTAATTTTCAGAAGTTCTGCAGCTCCTATAGTCTTCATTTATAGGTGTGGGTGCTCAGCATTTCCAAAAATCTGGCCTGAGGCATCTCAGTCTGAGCACCCAAAATTGAAGTCCACTTTTGGAAAGTTTGGCCTTTACTAACAAACTAAGCCCCACGACGTCCCAGTGCATAGGTTAAGTACATATTACCCATGCTAGTTGCAGTTCATTGTGCTGCTGTATAGCAACAGTGGGAGCCCAGATATAGACAGCCCTGGGTTCAGAAGATATTTGCAGGCTGTTTACACTAGTAAACAAGCTCAGAGCATGTCTAACTGTCATGGAGCTAAAAACAACAGCTAGAGCAGTAGGGCTGTCTACACTAGGGCCTGTTTTATTAGCACTAGTGGAGATGATAAACAAGGCTTACCAGTTTAGTCAAGGAAACAATAAGAGCATATACTGGAAGGCAAATGTCAGGTGATCTAGACATAGCAGTACTGCGACGTGACCAGCCTCCTGCCAGAGAGAGGGATTGTTGCCTCAGCTGCACACCCAGAATTCTTTGTCTCAGTCTGGGAACCTGTCTCTGTTCCCAAACATGGATATTTTTACTGGCAGCAAGACGGAACAAAAGGCACAACGTGATCTAAGAAAATCCTTTCAGTGAAGCTCTGTTCTGTTTTCTTTTTCAATTCTGCCAGGGACAGAGCAATCCTGGCAGGTGCTGATCACCCTCAATTGCGTTGAAGCCAATGAGAACTGGAGTACCGAGCACTGCATAGGGTCAGGCCCAGCACTTCTGATCTTAAAAATAAAAGCGTATATTTCCTTCTATAATCTCAAAATTAATCTACCTTGAGCACCAAAAATACCATAACATTTATGAAAATAAAATCACTTTCCTAGTTGAGTGGGTGTGCTATTTTGAGACAGCACTAACATGATAATAAAAATCAGTTGTCAGTTTATTGGCTCAGTTACAGACTTTGATCTGCCACAGCATCTATTCCTCTAAAGTGCTGCACTCTTAAGGGTACCTTGTCCCCTTTCCTCTCCACACAGAAAGGCTAGCAATCCAATTTCCATACTCACATCAGCCTCCTCTGCATCCATTACCCAAAGAGAAACTGTCCATCTCTGTTATACTGAAACTTGGTACCTCCAGGCCTCATGTCTGATGGGATGAAGAGGGCTGAACACAGCATCCTCCAGGGCCTCTGAATGCTACAACCCAACTAGCCAAAGGAGTCAGTACAGGGTGTCTCCCACAGTGACTGAGTTCACCTGTTCCAAATCACTGCAGCCCAGGAAACAAGCCCAGGAGCAAAGAGACTGCCTGCCTTCTCAATTCCCCCTTAAACTTTCCTATTCATTTGAGCTCTCTTTAAACCTTTCCTTTTCCCTAATACTGCATCCTGATAGTCTTTCCAAGTAGCCTTGTGCGGGAGGTGATGGCTTAGTGTTGTGAGTATCACGAGAGCTATGATGCACTGGAACCTAGGAAGGGTTGACTCAATTTACCACAGAAGGATGAAAGTCTAAGTAAAATGCAGTTTTTGCTGTATAGGAGGTGGTTTTTCCTCAAAACCTTATAAATAAGGCTGTAATCAAGTTTTTGTGGCGTGTAGAGTTCCCATGGTTTGGTGCATGTGTTTGTTTTAAATAAGAGGAGGGATTTGCTCTGTTGGGCTTGGCAAAATTTCTCCTGTCCCTGGTTGTTGCGGTGTTCTGTGCATTGGTCAGCTTACACTCTGCACCACAGAGATTGCTACATTTCACTCGTATAACAATAGCTCTGAGAGCTGGTAATTCTCTGCCTCTGTTTCATTTAAACTATTGACTCTGAAGCCTATTGATGATTTCTCATAGCAATATCATTAACTATTTAACTGCTGATCATATTAGCAAATACAACCAACTCCACTGGGATTGCAAGTCTCATCATTCAGCTTCCCTAATATAACCCCTGACTGTACCCAACTCTGTGCAGTGCACTCTGGTCTGCCTGTCCCTCAAATGTTTTCTGACAGACTGTGCACAAAGATTTCTATGGGAAAATAAGTGGCATTGTACTGTGTACAGCATCCAGAAACATGAAAGTGATGTTTCAGTCCAGTACATTATTTCACCATAGTGAGTAATGTCCTAACAAACTGTGGAAACTTAGCAGAGGCAACATGCAATAGCAAAGGTGTTATCCCTGCAGGTGGCTGATGATTTGAATTCACAGTAGGCATGTTTCTTCTCATAATTACATAATACTACTAGCTAGACTGCTACAACCAAAGGGAAACCATCAATTTGAAGTCCAGTCAGCTCAAAAAAAAAATGTACCTGAAACTACTTTTAAACTGCCCCAAAATTCTCATACCAATTTGTGATTTTACAGTCACACAAATAAAACAACTCTCTCCTTTTGCTGTGTGCAAGACCCCTATACAAATAGCATGGGTGAGACTGGGGGTTGACTGACTATGCAGGGGAAACAGTGAAACTGACTGTACACAGGAGACCAGATTCTTCAAAGGGCTCAGCCAGTTTTTCAGAAGACCTCAGTGCCCACAACGGGGGCCAGGTTGTCAAAAAGCTCCCATTTCCCTAACCCATTGCTCTGCATGTGAGCTTCTGGTTGCTCAGCACTTTTGAAAAATGTGTCGCCTCTCTTTGGAAAGTCTGGCATCTCTCCAGGGTGCTGAGCCTGTCTGAAAACTCTGGCCAAAGTCCGGTCAGATGCAGAACCCCAACAATCTGAAAAACCAAAGTGTTTTCCCCTCATCTCTTTTAATTGTAACAACCGTAACTGCTACTCGTTACAATAGAAGTAAAATATTTGTGTGATTCATAGATTTTCATGTCCGAACGGACCATTAGGATTATCTAGTCTGACTACCTGCATAATAAGACGAAGTTGATGTGTCCCTTTAAAGGGACAGTCAGGTTGTTCAAATGCCAACTCTTAGTTACCATATAATAGTGAAGATTCCAGCAGCCATCTGCCTGTTCATTCCCACCTGATAGAAAGATACATTGTCAACCCCAATAACACCTATATTTTCGGAGGGAGGGTGGGGGTGGAAATAACTGTTGCTCTTAGGTTTGGTTCTACATGTAAAAGTTGGACGATGCATATACAGAGCACCCCTCTCGGTCTGCTAATTGCCAGGGCATACCTCAAGGCTTAGCTGGTTCCTGAGGAGGGGGGAGAAGAGGATGTATTAAAGAGGGTGGAAGTAGGTTGGAGAGCTGTAATACTGATCCCAGTAGGTAAAAGGGGGCACTCATGAGGAGTTTATTTGGTATATTATGGTCATGATTTTAATGTAGGTGCATCTTGGCCAAAAGGCCAGGAGACATTCTTTATAAATACACGTTAATTAATTTTCCTCAGTGCACAAAGGGAATTAGCATTAATGTCAGTCTCCAGACTCACACAGGGCCTGATCCAAAGGCTAATGAAACCAATGGAAAGACTGCACATTGACTTAAATGGGCTTTGCATCAGACTCCAAACAGCAAGGAATTTTTTTTTTTTTTCATCAATAACTTTAAAATAACTGGACTGAGAGTAGCCAGATTGAACAGCAAAAAGGATTACGCTGATAATCTTGCAGCGTATGTCCAGGGGTGCAGCTAAACCCCCTTGACAGTAGGATTTATCTTCACAGAGATGCTGACGAATTGAGTGCAGTGGCATTAGCAAACACTGCTGTAATGCTTGGGACTAGCTGCGTTCCACATACTGTGTGTTCTCATTCAGCTATCCCATAAGATAAAATGCATTTCAAGGCTAAGCAAAGTACACTAAGGAGTTACCAACCACTCTTCAAGGTTCGGGGGGGGGGGGGGGAATCAGTAGTGCAGAGACATGATATTCTCCACGGTATTAGTTTCTCTCTGAAGCTAGGGAGTTCCTCTGGCAGCAGAACCAGTGGGATTCAGTTGCATGAGGGGGGAAGCAGGGGAAAGGCTCTGCAAGGGCTTCTTGCACCGAGTTAGGGTCTGCTCATAGGCAAGTCTCCTGTTCTCCTTCAAGGGATGGTGGGGATCTCTCCAGAGATTAGGTTGAAGTAGCCTCCATGTAGCTTTGTAGCCCCTCCATGACTGGGAGAGAGATTCTTTGTCCCTCCTCTCCAACACATATTCCTAGCAGCCCTACTCAGGCCATTGCTGGTCTCTGGATTTGGCCCTAATTTTTTCCTATATTTCCAATTCAGCAAAGCATTTAAGCATGTGCTTAAGTTCCATTGCCTTAAATGGGATTTAAGAATATGCTCAGGTGTTCTGCTGAGTTGGGGCCTAAATACTATACTATGGTACATACCCTTTTAACTGCAAATGCTAGATTATAGAATAACTCATGATCCAGGCCCCATAAAACAAGTGAAGGATGGGGAGAAAACTTTAGCTCTATATATCCTTGGTCGAGCGGCTTAAAAATCAGAATTGAATCTCATTTTTGTGCAGGTTGATTTTTCCCTTAATGTCCTTCATCTCTTTTTTGCAGCAATGGTCAGTGGTTCGCACAAGGGCTGAGCTAGCCTAGCAGCAAACTAATCAATATTAATAGAGATGGGACGGAGAGGAGGGATTAGCATGACTTTCTTAACCCCAGACTGGCTCAGTCATGAAGCGGCTGAGGAGAGAGCAGCACAACGGTAACAGCATATGGCTTTAGTAGCTTTTCCTTTGTTGCGCCTGTGAATATTTACTTCTGGTGCTTCAGTGCAGATTGCAGTAACATCAGACAGTTTGAAGGAAGGGATAAGGAATCATTTTATTTGCAATCTCTGAGCCAAATCCATCCATGAGGGAAGCTCTATTGAAGTCTGAAATTACATACAGGATCACTTTTATCCTAAATTTCTACTCTAAAAAACAGCAGTTAGCGCACGAGAGTGTTGACAGCAAAAGTGTTTAATACAGGTACATTTGCTGGATTTTTTTAAAAGGAAAATCTAATCAAAAACATTGAGCATGCAACTTGAATATTGAGTGCAAGAGCTAACAAAGCATTCTGTGAACCAGTCCTCCCATTGTTAAGCAGAACTATTCACACCAGCTAAGCCAGAAAGAAGTGCATGTATATATTTAAAGTGTGCTTCAGGCAAGTGGAAACTTTTTGTTTTTTTAATTCCAGTCAGTAAGAAATCATATTTCAAATTATTTGCTCCTATTGGATTTGTGGCTTCACTGTTGGTTTACTGGTAGCAGATATTCTAGAAAATATTGGTGTGTGCTAAGTGAGAAGGGAGTTATTGTAAATTAATGCATTGTCTTTCATTAAATAGAAAGATATTCTTAAATTTCCATTTTTTGAATACTTTCTTTACACACTGATTCAGAAACAGTCAATACTTTCTCCTGCTGCTTGTTTTGAAAAATTGAACTCTTGGGAGACTTATCCCAGAATGACTCACATTGGATTGGTTTTAAAAGTTAGTTTTCAATTATTTACATTTTTAAAGCAGAAAATGTTTTACAGTGGCTGATATAGCACCAGCTTGTTTTTTCTTCCTTCGTCAGAACCCCTCATGTCTGACAAACCAGATTTTGCAGAAAGTGAAATGTAAAGAAAGTGAATGCATCTGAGGTTGATTGGACACAAGGCAACCAGCAGACGGTGTATTCCACTCAATATACAAAATGAATACTAATCAGGGGATTAATGGCCCAAATCCTTCTCTGGTTTAACTCTTAGTGAGAGGAGTTGCACCAGGGATTAAGTTGGTCCTCTGACTACACAAGTCATTAACTGATTTTATGTTTTGTCTGCACTTATGTGTTGGTAAACTCACTGTGAGACTACTCCTGCTCTTATTGAAGAGGTTACCTATATAGAAGCAGGATCAGCCCCTCTGGGTTTAACTTACTTTACCAGTCTCTTAAGAAACAGATACATAGTTGGATTCTAGTGTTAAAACCCCTCACTGAATAGACTATATACTGTAGTTCCCCAAAGGATAGGCACATACAGTCTAATCATGGGTTAGCAGCAAGTGTGTACCATTGCCCTCTCCTGGCTACCATGTGTCAGACTTGCTCAAGTGTAATTCTCTCTCTTGCCATAGATGGGAGAAGCCTAGATTGTAGGTGAAACCTACTCCGACCCTCAGCTAACCAGAAGTCTTCTTTAGCTCAGTGGCAGTGCCCTGTGTGGCTTTTTTGCCCTGTGAGCCCTCTCCCTGCATGTGTGTGGTTGCTTGTAAATGTGGTTTGTATATATCTTTAAACTGTTACAATGGCAGCCATGGTGCACTCCAGGGGGACCTTGGTGAGTGGTTCTCTTTAGAGGGGGATGGCTGGGCAGAAAAGTAACCAAGGTCTCCTCTTTTGCAGGAAGTGTCCACCTAACAGCATCCAGAGACACTATGGTGGAGCCAGACTTTCTTTTAACAGATCATCTGAATGGCAGCACTTCCCCTACCACCAAAAACCTTCTGTCTGGATATACAGCCAAGTCCTGGCTTGGGACAGGGACCTCCTGACATGCTGGTGCAGTAGTGCTAGCCACCACATCAGGCTTAATCCCACCAGCCAAGCACTGTCTGGAATCCTGGCCTCCTCTCTCCACTGCAGTTGTGGTTCAGTTGCAAGAGGAAGGAAGGTTTGTATATCGCACCCTCCATTCTGAGAGGCACTGCTTTGTGGCAGCATGGGGGACCTGGGGAGGAGATTTAGGGGTAGGGAGGAATGCCCAGTGGGTTTGTGACTGCAGAACTGCATGGCGGGGGAGTGGCAGTGCCTGGCCTCCTATAACAGTGGCTGCCCCTGCCTAATGAGAAGATTCATTCCCCTCCAAACCTACACAGCGATCCCCTGCTCAAAGCAACCGGCACACTGGTCCACAAGCCTGTATAAAGAAATAACATGAGCTCTATGGGAATGGAAAGGACTCAACTTCATCATATCAGAAAAAAAGAAACATATATCCCCTCTCGAATAGTTTCTGTACAAATCTGCATTTTCCAATCTGATCAAAACAGGACTTTATTGACACTTGGTTTTGTTCTCGAATCTGGCAGCTTTGAACAGAAAAGCAAAGTAAGCACATCCTGAATGTAAAACTGAAAAGATGACAGGCTTCTCATTCAGGGAGGGGTTGCTCCTGTTCGGTTTTGTTTTTTCAGTTCACTGTTAGGCGCCGGTTTAATTTTTTTAACAAATGTTGTTTATTTTTTGGTCTCTGGGGGAAGTAGGAGTTTTAATTAAGTATTCTGAAACCGATGAACTCTTGCTTTTGCAGAGTCCTAGAAGGACTGTGACTCAAAGTCCTGTATGAGCCTTCTTACTTGCCAATAGTGTATGTTTCCATGTCTAAGAGAAAATATTGGTCTTTGAAACTTACCAACACAATAGGTTTACAACTCAAATCCTTCCAAGTATTATTAATCATTTGCTTTAAACTAGCATCTGCAGGCCTCAGCCAGGTTGGAGCCTACCACACTCTGAGCCCTAAAGAGCTTACTGTATGTAGCAGCTGAGTGAAATTCCAGCTACAGGCTATCGTCACAGTATACTGAAGTCTGACACAAAACCAAGCCCCAACCCCAACCTTCCAAGCATTTCCACCAACATGGTGCCTGCTTGCACAGCTCTCCCACTGCCTGTGCAGAAGGGAAGGAATGCCAACCATGTGGCAATTTAATCCCCATCAAAATCTCATAGGCACTGCAGGGTTTGAGGCAGGGCCGAAGAGAAGCACTTCATGGTACCATCCCTTGTACTGCTGCATGGAATTCAGGGAGGAAGTCAACCTGGCTTAATAACTCCTTCTGGGATTGCATTCCTCCCCTGGTTGAGGAGGGAGCAGTGCCTAGGAGCTTCCCATGCAGACAACTCTGCAGATGTGGATGTGGTATTGCCTTTACACCTAGATCCCCTGGAGGAAGAGCTGGGAGGCCTTGTTCTTTTCCCACTCAAGCACTCCCAACTCTCCTCCCCCGCATGGGAACCATTGGGCAGTAACTCCATGAGTTAAATTTTGCTGCCTCAATGGGAGGTCAGTCTGACCTAACATTGTGGGAGGAATTGTTCTCCAATTCTGCATTGTTGCTATACCGCTCACTGCATCACTGAGAACAAGCATACCCATTGGCCCATGGATGGGTTACTGAGGTGGATCCTGGGCCAAGTTCTGGTCTCATTTACACTGGTGCTGTGACTTCTCTGGGGTTACTTGAAACATAGACCCATTCAACAAACAGCATACAATCCGCCCAGTATTTGGAAAGCCTGGATAAAGTTACTGAGCAGGCAGGGAGCTGGGGCGGAGGGGAGGGTACTATTTAGTTTCAATGCCTCTAAAATAAATCAGCTCCATGAATTATATTCTTGGCCAATAAATTTCCATTGTAGCCATGTCACAGATTATCTCCAGCAACAGCAGAAAACCAAACAATGCACTGTCTAAGGAGGGTATGGTGCTCTCTGTCTTACAACACAGAGGTCCAAGGATCTCAGTTATACCAATGTAACTCCACTGACTTTCATGGAGTTACTCCAACTTAACTGCTGTAACAGAGCGGAACATAAACCACTATTGTCAGTAGCAGTGACATTTTCTCATGAGCCATACATTGCTATTATAACCAAAAATCTCATACACCCTCCTCTGAAGACCACATTCCCCAGAGACACCTGACTTCGGGGTTGTTTTCCATCTTAGCTGGAGTTTAGGATAAGCAACTATTCAAAGCAGAGATGGGAAACTCGGGAGATCAAGAAGTGAAGCAGAGGAAAGCCGTGCGATGTTAGAAAATGAGAAAGCAAAAAAAGTCACTATCTACTTCATTCCTGGTTAACAAGTCACAAATATCTTACTTTAAACATCCACTTGATGCTCCATATGAGGATTCCTCAGTGTGACATTACGTTTTTCTACTAGTAAGAGAAGCAACAGCTCCCGGAAACTCAAACAAATCCCACTCAGCCAGATAAGCCATTATAGTTCTCTGAAATTGCTTAGGCAGCATATCACAGTCCTTCTAGTGGGAGGCAGGAGGGAAGTTAACTCAGGACTTTTATACATGGGGGAAGTGACTGGCATAGCTATGTCTATCAATGTGCCATTGGGGAGCAGAGTAATTCTACTGCATAAGAGTGATTTGTATTCCAGAACAGAATATCCATGTGGTGAACTATACCAGTATAGTTCTGTACCTCTAAAAGCCATGCCAGTCAATTCCCAAGCCCTTGGACTGAGTTTTATTTCAGTTGACAAGCCCTTCATTCTCTTGGCCGCCTGGAGATTGTATCCGGAGCTTTAGAAGTATTTGTACTCTTCAAATTAAGTTGTAATCACAAAAAAATTCCTTTGGTGCCACTGACAGTAGCAATTCTCTAAACATTGCAGGAAAACAGCCTTCCCCATTCCTCTGGAAAAACCCACGTTCCAGGCCACAGGTCTGGCCACTTTGCTTTAATAGATGTACTTGAGTATAGGGGGGGAGAGAATCATTTGGCCAAAATAGGAAAGTGATGGGGATTTTTCAACTCTGTGAATTTTGTGCTCACAAAGCAAAGAATTAGTAGTACATCTCTACCCCGATATAACGCTGTCCTCGTGAGCCAAAAAATCTTACCATGTTATAGGTGAAACCGCGTTGTATCCAACTTGCTTTGGCCTGTGATTGACAGACACCAATCCCCAGCTGTCTGGTCCCCAGCTAGTTTTCAGAGCTCTTACAACCCCTACTCTAGGCTGAGGGGACAGCATGACGGCAGCTGTGACCACAGCGGGTCTGAGTTACACAGCGGCTACCCCCGGCCTGTTTGCTGCAATCTCGCTCTAGGCAGGGAACAGGGAAGTCCAGTTTTCCCGCCCCTGGCGATCCCCCCACGCAAGGGCTCCATCTCTGTCCTCTCTCCCCTTCAAGCTGGGTGAGGCGGCTCCTCAGTCCTGCCTCCCTCCTGAGGGCCGCGCCGGCTGGCCGTGGCCTTTGCTATGTGGGCAGCAGGGACCATGCAGCCTGACTCCTCCATGGGGAGCTGGGCCCGGTGGGGTGGGGTGAGGCGAGGCTCAGGCAGGGCGCTGCGCCGGCGGCTCCCACGTCTCTCCCGCTCTACCCTTCTGCTGCACCCCGCCACCGCTGCCCCGGATCCGCCGGTAGATGCGGGAGCCGGGTGAGGCTGGCCCTGTGGGTGGCCTCTCTGGAAGCGTGTCCGACGTGGTGGCAAAATAACGAGCTCGGTGCAGGTAGAGATGGGTCTGCTCGTGTGTGCCGGTGCCTTGCCGCGGGGGGCTGACGGGCTGTTACCTAGAGGACTCCACTCCTGCCGTCTCGGGCTGGTCGGTGCGTCCTGTGCCTGCCCGCGCCTCTGATCGCTCACTGGGGTGGGGGAGGGTTGTTGGCTTGCGCACTGGGAGTTGTTAGCTGAACTGTGCGGCCAAACAGCACCATTGTCTTTCTCTTAGCCAACAATGGCGCAGCCCCGCCCCCCAGAGTGCTGCTTTACTGCGTTATATCCGAATTCGCGTTATATCGGGGTAGAGGTGTACTAACTAGGATCAGGCAGAATTCAGGGAGGCTCCATGCAAGAGCTTCACCGCACAGCCCTTCTCACTCCTGAGCTGGAAGATCCTCTTGTTCTAATACTGGGGCCCATCTGCACCGCTTTGCTCACGAGCCTCAGACAAGAACGACCATGGCCTCTGCTGCCTGTGGGCTCAATCTGGCTTCCATTGAAGCCTGGGGAGTTTTGACATCGACTTCAGGCTCAGCAACCAGAGGCCAAATCCTGCTCCCCTTACTCAGACAAGTATCCCCACTGAAGCAAAAGAACTATGTCAGGGAGTTAAAGATCAGCCCCAAATCCTTGGGCCTCTCTCTGGAGCAGACAGCAAGTCTTGCTGAATTGTGGCAGTTTTGCGATATGGACAAATGTTGCGCTGAGTTTCACCTTGTTGGCAGTGGCGTTACAAGTAGCATAAGTCAGGGCAGATTGGCAGGGGGTTCCCCCTTCCATTAGGGTCAGGAGCCAGCCTATGAAGGCAAAAGGAAAATGTGCTAACTCACTGTAACACCCAAGCCCTCTGGATTATGGGCCCAATGCTGCTGCCATTCAAATCAGTGAGAGCTTCACCACTCACAGCAACAAAAGCAGGATCAGGCTCCTACTATATTGCAGCTAATACAGCAGTACAGGGAGGAGTTTACATTGACTTGGGGGAGTGGGGACTTGCTTTCCCTCATGGCTGCCTCATTGGTTTGTTAGCTTTCTGCCATGCAGGAATCAGTATTGCTTCATACACGTCTTTCTTTTAATCCCTGAAATGCAGCTCTAGCAAGGCTACAAATCCTAAACCATGACTTCTTTCCCCCACCGAAGAATCTCTGCCAGTTTTGAAGACACTGATTCTGCAAGGGGTCCTTTCTGCTGCTGGCTGAAATCCCTTCAGTCCCCTAATCAGATCAGGAGATTTGGCTCATTTGAATTTATGAACGCACACCATGTTACTGTGCTCACATGCTAGTAACCCTCATTTGTTTTTGCCCATTTCTGACTTTGTCACCTGTGCACCTCATATCACCAGGCTTCAGTGTCACTGAAATTAAGGCCCTCCCCTGCCTTATTCCAGTTAGACACTTTGCCTGCCCCTTAGACTGGCCCTGTAGCTAGCAGGGTGCCCACCCTGGATGCCAGCTTCCTGGGGCATCAGATCAACCGCTAGGGGGAGGAGGACAGACGAATCAGGGTTTGTTTTTTGTCCCCTCAGCCATTTAGGGGGTGCCACAAATATTTTCTACCCCAGCCAACAAACCAGCTATTTAGCTAGGGATAGTTCTAGCACTGAGCTCTATGAGCTAGAGGAAACGAATATGTTTCCTACATAACTAACACCCCTTCATTATTTAGCTCAACCTCTTACTACAATCGATGTAGCAACAAGTTACCTTCCAGCCCTCCATAGCAGGTGGAGTTCCCACACTATTCCTGGCAGAAAACACAAACATTATAATCCAAACACAGCTTTTATAATTGACTGCCAGCACAAAGCCTGCTCCCACTCTGTCTCAGAAAGCTGCCATCCACTATCATATCCTGGCTGGAGCTAACAGGATCCACCTGCCAGCATGAGTCAGCTGTAATTACTCTGCATCTTTATGCAGGATCCTAGCGCTTGATCACAGGGTGGCTCAGCACAGGAGCCCTCTGCATTCCTAGGGGGATAATTATAATGAGAGATGTTATGCAGTTTCATACAGCTCATTAAACAGCTGCATTGTAGTACAGTAATTAGAGCTGGGCACAAACCACACCTTCAGATACAGAACCAAACTTTCTCACGTACCAAATGTGGTGAAGCATTAGGTTGGCCAGATAGCAAGTGTGAACAATCGGGATAGGAGCTGGGGAGTGTGTGTGTGTGAAGGGGGAATAGGCACCTATATAAACAAAGCCCTGAATATTAGACTGTCCCTATCAAATTGGGACATCTGGTCACCCTATGAGGCATGCACTTAAAAAAAGTCGCAAGAGTTGACAACACTGTATCCACTATGCAGTTCCCGCTGCTCCCAGGACATGGGAGATCTTTCCCCCTAAAAAGGAAAGGAAGGCATGTGAGGGAGAGCCAGGCAGAGCTGAGGGAATGGCCTAAGGAGCAAGCGGGGCCTGAGGGAAAGAGGCATCTAATAGCGAAGGTTAGCGGGATCAAGGATCTAAGCTGCATGGGAACATCGAAGGCACCAGGGGAGCTCAGACAGAAGAGCTGGCTGGGAGCTGGGGGTAAGACTCAGAAGGAAATGCACAAGGCAGCAAACACTCCAAAGAAAAGCAAGTGTGGAGCTGGTGGCTCTGGCCAGCTCTCAGTTTGTTTGGGGATAAAATTGGAGTAAACAGTGCTCCTTTAAAAAGCACTCACTCCTGCCGAGCCAGAGGGAGCCTCCTACACAGCACACGCCACTGCTTAGACAAAATAAACCATGTTCTCGAGGGACGCTGTGGTATACAAAGCAGACAGGACTCTGGCAACTCCACTTGCTCGCAGCCAGCTAGACGGCAAGCCTCTGTGACTCACGCCGCCGACCCAGCCTCCATATTTAGCACTCAGATGTGTCCCAGCAGTGAAACCACCTCTAGATGTAACGTAAAGTATAACCACAGCAGTAAAGGCCTGATTCAAAGCACATTGAAGTCAGTGATGCGTGTAGGGGGGAGACTGTGTCTCAATGAGCTTTGGCTCAGGCCCTAAGCGTAGTGCAAAGAGACAGTAGAGTCACCTGTTTGTTTTTATTTATTCAACATATATCTGCATTGCAAAACACTGTTCCCTTGTTCCCTTTTACCTGCGTGTATCAGGGCACTTTGAAATAAAATTAGAGCTGAGCCTCTCATGTATTCACAGGACTCCAGGAGCTGGGGCTTTAAGAAAACCATCAAATATCATGAGATTTGTGAGACTTGGCAACACTGTGCTGTGCGTGGATATTCTGGCCTGTGGTTGGCAGTGAAATCCTTCAGGCAAAACCCTGCCCTGCGTTGCATGGCTGCAATAGTGCAGAGTAGGCCTTGGGGAGACATTTCCCTACCAGACTCAACTCACCCAGCGCGGCTTATGGTGGTGGTGTGGCAAATGGAGTCCTGGGCACAGCCCTGCCCCCCTCAAAGGGGCTAGTTCTGCTGGTGTGGTCGGGCCCCTGGCCGCACCCACCCTTGACAGCAAGCTCTAAAGGGAGCACACAGGAACAATGGGAGCAAGAGAGCACATTGGCTCAGTGCCGGCTGGATGGCTCAAGGGCATGTTGCGTGCCAGGTCCAGCACCTCCCCACCCCACAGCTCAATAAGATACGGCCTGGACTTTGCCCTTCAGTCACATCTAGTGAACTAGTCACATCTGCTCTTTGCATGCATTTTGGTTTTGTTTAGATCATAAGAATTTACTCATCTAATCAGGCAAGATAACTGTGTATCTATAAAGCCTATTTGTGCACCTGCAGCACCAGCACAGAGGCCCACTCAGACGTGAAAGCAGTATGCAGCACATCCGTGGGCATCCCCAGCTGAGGCAGGAGGGATGGAGGAAGCCCAACTGCCCCTTGGAAACTCTGGCTCTTCTCTCCAGGGGGAGGAATTAGCAGGGGGCTTCCCCTTCCATTATCCCCTGTCCTCCTTCCTTCTCTTCCAGCCCAGAGGGAAACCTTTGCCAGGGTCCTTCAGCAAAGAGAGCACCCAGCATTTCCAGTGTCCGAAGCTGGGAAAACAGTTATTGAACTCTGTTGAGAGACGCTACATACGTGAGAAAAAGGCAGCAAATGACAAGAGCATATTGTTCTCTCCATTCAGGAGGTCTCTATGGCAGGTTCAGGGCATCACTCTGCCAAGGCCAGGGACTCCTCCACAGCTAGGCTACTGCTTCATTTCGGCCCTAGCCCCTGGCCAGATTTTGCAGGGGACAGGACTCTTCAGAGGGCTGTCCCCTTTTAGAACTAAGGGTGCAGGTAACCCTTACCACCTGGTACCTTCCTTTCCTCTCCTCAACCGCTGACCACGCTACCTATTTGCACTCATGTTCCCAGACTAGTGCTCAGGTAGTCCTGGATTGGGGTGGTGAGGAATGGAACATGCCGAAGAGGAAGTCAGATCTCATTCTCTCACACTGGCACAAATCTGGTGTCACTGCACTGACTTCCACAGTTACTCCAGATTTACACCAGGGTAACTGATGTTTGATTTTCACCCAGTGCCTGGCCTTGGTGATTTTCTCCAGCCTAGTGCCTGGTGATGTAGTGAAAGGATGGACTCCTTCTGCAGCTGGCTTTAAATGGGAAAGCAGAGCATTTCCCTGGAGGAAAGTGTACACGGGCTGTAGGTGAGCGGGGCGTTGTTGTGAGCGCACTGAGAGCTGCCTTGTAAACATACGCATGCCCAAACCTCACTCCCATGGTGTGAGCCTCCAAGATATTCATCAGACATTTTTGCAGAAGGGTGTGGACCACATATGTCTTGGCTTTAAACAAAGCCTCAAGAAGGGAGCTTTTTTTTTTTTTTGGCCTGCATATGGATCTTTATTTTAAGGCACCCAACTGAAAATCACCATTGCTTCGTTCCAAAGCGCATTCCACACCATTTTATTGTCCCAAGGGTTCTTTTTTAACAGCCCAGTCACCATGCCCAGTGCTTGGATCCCAATTTGACTTTTACAGCTTTTTTTTTTTTTTGTAGTGTGCTTTAAAAATACCTAACTACTTTGAAATGTCAGAACACCAGGCTCAGCTTTCTTTGCCAGCATGCGGATTGCTCTAATATTCACAATGGGTAATTGGAGACTGAATTGGCCCCAATTTGAAATACAGTGTGATTATTAGCTTCACACTGTGCTGACCAAGCTTTAGTCATGTTATTTTACACCTGTATGGCAGGGGGAATACAGCTGCAACTTCCTCCAAAGCCTGGTTTGGTAAACTTCATGTTTTAAAGCACTCAGCAAAGCAAGGCCGTGGAGGAAAGAAGTGTGCTTAACCTCTAATATCAGTGCATTGTATAACGTGCTATCTATGAGATGGATCCTACATCCATATTAAAATACTAGGCCAGATTCTGATCTCCGTAACATGAATGTAAATCCAGTGACTGATTACGGCATGCAAGTGAGCTCAGAATCGACCTTGATGTGTATTGACAAGACAAGCTTTTACAAAAGAGAGCTCTATACTAAATCCAAAGAAATTATTTATTTCTCAGTACAATAGGGACAATATTAAAACAACTACTGCAGGACTGCAAATCCAATGATACTCACAGCCACATACAGCAGGTAAAACCCGGTCCCCATTGAAATCAATGGGAATTTTGTCATTGGTTTCCATGGAGCCAGGATGTCCCCCACTATCTTTGCTGTGCACCTGGAATTCCCACTGCCATCCATGCTGTTTCCGTGGCCTCTATATAGCCTTTACCTTAAAGACACTGACCTCGTATGTGATAAATCGTTAGTGCCTACAGAAGACTGAAATCTCACTAACACAGTTATATGGCCCCCACCATCATAATGCCTGGGCATCTGATTAGCTTCTCGTGTAATTCGCCTCACCACAGGGCAGTGCTATTATCCTCATTGAGCAGATGGAGTACTGAGGTACAGAGAGGCTAAGGGACTAACCCAAGGTCACACAGGAAGCACATGGCAGAGCAGGGAATTGAACTGGGCACGCAAAGGTCCTAGACTACTGCCCTAACCATGGCCCAGCCTTCCTCTCTAAAGATTCATCTGCTGATTGAAGGGGATATGGGGTCTAGCATTTAGAACACTAAACAGAGAGCAAGTACTCCTGGTTCTCCCAGTGACCCACTGTGTGACATAGGGCAAATCACTTGGGGCCTGATTTTCAGAGGTGCTAAACACCTAGAGCACCCATTGACTTCAGCTGGAATTGTGGGTGCTCAGTGCCTCTGAAAATCAGGCCCTTACCCTTTGTGCCTCAGTTTACCCATCTGTCAGATACATATAATACCACCAATCTCAAGGGGATGAGAGGCTTAGGGCCTGAACCTCCTTCTACTGAAGTCAATGGCAAAACTTCCATTGGCTTCAGTGGTCCTGAGTCTAGCTTTAATAAATGGACAAAGCACTTTAGGACCCTGGAAATGTTTTATGCTACAGAACAGCCATGCATTGTCATGGCGGATATACCTTGGCCATTATTAGCTTTTGTTAAGGCACTTTAAAAAGAAAAGGCAGAAACGTAAGCAATTTCTAAGTAGTTTGTATTCACTTATCTGTGAGAGGCAGTGTGGCCTAGTAGCTAGCCTATACTGGCCTAGGAGTCCTGGCTTCTGTCCCCAACTTTGCCTGTTGGGTGACATTAGGCAAGTCATTTCCCCCATATATAAAATTAGCATAATGATACTTCTTTTGTAAAGGGCTTTAAGCTCTCCTGATGGCGAGTCCTACATAAGAGCTAGGTAATATCATCACTGAACCCTACTCTCAATGAAGTTAATGTCCAAAGTCTTCTTAACTCCAGTGTGAACAAGCTCTGGTCCTTACTGATTACAATTCATATTAAACAAGCACATGAATCTGTCATCTGCTGGCCTCACAGAGTTTATATGCAGACAAGCGTAATTTATCTTTAAAAGAAAACCTTCTAAAATGCAGGTGCTTCTCCCTTCGAAGAATGCAGCCACGTCAATCATACAGCAACTGCATGTGCTTCACTATTTGGGTAGCCTGAAAATATATAGAGAGGAAAGTCAGAGAAACCAACAAGATAGCACACTTCAGAAAAGATTATGCAATCAGAGCAGAAGGATATTTAGGCAGGTTAGACCATAAAACAGCTTGTTTTATTTCTCCCTCTATTTTCAACTGATGCAAAGTAACTCTGTACTTGGAATATTGTATTCTTCCACTAGATGGTGCTTTGCTACCAAAAAATATTACCAAGAAAGCACATTCTCAAGTTCTTTCCTGGAACAGAGTAGGCAAATATATGAAGTCAATACAATTCATCTTTGGGAGCAGACCGTTGCCATTTGCGCTGATCAACAGCCAGTCTTATCATTAAAAACCAAAACAATCTAACTGGAAAGGCTCTCTTTTCATAAAATCTCTGGGGGATTCACAACATTTCTATCCTTTCTGAAATTAACGCTCTCATAAAAAGTTGCATGCAGTGTTGGTGTAGTCGTGTTGGTCCCAGGATATTAGAGAAACATATTAGATACAGACCTATAAAGATATTAGAGAGACTCACCCACCATATAAAAAGTTGTGATTTCACAGAACTCTCAAGGGGAACAAGCAGCTATTGCAGCCTCACACAGAAATGCCCCCTCCAAAACTGTTGCATTTTGGTCTCTAGAAGCTAAGGTTAACACTTGTGATCTCAGGGTCGGGAATTGTTAATGGAGGAAATTTACTTTTGAAGTCCCCCCTTGGAAGAAATCCAGCATGCAGGAAGCCCCAGGAATTTCCCGTTCAAAGAGGGTGCTGACAAGACATGAGCTGACATGCATCGTCTAACCACAGTTTTTTTTACCATTTTTAAAGCTAAAACATCAAATACAGAGAATTGGTCACCAGTGGCCATATCACCTGACTGCCAAGAGCTACAAAAGGATCTCACAAAACTAGGTGACTGGGCAACAAAATGGCAGATGAAATTCAATGTTGATAAATGCAAAGTAATGCACGTTGGAAAACAATGCCAACTATACATATAAAATGATGGGGTCTAAACTAGCTGTTACCACTGAAGAAAGATCTTGGAGTCATTGTGGATAGTTCTCTGAAAACATCCACTCAATGTGCAGCGGCAGTCAAAAAAGCGAACAGAATGTTGGGAATCATCAAGAAAGGGATAGATAATAAGACAAAAAATATCATATTGCCTCCATATAAATCCATGGTATGCCAACATCTTGAATACTGCATGCAGATGTGGTCACCCCATCTCAAAAAAGATATATTGGAATTGGAAAAGGTTCAGAAAAGGGCAACAAAAATGATTAGGGGTATGGAACGGCTTCCGTATGAGGAAAGATTAATAAGACTGGGACTTTTCATCTTGGAAAAGAGACAACTAAGGGGGGATATGATAGAGGTCTATAAAATCATGACTGGGGTGGAGAAAGTAAATAAGGAAGTGTTATTTACTCCTTCGCATAATACAAGAACTAGGGGTGACCAAATGAAATTAATAGGCAGCAGGTTTAAAACAAACAAAAGGAAGTATTTCTTCACACAATGCAGTCAACCTGTGGAACTCATTGCCAGAGGATGTTGTGAAGGCCAAGCCTATAACAGGATTAAAAAAGAACTAGATAAATTTATGGAGGATAGGTCCGTCAATGGCTATAAGCCAGGATGGACAGGGATGGTGTCCCTAGCCTCTGTTTGCCAGAAGCTGGGAATGAACAACAGGGAATGGATCACTTGATGATACCTGTTCTGTTCATTCCCTGTGAAGCATCTGGCATTGGCCACTGCTGGAAGATAGGATACTGGGCTAGATGGACCTTTGGTCTGACCCAGTATAGCCGTTCTTATGTTCTCTCACAGATATCACAGTGCTCGGTCTATTAAAGAGATACTGCACTGGGTTGATCCACAAACTGCTTAAATATATATTAAAGCGATCACAGTTCATTGTTCCAGTTAGGAATGGAAACAGCATCAAACATCTGCAACTGAACAAAGGGCATGGGGAGGCAAGGAGGATGAAGCTTTGTGATTATTGTTAGGGCAGATGTCACCAGGTGCCATTGTTACACAAGTTATTTTTCTTAGTGTGTGTGCAATGCCCAGTCCTTGGAGAATTGTGGTATTGTAATTAGTTTTGTGATGCACATTCTTTTGGGGGAAACTGTTGCCAACAGCAGGAGAGTTTGCTCTCGGCCTCAGTCTAACTAAACTCAATTCTTAGTGCAGAGTTGCTTTCTGGGAACCTGGCACTGGTTTTTGGGCAGAGAATTCTGATAGAAGGGATTAGCTATATGTCATTTGTGACCACCTCTGTTCAAAGACTGGTGTTTATTAACACTAGATACAAGTGGCACTACGAAGATAACTATACTCCATGTCACTGATTTCTCCTCCATCAGAAAGCTGACTTGCAAGGCCCCAAAATTTCCTACTGCTTAGCAGTGGGATGACATCATAAATAATAAGCTTTTATATAGCAGTTTTCACTTGCAGCTGTCAAAGTGCTTTATAAAATATCACGACCCCCCCATACACACACACCCATGGAAGCAAATAAAGTGGGGGATGGATTCGGTCACTTCCTTGTGATTGCTATTGTTTGGCTCTCTCGACTGCTTGGTTACCAGGGTAGATGCCCATTGGTTAACTCTCGGATGGCTGTATCTTTGCAGGGGAAAAAGATAAAGGGTAAAACTTTCCATGGCTCCAAAGTGACTGAGGTGTTTAAGTTCCATTGAAAGTCATTGGGACTGAGGTGCCTAAGTCACTTGGTCAATGTTGAAAATTTTATCCCAAAACCTTTTTTATTTCTTGAAAGCTCTGAATGCAGCAAAAAACTTGCAGAAAGCCCCAGGATTGCCCAAAGGTAGATATGTATTCAGTCCCCATTTCACAGATGAGGAAAGTGAGGCACAGAAAGACTAAAGCTGGGGTTTTCAAAGAGGCCTAAGAGAGTTAAGCACCCAGTTCTTACTGAATTTGGCCCCTTGTGCCTTTGACTCTCTCCCCATAAATCACTTGCTTAAGGTCTCACCCAGTGAGTCAGCAGTAGAGCTGGAAATGAAACCTACCAGGGAGCTTTTCAAAGGCACAAAGAGCAGGTAGATGCCCCACTCCCATTGACTTTCACTGGGAGTTGAGTCCCTAACTGTCCTTTGTGCCTTTGAAAACCTCGCCATATGTCTCTTGACCCATCTCTGCTTCTCTCTCCACTGGCCATTTTGTCTCCGGGCTACCATGAACTCTGCAATACAGTTACTGTCACTAAAACCCAACCACCTCTGGGGTGGGGAGCAAGACCAGCCAGCAGCTACAACTTCACAAGCATTCTAGCCAGGGAGTGAGGAATTGCTCATTCCATTGACACTACCAGGGGAATTTCGGGAGGGAGAGTGTAATCACCCCCTCCCAGCTCAGACAGGATGCTGGTGCCTCTGTGCTGCAGAACAACAGACAAGAACTTTATCAAGGCATTTGAGTCTGCAAGCTAATCTGCTTATTGCTCCCTGGCTGAGGAGAACAGGGTCTGTTCCTTTGGGGAAGGGGCAGGGGACAAGGAGGGAGGGAGGGAAGCAGAAGCTTGGAAGGGGGGGGTAGGAACATCACAAGAGGAGAACACAACTTCAGTTTTAAGACGTGTCATGTATGGGGGTGTGGGTAGAAATGTCCTTTGTCTGGTCCCATGTTCACATAGCCTTGGTCCTGTCATTAACAAGGTGCTGGCTAGGCTCCTGTGCGGCTGTCTCTCTGTCTAGGGGCTGTCGATAATGCCCATTAGAGGGTCTGGTATGATCAATGTTTAACGTAACTGAATTCTCACACTAGCTATATCTTATCACAGGCTGCAAATTCCTCCAGCTAGCATTTCCATAGAATGAGTTTTAGAAACATATACCAGCCTGAGAGATAGCCAGAGCAAACAGGGCCCGGCCCATGTCATGGCAGGGCTAATCTCAGCATTTAACTGTACTGGAGGGCTAAAGAGGTGGCACTTTAAAAAAAAAAATCTTTGAGAGAAAACGTACAGTTCATCGTGAACTGTTTCCCTGGCCTTTGACTCTGACAGAGGTCCAGCAACCTGAGAATGGGGCTGGAAGTCTGGGAAACTGGGCTTTACTCCTGGCTCTGCCAATGAGTTGCCGTAAGTCTTGGGTAGTTGTAGAGAATCCATCACCTCAGCATCTAGGCTGTGTGACCTTGGGCCAGTCATTAAAGCTCAGCAAAGTGCTTGGCGATCTCTGGATTAAAAGCACTCCCTGCCACAGGGCAGAGACGTGTGTTTGTACAAGACTCAGCGATATGGGACTTGATCCTGATTGCAGCACTTGGATGTAATACAAGAAGTAGCAATTATGGAGGGGCTGTCATGGGGGCTGGGAACCTCTGTGCCTACTGGGGACCTGCAGATGGCCTGCAAAAGCAATGAAGTATCACTCCTGATTAACACATAAGAATAGGGTTGCCAACCCTTGAGGATTGGCCTGGAATCTCCCCGAATCGGCATTGGTCTCCTGGTGACCACTGAAAGCAATCCAGGAGATTTTAATAGGATATTTTAAGAACATGACATTATATCATGTTGGGGAAAATAATCTCCTGGAATAGCTTCAGTCAGAGTTGGCAGCCCTACATAAGAAGCATCATAAGAACAGATCCTCAAAGGTATCTGGGTGCCTAGCTCCCTGATTAAATACCTGAGGAGCTGGGCCATTGGGCCAAAGGATTTGGTCCTGCCATGAGTGCAGGGGACTGGACTCGATGACCTCTCGAGGTCCCTTCCAGTCCTAGGATCTATGAATCTATGAAAGGCTGGTTTCCACTGCGTGGTACCAAGGGACTCAAATGCATTCTAATCACAATGTCAGTGAGGCGGGGCCAGCTGCAGAAGGGGTGGAGCCAGAGAGCAGCATACTCCCCTAGGATAATCATGGATATTCACATGGATTTTGCCTCGGAAATTAACACTGTTCCCTGCAGCATTAACTTCCAGTCACAGCTTCTGCTCTCCCAGCTATGCTGCCATGGGGCAGAAGGAGCCTTAGGGCCTCATGAGAAGGGGCTAACGCTCGAAGGGCCGTGGTGTTGGGGCTGGGATTCCTCAGGCTCACAGTTAGGAAACTGCGCTCTCCTCCCACTCAGGAGACAATGCCTCAGGCTGTCAGCATGGTGAACCGCGTGGACATTTGGAAGGATCCCCCATGCCTCCAATGGGTTTGTGGCGCTGGAAGGGAATAATCTGGCTCACTAATTGGAACCAAAAGAATTCATGCCAAATAGTGAAACCCAGCTGCCTATTGTGGCCTGATTTTCAGGGGTGCTGAGCAGCTGTAGCTCCCACTGACCTCAGAACCTCTGAAATTCAGGCCGTTTCCAGGGAGGTGCCTAAATATGTAGTTAGGAGCCTCGGTCCAGGTAGGTTTCAACATTGCAGCCTAAACCTGCACATTTCAGTTCTGATGTGAACGTTGCAGTTCACCTTTAGTTAATTCACCCATATTCCTTATGCAGGCAAAACTCCCACTGACATGAAGCACCGTAGGCTACTCACCTGCCTGGGGAACGTGGCAATCTATGGGGAGCCAAGGCAAATATTACACCCCATTTCCCCCAATGGGAGATTTGGGGCCTTTAGTTGGGAAGAGTAAAAAAATGCTCCTGTGTGGAACTGCATGTGCAGAAGGATTTTACCCAGGCCAGGGCTCTCAGCAAGGGACTATTTTAAAACAACACAAAATGTGGCAGGGAAAGAGCCATCCAGACACCCTGCTTGGGAGGGTTTCTATATACAAACAAGTATATGGCATTACACGTGGGGACTCATGCTGGCTTCCTATGGAGAACAAAGCAGGTGAACACAATAAAATGAAGCCTTCCAGGAAGGGGGGGGGGAATCTTTCTAATTACCCAGGTGGGTTTTTATTGTAACGGAGCCAGCAAGGCAGGATTTGACGCTGGGGGTCTGAATGTATCACTTGCTAAGAACAATATAGCCAATGTTGTTTTTATCCCGCTTTCCACCACCCGGGTGCATGTGTTGGGTTGGTTTTATGGATACATCGCTGGAAATGCTAGAGCCCTGACCACACTAGTGCTCGTTAGCTGCACCAGTGCTGAAGCAAAGATACTGGATTTTCTAGTGGGCCTGGAGACATAGCCAGCTAGATTGCACTGAGGCCATGGTAGTGGTTGCAGGGCTGGTATTGCTTCTGCCACATGTTTCACAGGTGTTCCTCAGGGTCTAATGGCTACAATGATCTGGGACGAGAGACTTGGGTTCTACTCCCAGCTGTGTGACTTTCTCCCAGCCTGTAGTTTGTCTTGTCTATTCAGTTTGTAAGCTCTTCAGGGCAGGGACTGTGCGTAGTTAAGCAATTATCACAAAGGGAATCTTGTCTTGGTTGGGACCTCTAAGTGCTACTGCAATATAAATATTAACAGAGCATTCGCCTTCTCCCAGTCTCTAGTGCTGGGTGAATTCTCCACACTGTCCACTATCTGACTAAAACACCTCCAGTTCCTCTGTCCCAGAAACTACTGTGCCATCAGCCTCCAGTTAAACTACATGGTCAGCTTAATTCAGGACCAACAATTAGGCTTTTGGAAACACGCGTTAAAAATCCTAATATGAACAGAAACATCTTCATTAATATTTCAGAGAAAAACACTATTGTTCCAGTCAATACAGCCCTTTCAGCCGAGCCTGACGTTACGGTCATCTCCCTGATAAGAATTATCCTCACTTAGAGATGGGTTCAAGTCACAGCATATGTAGATGGATCCAGATTTCACACACACTAGAATCCAGAACATAGGCTGTTTTCTACAGCCCATTATAAAGAGAGGAGCTATTTGCAAACTCCATATTGGGATTCAGATTTTGAATACCTCTGATTGCAGGTGTGTTTGGGTCTTGATTTTGGTTCAGGCCCATCTCTTCAAGACCTCCGACACCTTCTCCTCCTCTCCCCCATCCTGCTGCACCCCACATCCACTCCCTCCATGCACTTTTCCACACTTAATATACAGTTTGTAAAATTATTGTTCAAAGAGGAAACAAAATTGGGTTAACCTGACAGTTACACCATGCCGGATAGTGGCTCCAATTCTCCTTTTTCTTTATTTAACCGCAGGGCCCCAAATTCTGCTATCACACATGTGAAAGCCCAAATGATCAAAATGCTAATCCAGTACAAGATGCTGAGTTTACTTTCCAGTCCAGCTGGACCAGCTATGACCCAGCAGATCTGAACCCAGATCCTAACCCAAACACCAGTGTTTCCGCAATAGGAGTGTGTCTCTCTTAACAAAAACAACTTAGGGAGCTCATACAAACAACCCTTTCATGGTTGCACAGCATTCCACCTATCGGATTTCTGAAATGTGGCCTTTAGTTTCCTGGTGAAAGACAAAAAAATTGCAATGAAATGCAATCTCACAAAATATACCCATGAAGGAAGGCAGATCTGGGTGACAAACCACACACTAAAGTCAATAGGGCACACAGGCGTAAGTACAGGCTGCATGTTTAATGAATGTCACAGCTGGTAGGGAACGTGTCCATATACTTCATTACACTGATTATCTCCTGTGCCAAGGGCTGTGAAAAGCCCAGACCATGAGTGGATTAACAAACCAAAACAGTAAAAAAACCCAGAAACACCATATTAACATTTTATCAGTAAAGTCAACAGAATTCAGCTGAAACTCGACAATATCTACCAAACCACAGTGTTCTCTGGATCAATTGTTTCCAGTGATACCTGAAACCAATATGAACCTTACTTGGTTTCATTGCAAACTTGAAACTGAGACTCAAGACTGGTTCTCGGCGTCCTGCTGCCCAACATAATGGACGGACGTTTGCCAGTTTATCAACCCACAATCACCCAGACCACATTAGATACTGAACATTTTGCTCCACCCAATTGGTGGCTTGTCGCTTTAGGCTCTGCTCAGACTGGGCATGTCAAAAGGTTCATCCAACCTCTTCAAGTGAAAATGGGTTTTGATATAAAACAAGGTGAAAGTAACCGAGTTTTGCTTTGAGAGACGAGGTGGGTGAGGTAATACCTTTTATTGGATCACCTTGTCTCTCTAATATCCTGGTACCGAGACAGCTACAACAATATATCATACGACTCTTGCTTTGAGATTTTAGGTTTATCTGAAGCTAAAACTCAAAGCAGATTTCTGGGTGATGCCAAAACCAGGCAGATCAAATGGTCAGTGTTCACACAGGTGTTAGTGAACTTCACCCATGCATGAGACTTAGGGATTTAGTGATTAGAGCACTAAGCTTAGTTTCAAAATACCTGTGTCCAGTGGAGCTTTGTCACTGATTCATTGTGTGACCTTCTGCAAGTCATTCCACCGCTCCCTGCCTTGGTTTCCCCACCTGTAAAATGGAAATAATTCTAGTTACCCTCCTTTGCTTTGAGATCCATGGATGAAAAGCTTGAGAAGTGCAAAGTATTATTGTTACTATAAATATCTGGAGAAATCTCTCATGCCAGTCAAGTGACTCGAGCTCTGTTCACTTTTACACTGGAGGTAGGATGGGGAGAGAGAGGGAGAATTCTACAAAAATGTGAATATTTCAGTTCTACCCAGTTATGGTTTCATAGTCTTATTCTTGCCCTGAACAGCTTGTGATCACACACTGGGGCAGGTTCTGCTTTCAGCTATGCTGCTGTAAATGGAGAATAATTAATTGGAGCTGGCAGGCTGGTAAGAACATGTTCTCTTGTTTGTCAACAATAGGGTGATCAGACAGCAAGTGTGAAAAATCGGGACAGGGGCGGGGGTAATAGGAGCCCATATAAAAAAAAGCCCCAAATATTGGGACTGTCCCTATAAAATTGGGACATCTGGTCACCCTAGTCAACCACCAGCATAGGTGATAAAAGTTATAGGAGATTAAGATCCATGTGTTTTTAAGAGTAGACGGTGTTATTAATATCCCAGGCAGGCAAGGAAATGTGTGGTTTGAATGTAGGATTTTTAACCTGACAGAGACCCCTTCAAATAACACAATCTCCCCCAGAAGCGTGCCACACCCCTAAAAGCTATTTTTCTATCACATGGTTAGGAGGATCAAGTATGAATTGAGGTAACTGACGCTCCAAAATCTTTGAGTTGCACAATCTCTCTCAGATAATGAACACTAACATGCCTGCATAGATAGTGGCACTAAAAACAAGAAAAGGCAGCTGTATATAAAAATAATCCAAGCTATTATACCTGGGCTTAAATGACTGAGCTTCTCTAAATACACTAGCGACACTTTAGTCTTAATACATTGCCCTTCTGCAGCTCTGTATGAGGAAGACGTCATTTCAGGATGTTAATAGTTAAGATGTTAACTCAGCCCCAGTTTTGTCATCCCCACAGGAATACACTAGGGCTGTGAACGCTCTGTGCTCGGGAAGAGGTATTTTTATTTTGCATTCATTACATTCTCACCAACCTACAGTTTTAATCCTCAAATTGCAAAATTGTTGTTTGCAGCTTTGCTACACTGGCTCCAGGTCTCCCTTACACATGACCTAGGGTGATAAGTTTCTTCTGTTGCTTGCTAATAAACCTGGCGCCGAGAGGTAGAAATGATCTTTTCCTTCTGCTTTCCAAAGGAGCAGGGAGCTGACCCATATTTGTATTTGTGGGTGTGTGACACTTACAGACACAGTGAGATGCAATTGGGTATATTTTTTGCTAAGTGTTTTATAGATATAAGGCAGCCTAACTAATCCATTGCAATTCTATGGTGCCTTTCATTTGAAGATCACCAAGTACTTGGCACACATTTAGTTATTAAACCAACAAGATACCCTAGAGATAGCTAATCATCATAATCTCCATTTTATACATGGGGAACACTAAAGAAGAGAGAGAGGCTAAATGACTTGCCCATAGATACACAGTAATTCAGTGGCAGACCCAGGAATAGAACCCCAGAGTACCTATTAACAAAGGCCTGCTGTCACCAATAGACATCACTCCAGCCTTGACACTATTGGTTTTTGATGCCCTTAACAATATTGCCCATACCTATATCCAGGACCGGATCCTTGGGACGGATTCTCCTCTTCCAAATATTGGCTGTATACTGGTGTAACTCTTTTAACGTCAGTGAATTACTCCCCCCTTACACCCACGTATGTGAGAAGACACTCCGGCTCCTCCAGTCCTGTGCTGATGGATACCTGTGAGGCTCACACATCTGAAGCCAGCACTGTGGTGAACTTTACTGTGCAGAACTTTCTTCTCCCTGAAAACTGTCCTCACTATTAAAAAAAAGGTGTGTCGCATATGGGGATATAGGCACGGAGCAAACCTCTCACCGACTCTTCGCACAGGGCTCTCAGGCTGCAGAAATGTAAATGAGTGAGATTTCCAAACATCCTGGAGGGATGAAATGCCATTTTTGCAGCATCTGGTTGCCCTTATGGAACACAAATTCTTTAATAGTTGAAAGTGTGTGTGTGTGTGGGGGGGGGGGGGGAGGGGATCTGCCTTTAAAAAAATCCCTTCAAATGCGGGAGATCCAGCCCAACAGATCTTAATAAAACTGGCACTGAATGCTTCAGGAAATTTTCATAGCAAGGAGCACTAAGCTAGTGGGGGAACTCTAGAAATGGGGTTGTTATTTGAGAGGAGCCAGGGAAGGGAGCCCCTGTGCAGAGGCCAAGTATCATGAAGAAGGCAAGTGGACCTTAGCTAGAGGGAGACAGGGAGAGATGAATGCTGGTGTGTTTAACAGAATTAAAGGTTGCCCATTGTTAGGGAAGTTTACTCTCCTTGAGAATCATCACAGGCTCTGGGTGACAACTGCTCCTGGGCTTTTGAAGTGCAGCTTTAGGCGTTTCCTTTGCTATCTTGTCACGCATTGGATCAGAGGCTTCTTTACCACATAGGGTCATTGGGTAGCAAATGAATAGGGGGTATTAGCCATTCAGAACTTCACCTTATAAATATCCGAGATTTGGATTCTTTTAACTTTCCTTGTCCTGAGTATCCCCCCTTTGGGTGTGGAGAGAAGCAGAGCTGCCCTGCTCATTCAACCATCTCTGGTGCGGAGAGCTTTAGATCAGCTAGTGGAATAAAACTTCACCCTAGCTGACAGCCATGAAGAGCAACACCTTCATCATCTTCACCAGCATTGGGATCTATTGTGCCATTTTCCACACGTCAGCATGGTAGGGGCTCAGCCCAGCTGAACGAGGACGTTTTGGTGTTGCTTCTGAGTCTGTGTTAAATTATCTCACTTATCCTGTTTTATTTGCTACAGGTCTGTGAACAACTTTCTGATGACGGGACCAAAGGTAATTTATACATGGATTATTATGAATTTAATTATAGATTTTTCCTGTTAGCGAACCAAATGTTGCCTTTCTAAGGAACCACATTTACTGATGTGCATATGGGCACCAGCTCCCTCTGTGTAATGAGGGGAAACAGTTGAAACCCATTTGCATTTGCTTTCAAGTGGCCTTTTGAAAGGTTTGGGAGTTTCAGACCCATTCTTTTTCTATGCAAGGCGTATCTGACCTACTCCACAAGCGTGGCTGTGGGGGCCCACAGCGGGATTGAAGAATGTAAACACCAGTTCACCTGGGAGCGCTGGAACTGCCCAGAAAGTGCCCTGCAGCTCTCCACTCATAACAGACTGCGGAGTGGTAAGTGTGTATTTAGAGGCAGAGCATGGATTTACCTAGAGCTCTTTCCTTTCCCTCCTGCCATCTCTGTGTATGGGATACAGCCCGTTTCTATTTAGGTAGGATCTAGACTATATAGATACATATATTAGGATGACTGCAAATTTTGGAGCGGGGAGGGAGGGAGGTTCAACAGACAGATAAACTGCAGACACAGCCTCACACTAAGAGCTTGCTTGTTTACATGAGAAAGTTGCACCAGTTTAACCTCAGGTGTGACTTTAAACCCAAATTAGTTCAACCAATGAACACACACACACACACACACACACACTCTTACTTCGGCTTAAGAGTGGCTTCTTGCAGTTTAGCCTCTATGATGGGAGAAGGTTTAAGCTGAAATGAAACCTCTTAAAGTGAAATTAAAAAGTGTGTCCAGAGAGGAGTTTGCATGAGTTTAAAAACTGATTTAAGTTAAACTGATGCAACTTTACTGTGTAGAGAAGACCAAGCAGGAGCCCGCCACCAAATCAGAAAACAGACAGGGACAGAAAGCTGCTACAGAGTAACCCTGATTGGGTATCAAGAGAAGTCAGTGATAATTGATCTTGGTGTTAGGATCAGGCCTGTTATATAAAATCTCATTGTCACCATGAAACTCTTTTCCATACGTAAATACACACAAGGTGACACTTTGTCATGCCAGTAACTGTTGTTGAAACTGAAACAAAGCTGGCAGAAGACAGAATTCACAAGCACTTTGCCATGTTCTATGGAGGGTTTAATTCCCGCACCACTCTATCTTTTGTCCTAATTGCCTTATGCAAAGACTTCCCCCCAGCAATTGCTCTGTTGGAAGCTCCACAAGGGGGCCTTCTTACCAGTAAAATGAGACTGAGGGTTTCTGTTCTTGAGGGTGACAGAATCTCTTTTCGTCTCTTTCCAGCTACCAGAGAAACCTCTTTTGTTCATGCCATCAGCTCGGCTGGAGTAATGTACACGCTCACCAGAAACTGCAGCATGGGAGACTTTGACAACTGTGGCTGTGACGATTCAAGGAATGGCCGTGTAGGTGAGCTGTGATTTTACTGATCTAGTACCCTGGTCTGCTTTTGGGTTGATGGCATCACAATTTTCAGACTTGGAAAAGGTGTAGGGCTACATTCAACTCTGTTCCAACTGTGCAGCCCCATTGACTTCCTTGTAACAGAGTGAGAAATTGGCTCAAAGGACTGTTCCTGCTTTTAACATTCCTAAGAATTACACATTGAAATGATTCCGTGGTTCTTCTCATCCAGCTAACTCCCCGCCAATGCAGGAATGGCTCCTCCAACATGTTTCCTAGAGCTCTGGGTTTACATACTGTACTGAAATCCACCTACGCCCTGAGCTTCTGCACATAGTTATTATTTGTGAACGATGCGTCCTTTCCTAGGTGGCCGAGGATGGGTCTGGGGAGGCTGCAGTGATAATGTGGAATTTGGCGAGAGAATTTCCAAACTATTTGTGGATGCTTTGGAGACAGGACAAGATGCCAGAGCTTTAATGAATCTGCATAACAATGAAGCAGGGAGACTTGTAAGTAAAAAAAAAGGTTGTCTGTATCCAAAATATCTTCATAATCAGCACATCTACAAAGCTTTAAGGCCTCATTCTCCAACCCTGAGTTGTCCCATTGACTTGCTTGGATGAATAAGTACTACTGCACGTACATAAGGAGTAAGGATTTTGGAATCAGGCCCTAAAATCTGGACATCAGAAAATTATTGCACTAGGCTTCACTTGCACTTCAGTTCAAAGCAAAGCAAACAGCCAGTATAGTGACATGCACCATTTCTCAAGAATTGTGAAACCTCATCTTTGGAGTCCTGTAGTTAGTAAGCACTTGTTCAGACAGTAAAATAGAGCAAACCCTATTCTCATCTCTTGTAATGTGCAGCTCAAGGCCTTCTTTAGGGGAGGAAATGTTGTCTGTTGGTTAGAGCAGGGTAGCAGGAGCCAGGCGATTTAGATTCTAATCTTGGCTCTGACAGTGGGTCCCTGGGCAAGTCACTTAATCTTTCTGTGCCCCAGTTTCCCTAGCTGTAAAATGAGGATGGCAACATTCAGCATACCTAGTTCACAGGCTATATCAAAGCCTAACAATCTGACATAGATACTACAGTGTTGGCACCCTATAATTATCATAGAGAGGGATTGGTAGATGATATTGGTGAAGTGCTTGGATTAAAGGTGCTACATAAATACTTAGTATTATCATTCTGTATCTAAGATTATTTCATATCTTCTGCATGAACGGTGCTGGTTTGACAGCTCCGCATATGAAGTTATCCACAGACCTGGGACAGCCCAGGTAATAGCATTACCTTGCCAATGTGCTTCACAAGAGGCCTGGAGAGACTCCACCTGTGGGGGTAAAGTAGCTCATGCCCATTGAATGTTAACATCTCTGCCAGCTCCCAGTTAGCGATGGAACATATGTCCATCAGGAGCTGGACTGAGAGCACCAGTTCATTTCACATGGGCCACTACACGGTAATGACTTTCAGCCCCAACCAGCATGAGCTGGATTAGAACTGATGACTGAGAGATGAGCAACTCCTTATGCCACTATCTGAGGTTTTATTGCAACAGACCCTGTTTGTGCTGCGGTTTTCTGCTGTTCCTAACTGCTCTGCCTTTTCATCCCAGGCTGTGAAAGCAACAATGAAGAGGACGTGTAAGTGCCACGGGGTATCGGGCAGCTGCAGCATCCAGACCTGCTGGCTCCAGCTTGCTGAGTTTCGAGAAATTGGGAATTATCTGAAGCTCAAATATGACCAGGCCCAGAAGCTGGAGATGGACAAGAGGAGGATGAGAGCTGGGAATAGTGCCGACAGCCGTGGGGCCACAGCAGAGACCTTCAGCACTGTGCTAGCCACAGAACTCGTCTTCCTGGAAGACTCTCCTGATTACTGCGTCAGGAATGCCAGTCTGGGCCTCCATGGCACCGAGGGGCGGGAATGCCTGCAGAGTGGCAAGAACTTGTCTCAGTGGGAGAGGAGGAGCTGCAGGAGGCTCTGCACTGAGTGCGGCCTGAAAGTGGAGGAGAAGAGGACTGAGATTGTCACCAGCTGCAATTGCAAGTTCCACTGGTGCTGCATGGTGAAATGCCAGCAGTGCAAACAGGTGGTTACCAAGCATTACTGCTCCAGAAGAGATGGCTCGTCCCCCAACACCACCAGGCGGCGGAACAGGGGGCACAAGAGATAATCGGCAACTCGCTGCTGTTAACAAATGGACTCATGACAAAGAGCTGCCCTTCCAATTAAGTGGGGATTGTCCAGGCAGGGTCAGGTGGGTGTATTCCACACAACCGATGTTGTGTGATTACATGGAGCAGGCCATGGGCCCTAGTGGACCTAGGGCCTTCCTGCCTACTTTCCTGGTTTTTATATTTCCTTGTAACACGCTTCTTCCTCATAGTCACTGTATTTGTGTATCTGGGTAAAGAAGTAGTTTCATTTTTTGGTGATATCAGATGATAGTCTGTGGGCCTGATTCAGCTGTCATTTAACCACTGTCAATCTGGAGTAAATCCACTGAAGGCAGTGGAGTAACTGCAGGCATCAGTGTAACAGAGATCAGAATCTCGCTGTTCCAGGCTGAAATCTGGTCCCAGGTACCTATGTGCTTCCCTGTTGACTTCAGTGATGCTGCACAAGCCTAAGATCAGAATATGAACCTGTGTGGTTGATGCACGTGTTGCTTGTAAATATTTTTAATGCAATACTTATGCACTTTCTGATGTGAGAAGGGTCTTCACAACATCATGGTTTATATTGGGACAACGACAACTTTTTTCACCTTAAGTGCTTTCCTAGATTTACAGACAGTATGTACAGATTTCATGCAATATATATTGTGTTATTTCATCCGATATAAATCAGCTGGAGACTCTCTCTCTCTCTCAACCCAGACAGTTTTATAGATCTGTATCGGATGAAATAACACAATTTATAGTGCACCAATTGAAAAAAAAAATCAGTAGAGAAGAATTTGGCACCCTCTCTGCATAATATTGATTATTAAGCAAGTTGTATTATTGATTCAACACAATCTGTTTGCTGTATATATTTTCTGATGGTATCCAAAAGGTTATGATTTTGGACTATATTTTGCAATAAACATTTGAATTAAATCAATGTTTTTTTCCTCCTGGACTCATAAAAGTACAGCATGAATATATTTATAAAAGAGCCTGCCTCTTTTCCAACAAGTTTTAATTGCTAATCCAAAGCCTAGTGAAGTCAATGGGAGGCTTTTCCACTTACTTCAGTTTGCTTTAGCTTAGGCTCTAAATCGCTACAGAGGATTTTATAGGTCCTATCACTGTAGTATCTAACCCTCCCTGAGTACTAAGCATGCAGGCACTGGCTTGCTAAAGTAAATTTTGAAACTCCACATGTCTCTTTAATTTGTCTATGGCCTAACGTTCTACAAACAATGCAAACTCCGTTGTGCTTTGATGTGGTAAGTATCAGCACTTGTTGCAAAATTCTTTATTCTAAGGAACAAGATGAGCCCTTTGAACTAGAAGGCATGAGCGAAAACTTGGGGACAGTTGTGAATGTGTCTGCTAAGGTTCCCTGCTGATGCTTCTTACAAACAACCTGATGCCATGCATGCCTGGGAGAACAGGAGGAGACACTTGCTATTGCAGCTTATTTCTTAAGTGTGGATTCTGCCCTCCTCATTTGTGACCTTGCAGTTATAATTTTGCCTTTGCTAAAGTTAATGGGCCCGATTCATCCTTCCACTGAATCAACAGGCTTATGTTAGAGAACCCTCAGCCGCTTTTTCTAGGGTTTAATTTGCTACTAGTTTTGCCCAAGTCTGAGGTTGACATATGAGGTTTAATCAGGAAGCAAAATATTTTAAAAGTATTTATTTACCTGTTTTCAAATTGGCTGATTCCCTTGATATACAATGAAAATAGCTTAGTTAATAAATACATTAATCAAGTGATCAAGCAGTCCCCAGCAATAACCCCTTGCCCCTGTGGGAGGGACATTAAAATAAATACAGAGATATTGACCTTTAAAGATCAGGTCTGGTTTTTGTTTTTTGTTTTTGTTTTTTTAAATCAGTGCACTGTGATAAGGTTTTTTAACAAATGGCCAGAGCTGTCTAAGGGCCAGCTCCTGTGTAGGGCACATCAGAGTGCTTGTGTGGAAGCAGATAGACACAAGAAACATTGGGGTCCCCAAAAAAAGATTTGACCCCAGGAAGAGCCTAGAGAAGGAAGTGTGCCATGTGCACCCAATTGTGAGACTGAAGGCTTGTCTACACTACTGCTTAAGTTGATGTACCTAAGCCACCCCCGAGCGACGCAAGTTACATCGACCTAAATGATGTCCACACCGCACTGTCGGTGGGAGAGTCTCCAGCTGACATAGCTTATCCCTCTCGCTGAGGTGGAATAATTATGCCAACGGGAGAGCACTCTCCTGTACACGTAGCGCGTCTTCACCAGACACACTACAGCGGTGCAGCTGCATCGGGGCAGGTGCACTGATGTATCGTGGTAGTGTAGACTTGCCCTAAGACCAAAAGTTTTAACAGCAGCTTGGGGAAGGTTTTCTACCAGAAATCACACAAAAGGGCTTTGTTTTTGCCAGGGGGGGGGAGAGATTTGAGGGTGTGTATGTGAGAGGATTGTTTTATGCAGATCACAAGACAGCTATTCACTAGGCTAGGATTTTCAAAAGCATCTAAGGGGGATAGGCTCTCCTGGGGTTGTGAAATCCTATAGACTCTGGCAACTTGCTCCCTTAGGTGCCTTTGAAAACCCCAGTCTGTAAGATCTGAGCCCTTTTGTATTTTATTCTCCTTAGATTTAAATGAAGAGTTGCTCTAAGTTCCCCACTCCTTGTTCCTCCAGAATCTATAGTCATGTTATTGGTTTAATTTGGGCCCTGATCCTGCACACTCTTATGAAAGTGCTTACCTTCGCACATATGAATAGTCCCATTGACTTCAATAGGGCTACTCACAGGTACAGTTTTTCCCCCAGTCCCTTATTACAAGGGACAGCCCTTATTTTTTCATCTCTGTACAACAAGATCAGGAGTTGCTGAGTGCTGCAAAAAGCAGCAAGAAATACCCCTGCGAATGTAGGTGAGTACTGCTTATTATTATTATTATTGGTGATTATGATAATATTGAGAGGATGGATGGGGCGGGGATGCTAAGAAAACAGTCCTTTATTTTTGAAATACAATGTTGACAACCCTACTCACAGGCCAAAAGTAAAACTCATCTGTGTCTGCAGGATCAGGATCGTGGACTGTTAGCTGCTTGAGAGAGGGATCAATTGAAATTCCAGTCATTTGCACTGGCCCAGTTCCCCTGATTTCAATGGGGTTGTACCTGAGAACACAATATGGCCCCATCATGTTTTCCTATTTATTTATATAGAAACATGCAAACCAATATTACTATATAAACAACCAATAATCATGCACTTGCAATATGTTCCAACCAAAGGCATAAAGATCCTTTACTCTGGTGGAATTAATTATTATTTGAAGAGGTAATATTGATGTCTGTTTCTTAGTCATTAGGAAAGACCTTAAGACACAAATGATAAACACATTAAGTAAAGCTGCACCTTGAATAAAGCTCAATATTACAGTCCTTCAGTATTCTTTCTCCATCCATCTTGTTGCTTAGATACAGTACTCAATCAATCCCTGCCGGATTCAGTAAGAAACAATAGAAATTTAAGATCATCTCAATCCATCACCACACTGACAGAGAGCCATTACACCCCAGGGCACTATTACTCACTTTCAACAATATTCACATTTGCAAATGTCACGTATACAAGTTGTCACATTCTAATAGTCCTTGAGGTTGCCCCTGAGACCCAGTCCAGCAGACCGATTTAGTTCTTTGAAAGGCCATTTTACCTAAATTGCTGCCCAGTTCGCTACATTTTATCCAGCAAAATTTAACATAACATAGGATGCCCAAAATCTTTTTTTTTTTTTTTTTTTTTTTTAAGATTACAATAAGGCCTGCAATTATCTGTTCGCAAACCTTCTATCTCAGACTACATCAAGGGAGAAAACATTTGCTGAGACCAATGGTTATGGAGTCACCACGTTTTTAAAAGTCAAAGTCAACTCAGACCTAGAGACCTGATTCTCAACGGCCCATAAGGTCATTTGATGTTGCTGGAGCAAAGTGACAAAGTGACTTTAAAGCTGCCCTAAAGAGGCAGCTGAGTATTGCCATGAATCATAGAATCATAGATTATTAGGGTTGGAAGGGACCTCAGGAGATCATCTAGTCCAACCCCCTGCTCAAAGCAGGATCAATCCCCAACTAAATCCCCAAATGGCCCCCTCAAGGATTGAACTCACAACCCTGGGTTTAGCAGGCCAACGCTCAAACCACTGAGTCCTTATAGGCAGCTTTACACTGCCTGCTTCCGCCACTCAGCACTGGGGAGCTTGTTGGGGCCATCTAGAAGACACAGGAAAAGGATGTTCTTCTGAGACGGGAAGGGGGGTGATAGGGACTTGAGGAGGCAGAATTGGAGCATGATATGTTTCACTGACCCTCACCCAGGGGATGTTGTTCTAGCCAGAGTAACTTAGAGCAGCCCTGGACATGGAGCCTTCAGAATCTGATAGTCTTTGCAAGGAATTTTTTCCTGTGGAATACATTTGGTATGGGAAAAGTAATGTATTTTATAAATGGCTTCATGACTGGACTTTTGATTGGCCTAAAGCAGTGATTACATGTCTTCAGCACGCACATATACACAGTGTTGTGGGTTTACGCCCCTCTTCAGTGTGCTGTTAGTGGCTTTTATTGTGCAAAATCATTATTTTTTGTACTCCACGTTTAGTGATAAACAGAGAGTTTTAAAAATAAACGGAGTAAAATTCATCCCTGGTGCAACCTCACTGACTGGAATGGGGTTGCATCAGGGATATATTTGGCCCACTATATTTAAGTCATACTGAACTATAGAATACTTTGAAAAATTGTTATTTGTTTTGTGATAATCCCCCGTCAAGGCTGAAGGCCCCTTTGTGCTAGGTGCTGTACACAGGTATAATGAAAAAAAAATCTCTATCCCAGGAGTTGCAGTCTACATGGAGAGACAACAGGTGAAGACAAAAGTAGGGTGGCATAAGCCACTGGCTGAAGGCAGAGAAGATAAAAATCAGTTCATATGTTGATTTGTTTTATACAGTGAACAGGCTAAACCAAGAAGCTTTCTGGGTCTCTGGGAACTGCTATTTTAAGGTCAAAACTCTCCTCTCAGCTCCGTGCAGTGATTCTTGAATCTCTTCTCCGAAGTTCTGCTGCTCCCTGTCCAGACACAGAACTCCCGTCAATGTCAATGGTGTGTGGGGGTGTGAGAGAAAACACTTCCAGGGTGACTCGTGGCACCACAGTCCAACACCTTTGCTACCTCCCTACCAAACCATCTCCTCACAGGCTGGAACGAGTCATTATAAAGCCACTCTGCGTGGGAATTCCCACTCAAGTTAATGGGACATCTGCCCAAGCCAGCTGCAGAATCACAACCTTCATGTTCATATTGGGCTCAATTCTGTTTACACTGGTGTGTGATCAGAGTTGGGCCCACTGGGAATGAAAAATAAGTCCACTGAAACAAAAAGTCATATCTGCATAGAACCATTGTAAGTGAGATCAATATCAGGCAGGTGGAATCAATAGGAGCTTTTGCTACTGACTGCAAAGAGAATGGGATTGGGCCTGTTGCATATGACAGGTGCATGAAGGGTGGGTCCTGAAATAGCTAGTGTGAAGTTATGCTCTTTGCAAAGAAACTTGGAGGATGACTGCTCATTTGCACAGGAATACCATTCCCTCTGAATGCATATGAAGCCAGAAGCTAGGACTGGACAACAGAGGATGGATCACCTGATAATTGCCCCGTTCATTCCCTCTGAAGCATCTGGCATTGGCCACTGCTGGAAGACAGGATACTGGGCTGGATGAATCTTTGGTCTGACCCAGTAGGGCCAGTCTTATGTTCAGTTTCTCTCCCAATACAGACAATCGCTGCCTTTATTAAGGCCAGCCTCACTTCAGTTGCTTGTGTCCTGCAGAGGACAGGTCTTGCTATGTGTGCACTCTGTTGGCCTTTTGTCTGCTCTGCCAAGGCCCCACTCTGGTTCTTTCCTCTATATTGGATGATTGTGCTGTATCCTCCCCTCTCATCATATTAAAGTGTCAGGAAAATATATTCTTTGGCCATCCATCTCCAGCGCTTCTGACAATTGTATGACATGAATATTATGGCTCTCAGAGTAGAGAATCGCCATCACTCAAGCTGACAAGTGTAAGAATCTCCTCTCTTGAACATGGTGAGTGACTTTTTCATATGCAGCGAGACTCGCTGGTCATGCCACCTCTTGTTTAGTGAAACCAATGAGTCCCAGCAATTCCCTGAAGCCTTCAAACAAAAGTCACTGGCCCTTTTCGACTTGCAAAAACCTTCTTTAGCATGACAAAGTTAAAGGGTCTTAATCAGCACTTGGATGGCCTCTGTCAGCTCCATATACATGAATGGGGTGGATGACAATGATGGTGTCTGCGAGATACACTATGCAGGATTTGTTGGCTGGGATTTTTAAAGGATCTTACAGGAGTTAGGTACCAAAATCCTGTTGACATTCAAGAGAGTTAGGTGCCCTTCTCCTATTAGATGCCTTTGAAAATCCCACCTGTAATTTTTAGCTAAAATTTTTACAAGTGTGCGCTTAAAAATTAGGCCCTTAAACCAAAGTGGCCTGATTTTCAAAGCTGCCAAGCATTTGCACTTCCCAACAAATTTAATTCAGGGAAGTGCAGTCTCCACACTTATTCCTGGGTTCTGGAGAGCAGGAGGTGCACGAGTGGCAATGATCCTTAACCCCCTCCACTCTCCTGTTGTTTTTTCTCTCTCTCTTTCTTCCCCTACATACACAGCAGTGCTGTATTCAGGAACATTCTAGACTGAACTGCTCGAAGGAAGCCGAAATATATTGCAACTAGTCTATAAGACTATCCACGTTAAAGACATCACTGAAAAAAACCCTCTTTTTTAGCAACAAAGATTTTCTCCAAAAACAAGATCTCATTAACGCAGATCTTTGGTAAGCAAGTGTCTAGATTAACTGTGTCCATTTAGACAGTGGAAGTACTTTTGTGTGAGTTTTGATATCCATTCACTATCAAGGCCTATCTAATGTGTCATAGCCAGCACAATGCAGTGAAACCATATAAAGTTCTTTTCAATTCAGTCTCATTAGAGTCCAGATAATTAATAGTTTCAGCATTTACAAAACTGCTAGCTTTTGCAAAACCTAAGACAAGCGTTACAGGTAGTGCCCAGATATTTTTCAGAGGGGAGAGAATACCTGGCATTGAAGGTATTTAACTTGGGCTCTGAATGACTGGAGAGCACAACTTCATAATTATTAAATATTTATATTCTAATAGCATCCAGATGCCCTGTTCAGGATTGTACTAGAAGCTGTAACCAGAGGTAGGCACAGTTCCTGCCCTAAAGAGCATATGACCTAAGATGATGAGCAATATGATGAAGGGTAAGGGGAACTGGAGACAACCAAATAAATATAACTTGCATATAAATTTGATATTTCCACCCAGACCGCTAAAGTGCCATCAGTAAACTCATGACTTCATGAACGAATAAGGAGACAGTCCCTTGACCCCCAGTTGCTAAAATGTCATTCTGAAACAGACAAGTCTGTTTAGACCCGTGACAGGCCAGAAGACAGTTCTACATCGAGTGGGGACCCTCAGAAAGACCAGCACTGAAAAGCTTCAAAGATGAGCGCTTCCTGAAGAGACGGGCCTGATCTTTGGAGAAATTCAGATGTAGAGCCAGCTGTATGGCTTGGATCCATAACTATTTTCCCCCCCAAGAGGTTATTGAGAGGGAGGACACTTGATGCCTGAGAAGTAGAAGGCAGCTCCCAAGAGTAGTGGCAGAGGTGAAAGTAAGCCGGTCCGGTCCGGTCCGGCCTACCGGCAAGAGCCTGTGCACCGGACCGGACCAGCTTCCCCAGGCCCGCAGTACTGCAGTGGAGCCCTGGGCCCTTTAAATTGCCACCCGAGCCCCACTGCTGGAGCCCTGGAGTAGCAGCGGTGGGTCTCCAGTGGTTATTTAAAGGGCCGGGGCTCCAGGCACTGCTACCACAGCGGAGCCCCGGGCCCTTTAAATCTCCATCAGAGCCCCGAGCCCTGGGGTAGCAGTGGTAGCCGGGAGCCCCCGGGGCTCTGTCGCCAATTTAAAGGGCCCGGGGCTCCACTGCAGTAGCGGCGGCCAGAGCCCCTGGCCCTTTACATCTCCCCGGGGCTCCCAGGGGAGGCCCTACCCCCAGCTCAGGACTCCGGCATACCAGTAAGTCCTTTAAGTTACTTTCACCCCTGAGTAGTGGGCAGCATAAGGACGACGAATGCAGCCAAGAGTGGGAGAAGACTTCCTGGAGAGTAACTAGGAGAAAATGAGAGCAGATATGTAGTCAGGAGCAGAGTGGTGCAGAACCTAGAATTACAAGGAGCTGGAACCTGCTGTGGAAGGCGAGGAAGCCAATGAAGAGGTTCAGAGAAGAGGGTTACATGGTGGGAGGGAAGAATGAACTGAGCAGTGGCCTTTTAGATTTCTTCAAGAGTGCTTCCCTCTATTCTCCCTTCAGTGCTTACTTGTGACTCCTGTTAACATTAATGGAAGCTATATATTGGCACATCCAGGAGAGAAGAGATCTTCAAGAGCCATATGTGTGCAAAGCCTAGGCAGTATATGGCCCTTAATTTCCTCCTCAAATGGTTTCAGTAACCCCTGGTATGCAATAAAAGATGACGATGATGATGGAATAAAGACTGTAAAAAACAGTGGGGTTAATGCTTTGACCTTTCACCTCAGATTGGGCTCAAACACAGGCCATATGCAAAATAAGTTTGTTGGCTTCAGCCTCTTTTCTTTGGAGACAATTGGACTGCATCTCAAAATCACTGCAAGTGTGGCCCTGTTGAGCAGGCTTGTCTCAACACAGAACTGGAGCATGCAAAGTGGCAAGTTCTGAAATGCAGAGCAGCTCCCCTAGGACTTGGTCCTGTTCAAGTCGGTGGGACTCTTGGCACTGATTCCAATGGGCTTTTGCTTAGGCCTATAGTGCCTATCCACACGAGCTATGGTTATCATTTGTGAGATCAACCTTGTCCCAGGTATATTCTGAAGAGGATTTTTTGACATGTTTTTGCTATCTATTAATGCAGAGCACCCCAAGCCACACTGCTCATTATTATTCACAATACCGTTCAGGGGCATTGTTGAAGGAGGCAAAGGGTTTCCCACAATCCCTACTCCACTCTGGACAGCAATAAAGGCCAGATATTCGAGTCAGACAGACTCAGGTGGTGGGTCTTGTTCCCCCAATTCCATAGGTCAGTCCAAATTCCAACACTGGTGGCATCTGCCCAAATCTCTCACAGGTGCCAGCACTGATTCTTCAGGAATGCAACTCACAGCATAAAACATAGAATCGTAGGACTGGAAGGGACCTCGAGAGGTCATCTAGTCCAGTCCCCTGCACTTAGGACTAAGTATTATCTTCTAGACCATCCCTGACAGGTGTTTGTCTAACCTGCTATTAAACATCTCCAATGATGGAGATTCCACCACCTCCCTAGGCAATTTATTCCCATGCTTAACCACTCTGACAGTTCTGAAGTTTTTCCTAATGTCCAACTTAAACTGCCCTTTGCTGCAATTTAAGCCCATTGCTTCTTGTCCTATCCTCAGAAGTTAAGGAGAACAATTTTTCTCCTTTCTCTTTGTAGCAACCTTTTATGTCCTCAACATGTACTTCACACAGACATGACAACTCCACTCTCAGTCCTGTCACACAATTCCTGCTCTGGCCCAACTTCCCATTCCCACTTCAGCACATCTCACTCCATCCTTCTTTTTCACCCCGGCCAATTTTCCTCAACCACTGTGTGGGCCTGGGATCACTTCCAGGAAGTCCTGGTTTGTCTGGAAGCAGGAAGGGAACTAGCTGGCTCAACCCTATGAGGTGCTGAGCACCTCTTGCAAAATGCTGAACAATCCCAGCCCTTGAAACAAGATGCAGCGCTGCAGGCTGAGACTGTGCTCTCCCCACACCAGGGGAGAATTTAGTGGTGGCTCATGGCCACAACTGCGCCCACAGAAGCCCTGCAGCAGCAGCTCCTGTCCCACGGGGCTGGGCCCAGCTACCCGCTTTGGCGTTGTGACCTGGTGGCACCAACAACCCACAGCAGCTCCCTCCACCCCCCTCATCACCCTCTACACTGGACCAGGATGAAAAGACCCCAGAGGGGGGCTGAAGCGCAAGCCCACCCCACACTCACCCAGCAGCAGCAGCTCCTCCTGACCTGCAGGGCTGGGTCCAGCTGCCCGCTCTGGGCACTGAGACCCCATGTGCCATGCCGCAACACCACCCACTCAAATATGGCCCTGCTGGCCCAAACCTGAATGATGCCATGACCCTGTGCACCAGATCACAATGCCCAGAGCAGGGGGCCAGGCCTAGTTCTACAGGACAGGAGCAGCTGCTGCTGGGTGAGTGTGGGGCAGCCTCACTCTTCAGCTCCGTGCATTCGGGTCCGCCGCAGTGCCGGGGCAAAGGGTGCTTCTGTGGGTGGTCAATGCCCCCTCGGCAGTGCAAGGAGGCGGCAGTGGCCGGGGAGGAGTACTCACACTGAATAGGGAGGTTACATGCGGCCCATACCTCTGTGACAGAGTTCAAGTTTAGCCCTGGGGCTCTTAGCAAATTGCAAATGTAACCCTCAGTCAGGCACGTGAGGCAACAAACACCCTTTTCACAAGACAGCATGACAGATGTTATTCCCATATGAAATGTTGGTGTGTCTGCAGAGACAGCAAGCGTTAGTGTGCGCTTCACTGGATCATGCATATCTAAAATTTACATCTACGGCAGAGGGGCTCAGGCTGTAGGACTTGAAGCTAGATTTCAAACAGCCCACAGTTCGGGGTTGATCAGATTAGCTATGTTAGTTCAGGCCCATCTCTCAGATCTGCAACTGTAAGTGTCTGAGACAACTCTTTTCCTGCATGATCAGGGGATAGGAAGAGGGCATGCATATATTGCAGCTTTATCTCATCAATCACCAGACAACTGTCACAAATCACAGTCCAATTCCTTTTAGGCAGTTGGAAGCACTAAATTGTACCTCGGGTTTCCAGAGCTCCTCAAATACAGGCCAGGTACCTTCAGAGAGATAACATAAATGGGTGATGAAGATGGATGCTCAAGACTTCCTGTACTTTAACCCAGAAAATGTCACATCAATAGGGAGCCTGCCTTAGGTCATCTCAGATTATTTCACTCTCTGAGGGATTGCCCTGAGTGAGGCATTTTCCACAGTTCAGAGCAGTTTCCCTCTTTGTTACCTGTTGGGAGTGTCTCTCTCAAGCTTCACAAAAATACAACTGCTTATAACACAAAATGCTATGATCATATTCAGCATGGATGTCATTCTAAACCAATATTGATAGAGCATGGAATTTTGACAGAAAATATTGCATTCAAGAGAACTGGTAATGGCAGGAGTTCCTACTGATAGAAATTCCTGACTGCTAGAAGCATGGACTGGATGACAGAGGATGGATCACTCGATAGAGTACCCTGTTCTGCTCACTCCATCTGAAGCATCTGGCACCGGCCACTGTCGGAAGACAGGATACTGGGCTAGATGGACCATTGGTCTGACCCAGTACAGCCATTCTTCTGGTCTTTTAAAGATGAACTCAGCTTTAAAAACTCTTTCATATCAGTGGGGCACTTCCATTTACTCTGTTCCAGAAAATAAGGGGGTGCTTTACAAAATCAAAAGGAAACACATTTAAAACAGATGAACAGAAAAGCCCAGTGTTATAGGATATTATTGGGGCAAATAGCTCACTAAATTCCTAAATAATTAAAGATCAGGCATTGATAAGAATAGGAACAGCCTCTACACTACAATAGAATTACAAGGGTTATCAATCCTTATCACTTGGGACATGAACTGATCACCAGCTGGCACCAGGAAGAACCTTCCCCTCAAGATATAGTACTGCAAAGTTAGGTTCATTATAGGAGTTTCTCACCTTTTGGTGAGACATCTGGCATTGTCCCCTATTGGAGGCAGGATGCTGGAAGACGGATCATGAGTCTGTTTCAAATCCCATAAATGTACAAGCTGTCATCATAACAGGGACACTTATCCTGCACCAGTTGAAATCAGAATGAATTTTGCTACAAAATCAAACCCTGTCCCTCCATTTTCCCCCCCCCCAGGGCTTATCATTTGTATCTAGCCTGACAGTGATCTCTAAAATCTGCCTGAGTTACTTAGGAGGTCAGAGAACTCATCTTTTGGGTGTTTATAATTGCGAAATCATTTGTGTTGGCTTAGGTTCTGAAGCTAATTCTGCACTTGATAAATCAGCAACATTGATAATGGTGATAGCCAAGTTCTCCCTTACATGAGGCCAGCTCCCACACATGTGGGTAATTGTGCATGGGCATCTGTAGGAAGAATGTCACCTAGAGGTGGGAGATTATAGAATCAGAAATGTAGGACTGGAAGTTAAAGGGAGCTTAAGAGGTCATCTAGTCCATCCCCCCCCCCACCCCCAAACTGACTTTTTATTTCAGTGGATTTCCCCATCTGGTATATCTCCATTCCCACCAAGCACACAGATATTTTCAGTCTAAATGGTTTATTACGAGAATGACAAAACAAGAACAAGAGTAAAGTCTCTAAGTGAGAGCACACAGCGTATCTAGCGTCTGTAACAGTTTGTATTGACTTGAACACAAAATGGCTGCCAGCCCTCAGTTCTTACATTGGGGTGATTCTGCACCCCTGCAGCAACCCACAAGGCCCATCACATCAGGAAAACAATATAGGGCAAGCCTGAGGTTCTATGCCAGGCCCTCTTTAGCTCACCCCAGTGCTCCCCAAATAGGGAAGGCACCAGCCACTTCCCCTCTGGTATTGCACTAGCAAAGCCCCAGAGTCCTTAGAGATTTAAAGGTGTAGTACATAAAGCCAGCATAATAGATACATAGATAAATATGACACAACGTATGATAATTTTTATATGAAGAAGAAACCTGTTGACACCATAACCTTTAGGGATATAAAAAGTCTTCTCTTAAGAGACATTTTGTAATAGGTATTCACTCTGTATTGCTAGCAGTAAGGACTTTTTTGTAATTTGTATTGGTGCAGGGACAGAGTAACTGTTTTAGAAGATCTATTCTTTAATCGATATTTATTTAAGTGGGATCTGGTATATCATTAATCATAGTGCTAAGATATAAAATGCTAGTCTAGCCTGAAGAATTCTGCCTTATTCCATTTTCCAGAGTAAGACATTTAGAAACCTGCACTCTTATTTTTAAATGCACATCACTTCTTAATAAAGTCCTGAAATACCCCTCTTGCTTGGTTAAATACATACCACAGCACTGTTTTAGCAGGGTTCTAGCACTGTGTGGAACTGTACTGTAGCAAATCATCTTGAAAGTAACCCATTTTCATGTCACTGTGATTACTACAGTATTGTATGTTTAGCCACTGTGCCTGATAATCAAACTCACTGCTGACAAAAATCTTGATTTCTTTTCTTTGAAACTTGACTGCAACCAGATGGTGGCTTCACCCTTGGGGAACTATGTCCTCCCAACTACTTTGTTATCTCCCTAGAGCTCATATTTCCTAGCAATGGAAGTACAGCTATGTATCCGTAGGCTGCTATGTATTGTTGGGCTACTAAAAGTACACAAGAAAATACAACCATCCTTTCATCATAAGCACTTACTTTAGTTTAACTTGAAGGTTACAGTCCCATTACATCATCCAGCAAATTCTGCCTCAGTTTCCTTGACAGGTTACTTCTGTATTGGAGATGGGATTCGAGCTCCTGAAAAGACATCAGCTACTTTAACATAGGATGTGCTGACAACCATGGCAATATTATCTTTCAGATATTATTCACTAGGATAAATGCCACCCTGGATTATGGTTTGAATTACTGCTTTTTAACCAGAGCAGTGTGCCCATTAGGAGCCCTTCTAGAATTCTCCAAAACCTGTAAACATTTCTCCAGTTATTTTTAAAGACAGCATCCCCATTGAGGAGTTGTATTATTAACATTTGGCATCAGTTTAAAAGCCTTTCTTAGGAACTTATACAGCCCCCATTAACCTACTATTTGACAGCCCCACAACCTTTAAAGTAATTTTATTCCTGTTTTACAGTTGGAGATACTGAAGTACAGAGATACTAAGATACTACAAACTTTTGCCAACACAAGTTACGGCACAGTTAGTATATTTCTTGTGCATGTGTATGCTTGGCTCCTTGCATTGGCACTGCATATGCTCATCAGGAGTGAGTGTTTCAATGCACAGTGTGGTGCACCACGGTGTAAGGGACTGGGCTGTAGGCAGTCTTGCCTAGTAGTCACAGCTGGGCTGGTGTCCACATATCAAGCACAGCCACAAGACAGCAGTCAGGGATCAGAGGAATGGCCAGAGCCAGGATCAGTAAGCAAGAGTCAGGCTACGGTCAGATATCAGAAGGCAAGGGATGATCAGGAGCCACAGCAGAACAAAAGCCTGTGCAGTTACCCAGACAACTTCCTGGGCCATCCTCCAGGACTAAATAGTGAGTTTGGCCAATCAGAGGGCCTCAGAGAACTGTCATTCTGGATCCTTTAGGCGGTACTTCCTGTGGTACCTAATCTCCAATATGCTCCCTGGCTATAGCTCTGCATGCACTCCTAGTAGCCATGTGGGAATATGTGCTGCCCCAAGCTCTGCAAGTCTGGGTTTTAGTCCATGGAGCCTTACACTAGGTATCCCAGGATGCAACTTGCCACCATCCAGCACAGTCTTTGGGGAAGTTTTGTCTATGCATGGTGGGGCAGAACCAAGTCACACAGAGGTGACTGGCACTGCAGGGTCAAGTTCCCATCATGCAACTTTCTCCACCTCATAATGCCATCTCCTTTATCCCATAATTTTCTTACTTTATTTTGAAAAAAATCTCACAAACCTGTGTGGGACATGTCACCGTCTGCCATCTCTGACAGAAGTATGGAGCCTGCACAGCTCTGCACTATTGTCATGAGTGTTGCAAGCACCGAACGCCCGATCCGCCTGTATCTGTAGAGCCACAAGAAGAGCTGCAGGGAATATGATGATTTCCTGGAGATCAGACTGGTGTGGAACATAGTGAGAACCAATTCAAGGTTGTTAGTGGCATTCAAGGAGCAACTGCAAACAGAAGAGCACCACTTCTGGGCCCAAGAAACAAGCACTGACTGGTGGGATCCCATCATAATGCAGGTTTGGGATCATGAGCAGTGGTGGCTGCAGAATTTTTGGATCCATCAAGGCCACATTGCTGGATCCATGTGCCAAGTTCGCCCCAGCCCGTGAGCACAAGGACACCAGAATGAGAGCTGCATAGACAGTGATGAAGCAAGTGGCAATCGCACTGTGGAAACTTGCAATGCCAGATTGCTACCGGTCAGTAGGCAATCACTTTGGAGTTGGAAAATCCAATGTGGGGATTCCGGTCATGCAAGCGTGCCTGGCCACTAATCATGTCTTGCTACGTAGGACTGTGACTCTTGGCATTGTGCAAGACATACTGGATGGCTTTGCAGCAACCGGGGTTCCCAAACTGCAGTGGAGCGACAGACGGCATGCTTATCCCTGTTTTGGCACAAGACCACCTTGTCACAGAGTATGTCAACAGAAAGGGCTATTTTAATATGATTATGCAAGCATTGGTGGATTACTGGGGACACTTCACCCACATCAATGCTGTCTGGTCAGGGAAGCTGCACTCTGCTTGCATCTTTAGGAACACAGCACTGTTCAGAAAGGTACAAGCAGGGGTTTCTTTCCCAACCGGACGATTACTATCGGCAATGTTGAAATGCCAGTAGTGATCCTGGGGACCCACCCTACCCCTCCCTTGGCTCATGAAGCCATACACCAATCACTAGGACAGCATCAAGGGAAGTTCAACTACCAGCTCAGTAGGTGCCGAATGACTGTTGAATGTGCTTTTAGTAGACTGAAAGGGCCCTGGACTTGCTTACTCACAAGACTGGATTTCAGTGAGAAAAATATTCCAGTGGTTATAGCTGCCTGCTGGGTCCTGCGTAATATCTGTGAGGCAAAGGAGGAAAAGTTGCCTCCAGGGTCACGGTGGAGTGGCTGTCTAGATAGATACAAGGGCTATCAAAAAAGCTCAATGTGGAGCTATACGGCTCAAGGAGGCTTTGAAAGAGCTCTTTAACAGTGGGTCACCGTAATGTGTTGTGTTTACTGGGTTCTACCTGGCCCTGCAGTTTGGGGGCCTGTTATGAACTGCTCGGTGCACATCTATGAATGTAACACTGACAATGCACCTACTAATTTTGTGCTACTTGCTGTACATTTATGATTATTACTCTGTGTTTGTCAATGATCCTATGAGTTGTTTCAAAGTGTACAATGTCAAATAAGTGAGTGGCACCAGCCAGTCGGCAGCATATGTTGTCAACTAATAAAGATGATTTATTTTCCAAACAATAGAGTTTTGCTGATTAATAAAAGCACTTCAAAAAAATTTCTGCACAAGTTAAAAGCAAATCCAGTAAAACCTTAACAAATGTATGGAACAGGGGAAGGAACATTCATGTCCATTTTAGCTATACAAACATGAACCATGGCTCTCACAGGTCAGTGTACATGAAAGTTGGTTGTCCTTAATGTCCCCCGGTATGGAGTGGGACGGGTATGCCACATGGAATGCTGGGGGGGGGGGTGTTTGTAGGGAGGTGCTATAATGGAGTTCTCCATGGACTGCAAAGGGAGGGGAGCCTGGCATTGTTGAACCTGTAGGTCCACAAGAGTGTGCAGCATCTGTGTTTGCTGCCAGAGAAGCCCCATTATGTCTTGGTGCAGCTCCCTCTGTCTCCAGCGCCTTTCTCCTGTCGACTCTTTTCTTCTCCATACAGTCTGCAATATTCATGCTCCAGGCCCTCTGTTCATGGTCTAATGCAACACTGGCTTGCAGGATCTTGCTGAACATGTCATCCTGAGTCCTCTTCTTTCTCCTCCTTATCTGGCTCAGGTGTTCTATGGGTGTGGAGGGGGAACCCCTCGAGGCCACAACAGCAGCAGCAGCTACAGCTAAAACGCAAAGTAGTACCATTGTCGGTATAGTCACAACAGAAACTTGTTCCCCTAAAGTTTTAAACAAGACTTGCTTATTGACACTTCTGCTTCAGAGTGCTTGTGCACAGAGCCACTCACAGCTCCAGCCATGGTGCGTGTGGCCTGCCAGGGTGAGGAAAATGAGGAGGGAATTGTTTGGTTGCATGAAACTATGAATACAAGGCAATAGCACTCAATACTGGCACCATTTTCCAGAGGTGGTGGTGATTTTAGCTGATATCTCACTCTTGAGAGTAACAAAGGCGCAGAGAGCACAACTGCTGCTGGCATCCCGAAGCCACCCTGGCATGTATGCTGCTAGCCTGTTTATTGCAATGGTGCCTGCCGACGTTATCACCAGCTGGCATGGGAAAGCGTCCTGCTGCAGAGAAATAAATAAGGCTGCCATCCCTAGAAACCTTTGGGAGAAGATTGCGGAGTACCTCCATGAAAGGTTCATCAAGATCTATCAGGAGAATTCAAGGGACATCCCTGTGTACATAAACAAACTGCTCTGTGTGTCCTTTTCCCCCACCTAACTCTACAGGGGAATGAAAAGCAGATGCAAACAACTTCACCTCTCTTTGTTGTACCGCTACCTCTTCTAGCACAAGTAAATTAATGAAAAGTCAATAGCTGTGTCCTGCTAAGTTGGGGGTGCCATCACGGTAATGGAAAATAAATTTACACGCTTACCTGAGGTGCCTTTTCCCTGCATCAGGCTCCTCCATGCTCGACTGCCTGGACTGTGGTGGAGTCTCAAACAGGTCCTGGCTCGTGGCATGGCTGGTCCTCCCAATTGCATGATCCCATCCTCCTCTTCTTCCACCTCCACGCTGTTCACACCAGGGGCCTGTGACTTGGGCTCCTCTGAGCAGGGCCGGCTTTGGTAAGTGAGGGGCCCGATTCAAATACCCGGCGGCAGTCCGGGTCTTTGGCGGCACTTCGACAGCGACTCCTTCACTTGCTCTGGGTCTTCTGCGGCACTGAAGGACCCGCCGCCGAAATGTCGCCAAAGACCCAGAGTGAGTGAAGGACCCACCGCCGCCGTGCCGCCAAAGACCCGGACCGCCGCCGGGTGAGTACAAAAATGTAAAAGGCGCCTAAGTTAGGGGCTCTTCTTTAGGGCGCGGGGCCCTCTTAGGCGCGGGGCCTGATTCAGGGGAATCGGCCTAAACCTGGCCCAGGGGAATCTGAGGTATCTATGGTGGTCTGCAGGGTGTTGTGGAGTCTCCACCAAGTATGGTATGCAGCTCTTTGTAAAAGCAGCAGGTCTGTGGCTTGGCATCGGATCGACTGTTGGCCTCCATGGCCTTCCGATATGCCTGCTCCAGCCCCTTTGCTTTCAAGCGGCATTGCTGCTGATCCCAGTCGTACCCTTTTTCCTGCATCCCCCGTGGCAATCTGCTCATAGATGTCTGGTTTCTACAACTTGCACAGCCTTTTCTCCCCACAGGCCCATGACATCCAATATCTCCAAGCCAGAGTGTGTCTGGAGCATGTAGCCAGCATGGTCAGCTGGGCCGTTGTACACAATAATGGAGAGATGCTAGGTGTGCTCAGCAAGCTGGCCAATCAGGAAAAAGCATTCCAAAAATTCATGGGGCTCTAAGCGGGGAGGGGAGCGCACCTTCCGGTCTAAGTCACTCCTGGGCAATGGAGTTCACAATTGTGACCAGAGTGATCACTGTTGGGCATAGTGGGACAACTGCAGGAGGAGTGTTAGGACCAACATAAGTAACGCAGTGCCTACATTCGTGCTGCATTGACCTCAACACATCAACCATAGCTCAGGGCCACTAAGGGAGGTGGCGTTACTATGTCAGCGTAATGGAGAGCTTACATTGGTGGGAGAGAGGTTTCAGAGTGGTAGCCTTGTTAGTCTGTATCAGCAAAAACAACGAGGAGTACTTATGGCACCTTAGAGACTAACAAATTTATTTGGGCATAAGCTTTCGTGGGCTAAATAAATTTTCATCTCTAAGGTGCCACAAGGACTCCTCGTTATTGGTGGGAGACAAATTTAAGTGTACATACATGCACAAGCAGGTCAATGCAAGGCAGCTTACGCTGACCGAACGTTGTAGTGTAAACCAGACCTGAGTCACTTGCCTAAAGTCACACAGGAAATCTATGGAGGGGATTCAACGCAGGTCTCCCAATTTACAGGCTACTATCCTAGATAATGGACCATTCTTCCTCTCAGCCTGATGCTACCCCTTGCTGAGCACCTTCTCTAGGAACTCTAGCCAAGCACCTCCTACAGCTACATCACTGGCAGCCAAGGATACCAGCACCTTGCAGGATCAGACCTAGACAGTCTCTTCTACAAGGAGGATATAGAAGAGGGAACTTATTTCCCAAAGTCTGAACCTTTCTGAGTTTCAAAATAGTTTGATTAACTTTTTAAAATTTGTTATTAATTTAGCCCCACACTGCATTTCTGGTTCAGAAAAGGTTGGAGGGCTGAAATGCACCACTGAGATCCACTGCAGAATTTTCGGAAGAAATCACAATCACCAGATGATCTAGCAAGTCACTGACCTTTGGTCCCCATCCCCCACCCCAAGATCATCAATTTCAGAGCACAGCAACCTTTCCCCAAATATCTTAATTCTCCTGATCCCTCTGAGATGTTTCCACTCATCTATAAACTTGCCGTTGTTAGGCTGCCACAACTATATAATAGCATGAGTAGATATATCAGTGGTAACAGACAGAAGAGAAATAGATAGCACAGAATGACATTAATGGTGAAAAACTCACTTTCCCTTCTATTCCTGCTCAGTGCACCCTGCTCTTCCTCTAATGTGTGAGGGGTGATCTGGGATGGACAAGAAGCCCAGATTCTATTGATTTGGCCTTGAGTTCCCATTAAGCAAAAATACCCCCAACACTGGTTTTGATATTATTTGACCATTTGCCTACTTCTCTGGAAGCGTGGACAACTTGTGTCCTAGACTCTGTCAGATTAGCTGGTGGCGAAAGTATAGGACAGAGTAATCTGTTTTCACAGTTGAATATGAATTTATCTGAGATTCCAGTTACCTTATGGACTACAACCATGACATTTTTCTTCATAGTCACTGAATTTTTAAAGTATACTGACTCGGGCAGTCCCCTGCAGATGAATGGTAAATTTCATAGCACCCACTGTGCTCTAATTATGTAAGAGTGACACACCCATACAATCCTATACACTGGTATGTGCACTATATAGTCATGTTCTAATAATGTTTTGAGTTTCATGACCTTTTGGTCATGGGCCATAATTTGAAGTCCTTACTCAGGTTTGAGTGAGTTCTCAATGAGACAAAACTGTCATTTAAGAAAAATTGAGGGAGGACTTCAGGATATTGTCCAAATGTGCTGGCATGCCAGGGTTTGAGGAACAAGTCCATCAAAGCCAGTTCTTGGTCGTCTTTGAAGCAGATCAAGATACGTCAACATGGACATGTAAGAGAAGGATGTGTTCAGGGAAGGAGGGAATTTATGTCCCCTGCAGTGGAGATAGGCTTAGTGATTGGGTCTGAATGGATAACAGACAAAGGAAGAGCCTGGTCTTTAGCTTCCTGCAGGGCAGACCACTGGAACTAATAGGCCTAAGGCTGAAACACAACATATGGATGAGTGATGGCTCTATTTAACTTGTAAACCAAGTCTAACAATTTAACTATCTTGCCATCATATGTAAAGCCACTGATCTGTTCCTACCACTTAAATCAAAACTTGGCTTCTAGGTAGATTAGTGCATTGGAAAAGATACTGAAAAGAACCACCTCACAAGCTGTTGGCAAGAGATTTCTGCTGATCCTGTCCTTTATATTGGTCTTTCTACAGAATGCTATTTCAATCTACTTCAGTCCAATTGTTCTCAGTAGGCCTCCAGCATATCACAGAACTTTTCAAAACTACTACCACATTATTGCGTCCAATGCCATGAACAGTGGAACTGCATTAAGTATCACCATCCCCATTTTACGGATAGGAAACCTGAGACACAGAGGAGTTAAATGATTTGCCCAAGGTCAAACAGGAAGTCTGTGGCTAAAGTGGGGATGGAACTGAGTTCCCAATACCCAGACCTGAAATCAACTTTCCACGGTATGGCTGAGGCAAGAAATAAGAACAGATAAAGCCCATAATAAACTTTAAGGCAATTTTTTCATAGCTATGCTCAGTGGGTTAAGCGTGTAAGTCTTGTAACTTCAGAACACACACGACTAACTGTGCTTTACCCTGGTTATCCGGGTCATCCAAAATATCAGCTTTGCCCTTCAAAGAGTAGGACTGGAGGTCCTCCCTGGAAGCTCTGCCTCAGTGCTTTCAGCAATTTTGTTACAGTGTTAGGTTTCCAAAACTGTAAGGTGACTGCAGAGGTGACTGCTTTCCAGAAGTGGGAATCCAAGGAAAGGCGACATGATGGCACTGTGAAGCAAGTAACAGATTACTCAGCCTATAGACTTTGGAATATCCCAAATATCAAAGGTCTTTGAGTTTAATAAACCAACTCAGATTCTTTCTACCAAGAGATTCTTCAGGAGTCTTTAGTCTTCCCTCAGCTCTGGGTCCCTTGCTAACTAATTTAGCTGAATGGGTTAATTCTTCCCTCTTTCAAAGAAGAGATGCAGAAAGTTATTGCATTCTCCCTATGAGTCTGCACCCCCTGCTGTGACCTGAACTTAAGACACCCGCAGAGTTGCAACATTAGTTGTATTGAACTTTTTGGTTTTTCCCTTGCAGAACAGAAGAAATGTTAACATGTTTTGGTTACAGAAACCTGCTTCTGAGGGGAAATAAGAAAATCCTTGATCTGTGTATTTTAGGAAAGACTGTCCATTTTATGTTGGAAATGAAATTGAAAACAATGAACCCTTGACTTAAGGGATTTGCCTTACAAAATCGCCAGGGCCTAAAAGATAAGCAACTTTTATAAGCCAGTTTTTATTCTTTCGCTTCAAAAATGGAAATTCTCTTACCTTAAACAGACTAGCCTCTCTGGGCCAAGTGTTCAGATCCCAGCACACAATCTCTTGCATGTAGCATTTTTGGCACAAATGACAGATTTTACTTGTGCAAAACCGATTGGTCTTATTTTGCATGGACAAATGAGTCGCAGATGCAAATGATAGTGATTTTGATCTTTTTATGTTCAAACTTTGTTAGTTGTAACTAAGGAGCAGTCTCTATAACAAAACAGCTAATATAGTACAGAAATATGACAGGCAGTTTCTCACTAGTAAGGTATATATTATGATGGATAAATATGGGCCCAGTTCTCTGCTGGTGTAAATTACTGCCGCTCCAGTTTACACCGCCAGGGAATTTGACTCTGTATCTAGACAGCTGGCCAGATACCCAGCTGGTACACATCAGTGCAACGCCATTGACTTCAATGGAGCTGCAGTCATTTACACAAGCTGAGGATCTAGCTCAATATCTTCTGTATGCATAAATCTATAAGCTATACAAGAGCACACATGTGATATTATATTCTAAACATGGATTGCGCAATACTCTTATCCCACACTGGTTCGCCCATCCCTAGCTAATAGCCTTTCCATTCATGTCTCACGGTGGAGGAGGAGCTGTTTGTTTACTGTGTGTACCCAGACAACAGCAACTGGAGCACAATCAGCTGGGAAGTTCAGTTTCCACCCCCAGCCTGTTGGACATCTCCCAAGCTGTCCAGGTGAGAGCTGCCAACACTTAAACACGCAACGGTCACAAGTATTCACACTGAGTTGGGCGAGTTGAATGTGGCTACTCACGTACATAAGTGTTTTCAGGGTGGAGGCCTACATGAATGTTTAAGTTAAGTGATTGGTGGGAACAGAGGAGGAGGCTGGCTAAAAGCCAAACTGAGATGAAAGCAGATTATGGCTATATTACATACACCCCATTTTGAGCTGAATGGAAAAACATATTCCTTAATCTCCCCATTTTGCCTTCCCTCTACCTGTCCTTTTTACTTCATCACCCCAACAGAAGATCCACAGTGAAAGAGTCCCCAGCAGCAGCAGGATTTGACATAACGCCAGTGGTTTTTGCTTACATAGCTGTGGCAGGACACCTCTATTGGGCTGAAGTGTGTTCTGAGCTTTTCAAGCGGAGAAAGAATCAGATAATTTCCAAGTGTTATTCATTTATATTATGCTTTCACATTTAGATCCCTTCTTCTGAGTACTTATTGGCTGCAACTAAAAGGAACAGAGAAAGGAAAACCAAGAGGTAGCTAGGGATGCAGCTAGTATATACAACATGTAGTTGATATAATACAATGCAATGGCTGGAAGTTGAAGCTAGACAAATTGAGAGTGGAAATAAGGTGTACATTTTTAACAGTGAGAATAATTAACCATTGGAACAACTTATCAAGGGTCTGTAAAAGCAGCAAAGAGTCCTGTGGCACCTTATAGACTAACAAACGTATTGGAGCATGAGCTTTCGTGGGTGAATACCCACTTCATCGGATGCATGTATACGTCTGTTAGTCTATAAGGTGCCACAGGACTCTTTGCTGCTTTTACAGATCCAGACTAACACGGCTACCCCTCTGATACTTATCAAGGGTCGTGGTGGATTCCCCATCACTGATAATTTTTAAAATCAAGATTTCGATAGGAATTATTTTGAGGAAGTTCTATGGCCTTTGTTATACAGGACATCAGACTAGATGGTCACAATGGCCCCTTCTGGCATTGGAATCTATGAATCCTCAGCTGGTGTAAAGCAGCGTAGCCCTACTGAACTCACTGGAGCTAGTTTATACCACTGACGAATTGTTCTGTGAGCCTCATATTTTAACATGGACACATGAGACATCTGCAAGTGAGAAATACACTCAGCCGTATTTGTTTGCAGAAATGGAACCCCTGGTTGTGTATATCATGCTCACGCACACACATACAAATGCTTTTCTTATGACTTTTTTTACTTACTGTAGCAGTTTGTCCCTCTATGCCCACCTCAAAGATTAGATTTCTTCCTTTCAGTTGTTAAAGTAATGCACTGGGAATAAGATAGTGATTGCAAAACAACATATTCTATTCATTTACCTTCAGAACGGATTATAAAATCAAGCCAGATGTGCAATTTACCGATTCTATAAGCTTCCAGTTCCATAAACTTTACTGTTAAAAATAAGCCTTTGTTGGACTAAAGTAAACTGGCCAATATAACCTGGTTTCATGGCACTGATTTGGGATACCCAGCATGACTCACTAATACCTCTGCACTGGTGAGTAAAGCAGTGATCCCAACTTTGCACTAAGAAAATCTTGATACCACTTCATATTCATGTATTCTCTACAGATATTTGGATGAGGGCCATTATAGCAAAACATTTACAAACACCGATGACCAAATTATCAAGGCCCTGAGCAATTAGTAAACTATTCAAAATACAGGCGTGAAACTCAGCACTTCTGTACACAAGTAGGTACTTGCATGTGCAGATCAGGTTACTGCATATGCACTTCCCATTTCCCTCCACAATTACCCAAATTTCCACTCCAAAGTTTAGTGCATGCAACAGGTGGATGTGCATTAGCCCCATCTCTTTGAAAACTGGACCATTTAGCCTTGCAATTCCATTGTTGCTTGGATGGGAGGCGGATAATTACTCATCTATGTTACAGATAGGGAAATTGAGGCACTGGCCACACAGATTCAGTGGCAGAGGCAGAATTAAAATCTAGTAGTCTTGACATGCACTATTCTGCTCTAGCAGTTAGGGATCAGATCCAGCTCAAAGAAAACAGAAAGATTCCCAATGAATTCAGTCGAGGTTAAATTGGGCCAGGTCAATTAGTGCTTATTGTCCTTTGATTACAAGCTGGTGCTTTTCACTGGAGACATGTATTTTAAAAATACGTTTGTAAATAACACGATTGATAGTTCAGAGGACCTGTTGTCATTTAAAAAAAATATTTTGCAGAAGCGAACTAGCAATTGAAATGGCAAAGAAGGGGCTTCATGTTGGCTTTGTAGTTCAGTGGCATTCTTTGCTGTATGTAATGATGGGTTTGCAGCTTTTGTAGCACTCAGTTAACATTTATTCAATGCAGACGCATTCTGCTCAGGTGGGGCAATATGTTTTATTGCAGTTCATAAAAAAGCAATAAAAGACTTTAAAACCATCAGGCTGATCTTAAATGCATGAACCTAATAATCAGTATGATAAGCTATCATTTACATGAATAGGAAATTGAATGGGGATTTCATTTCCTAAGCCTTTGTTGCTCCTATTGAATTGAGTTGATGGTGCTATTCAGGCAAGTCAGCATGGTGTCTTGTTTACAAGAGAAGTTTGCAAAACAAAGACAGTCATGGTCAAAACTCAATTCCATATATTTGCATGGGAGGCCCCTGGAGAAAAATGTATCCTGAAACGCCCTAATGGGATGGTTCCCTTGGAAGTGATAAGTTGACAAAGAATGATTTCAGTGCTTACCAGACCTGTGGTGGGCAAGGAAAGAGGAAACTGGTCTTAAACTCAGTGGGCCTGATCAAACTTTCCTTGCAGGGGCAAACCCACCACCGATTGGGCTCAGAATAAGAAGGTGTTGCTGCACATTGGCCAAGATCAGCACTGGAGTAACCAGGCACAACTCCCATTGATTTCAGTGGGAATTGAGGGTTCTCTATACCTTCCCTACAGACAGACTATGCACTTCAGGTACATAATAAATCAGCTGAGCAGATCTCACAGCTGCACAGATTTTCATTTTTCCTTGTGAACGCAGACTATGGAATCACTCTTCTGGATTCATACTAGTACAACTGAAAGCATAGTTGGGCCCAATGCTTTTAAAGCAGCCTTTGCCATGCCTAAGACTTTTCACAGCTCATTTGCTAAATTACACATTATAAAAATAAGTAACTGCAATTGCGGGACTGTGTTAATCTCAGAAGCTTAAACATCAGTCTGTAATGACTGCTTTCCATTGGTCTTCGGCAAATGACTTTATGGTGCATGCAGGAGATTTATCCACATGCGTATGTTAAAAACTCCTGGGAATCTTCTCACATAGAAAGAAGAGAAAAGGCCTAACACAGAAACTAAATAAATTCAAAACATTGCTGTCATTCATGCTGTAACAGAAATGCCACCCAGTAAGAAAAGGCTTTTACAACTCCTAAAGGAGATAAGAAACGCTGGCCAGCATAGCAATAACAAGATGCTTTTGGAAGTGCAGAATTTCCCAACCTGACAATCAGTACAGCTTCTGGAAATGCCACAGAACATAACTGTCTCCTTACAAAGGAAATGAGAGTTTAGGAATTGACTATAAATGAGATTACAAAGAAGGATGGGTAATTTGGAAAATCCTTTTCCAAAGCCAAAAGAATTTAAAGCTAAATTAGGCCCTGGCACACACAAATTCCACTGGCTTCAAGAGTTTGCCTCGTGAGCAACTGCTCACCCATGAGAGTAGGGGGTTCACAATCTGAGCCCAAGTTTCCTCTGCAGAATTTTTTTCTGATTATATGTGAGGAATTAAAAAAACAAAAAACAAACAAACAAACAAAAACCCAGCTCAAGTTTCAAATGTCAGGTTGATTTTTGAAAAGAAGATGAACAGAAAAAAACCCAAAACCTTAACATCAAGCAAATCTGATATGGAGTCAGAGAGAGACAATAAAAGTCTTCCCCATTTTTACTGTCAGGTTTCAGAGTAGCGTCACACACTAAACTAAGAATGAGCAAACTAGTTTTCTCCATTGCTAGCTATGGTTCTGCCACACATTTTAAGATAATTTGAGGAGGGAAATAGAACACAGGACAAGACTATGTAAACATATCTTTCTAACAGGTCATGCAAACTATTTCATACAATAGCATCACCTCGCTTCAGCTGTGAAACACGCCTGTGAAGTAAAACTGAAGAGAATTCTTGGTCCTTCAGAGTTATCATTAGAATGTCATTTGCCCATTTGTCTGTAACAATGCCTCACCTCTGATTGGGAAGACCAACAAAAGGCTCTCCCCTGAGCTGAGAGCAGGAGGTAATAACACAAGAATTTGGCAGGCATCCTCTCTAGGAGACTACGTATCAATCATGTTGCTGACACACCAAGCCCGCAGTGAATGGATCTCCAGAATTGAGAGCTTTCTGGGCTACCCGAGGCAATGGTGGGCCTTGCTGAAACAGAGAAGTGCACTAACCTTTAAATCTAATCAACTACCTATTTCCTGCTTTGCTCCAGTCCTTACATATCACATTGCTACCTTGGTTTGAGAGCCAAGTGCATTTTATTAAAACACAACATAGCAAGTAATGGAAAATGGCATAAAAAGGAAAAACCTTTGTGGTTAATTTCCCCCTGCTCTTATTGTCCTTGTCATTCAAGCCTTCACTTTAATAAGTTAGTAGATGAGATGGAGCTTCTGTTGCCAGCGTTGCCACTTACTGTGTAACCTTGGACATGTCACCTAAAAGTGAACTACAAAGGAAAAACAAAAATGTGTTTTGCATTTTGCTTCTGCTTTAGGATGTGCCAAGAGTTTGGGGTTTCCCCCGCCCCCCCAAAAAAAGAAAACACCCAACATGTTTTCTGCTCGTGTTTTACAATAGAAAGCTCAGAGGAAGTGGAGATTCAAGGGCTTGGAATTTCCAGAGGACACTAGATTGCTGGGAATGGCCATGGAAAACTGCAGTTTATCCTCCAGAGTGAGATGACTTATCTTAACCTGACTGCTCTGGTTAAGCAAGTTCAATAAAACCTCCTGTGTCTGCCTCTAGATAGGATCAGCTGTTCAAATGTAAGACTGAAAAGTAATTTGGTTTGCTTACTCTGCTCCTGTCATATCAGTCGGTTTAATCAGTTCATTAACAATGTGATGACTTGCTTAGGCCTCTAGTCCCTAGAGGGTGTGCAAGATTAGTACCTACTTTATTGGGGGGGAAGAAGGTGCTACTAAATGGTCCCAAGAATTAAATTTCTCCTCTAGTCTTAGGTGAGAAATATGGGTTAGCAAATACCCATCTAAGTCTCTCCTTTCCTCACAGATGCTCAAGTAAAGTCACAAGCTTTTGAGTAATGACTCCATCTGTGGAACTTCGTTCACTCAGAAGGCTGTGATCTCTGCCTCCTAAACTGGTTGATATAAAAGCAAGAGGGGAAGGGGCTTTGCTTGAAGTTGCTGCCATCTTAGAGGGTATGTTCAAGGCTCACTGCAGTTTACATAGGCTATTCTTAAAGATAAGAAATCACTTATCAGCCAAGGTGGACTGATGAGCAGCCATGCACTCCAATCTTGCTGGATCTGCAGTTCCAAGAATAGTCTTTATGGCATGTGGTAGGAAACAGATTGGATTTCTTGCAGGAGGATGATACAGTTTAATTTTTGTTGAAAAATGGTCTAAATATAAGAGGTTAAACTCCTTATTTTATAGATATAGGCTTCATGAGCTGTATTCCTGCATGTGGGTAGAGAAATAAATCTAAACAGGTAGTGTAACGATTTTGAGATGGTAAAGAAAGATATAAGTACCACCAGACCCTACATGGGGTATGTGCCAGGATTGGTTCACCTCTCCAATGTCAGGTCATAGTCATGCCTTAGCTTCTTCTCACCTTTGGGTAGCTGGGCTTCAGTGAGTTGGTGATTTGGTGCTTACCCCGCCCACCAAACCAATCAGAATCTGGCGCAAATAAATATCTAAGTCAAAATCCAAATGAAACAGCACAGTCCTTCAAACCTGTCTCTTGCTGGATCACAGCCCTCCTTTGAAGGTCTGTCCATCTTCTCAACTCTCCAAGGTGTAACAATATCTTACCTCCTAAGTTTCCAACTTCTTGTCCACATCCTGCCCCCTTGGTTGTAGAGATTTTTGCATCATTAGGTGGCACTGTGGAGAGCTTGGGCCCTTCCATTACTCCAGGATCCAGCCTTGAAACCTGAAAACCGTGGTCAGATGTCTGTCCTCAAACTTCAAACTGCACTGTTTCCCAGGGCCACATGCTAGGACACCTTCCTTTTAAGTCTTCTAGGCCTTCTCCCAATCTTCGCCCTTGGGCCACCTTAGTGTTTTCCAGGTTCTCCCTACTCTTTCTGAGTTTCTCACTATTCTAAGCCAGAGGCAGCTCTTTTATATAGCCTGACATTTTCTCCAAGCAGGCCTCACTTCCAGTCTACAGTCACATGACCTTCCAAGGACTACAATTTCCAGAAAATCAGTCTTTAAGAGGCTGGTACTTGGAACTTGCATGTGCTGGACCCAGCCCTCCCCTTAAAGGGACAGCATACAATGTGACAGTGAGCCATCCACGAGAAGAAATGGTAACTACTTCTTTGTAGGGTTACCATACATCTGGATTTTCCCAAACAAAGGCTCTATTTTAGCCTTTAAATTAGCACCATCAGCTGCTTCAAACCTTAAAGAGTAGGACTCCTATATAGAGCTGTGTGAATTACTGATTTGTCAGTTTTGTGGCTACACTAAGAAACCAGAAAAAAAAAATCAACTTATACTGGTATTGTCAACTCTCATGATATTTGGTTTTCTTCTTAAAGTCCCAGATCCCAGGGTCATGGGATTATGGGAGAAACTCCGCTTTCATTAAAAAAAAAAAAAAAAAGGTTAATTTCTAGCTCCCCATGGTAGAGAAAAGCTTGAAAATGTGACCTCCTAAAGACTCAAAAGACAAGTAAAAAGCACCCAACATTTATTATTTTTTTAAATATTATTTATTTAAGCCCCTCTCATAATTTTTGGGGCCTGACTTGTGGTTTTTGAAAGCTTTTAGTTGGAATTACTGTAATATTCTCCAGTGAAAGGAGGGGAGAACAACAACTGGCTTGTGTCAAATAGTCACACTGTTCTAGTATGTCCACAACATATCAAAGTTCAGATATTTGAAAATTAATCTTGCTACTCCAGTAGATAGAACAAAATACCTAACAGGAGGGCATCTTATCTTGATGCAATATTCTGTGAATGTGGACAACTTGTTTCTTATTCAATAAAAGCCGCCTCCTGCCATGGGAGCACTAAAGCAGTATGTAACATTGCTCATCTGGCTGGTATGGATCAAGCATAGCGGAATTGCAAAGAAGTGTCAGAACTGTTATGTTCAATGCATGCTAGCCAGGCAAACGATTAACGGACTGAGTGCTTGTCTAGAAAGCCTAAAGGAAAAGGCGCTCCTACAATATTTTCTAAACCAGCTTCCTTCCTTGAGAAAAGGCAGTAGAAGCGGCGAATCAGCCTGCCACATTTTCAATGGGTTCATATCCCATTCTTGGTAAAACTCCCTATCTGTAGAATAAATTAAAATTTTCCTGTAAAAATAGAGAGAATATGGAAAAATCAGTACTCAAGGTATACCTTTAACATAACTAAGGTAAAGCAATTCAAGAACTTTCTCACTAAGGGTAAGATTAAATTTTAACACTTCTTCCTACTAGAACATGCTGAAACAAAAATTGGAGATGGAGTAAACTATGGATCTCTATCAGAAATACACCTACCTGTGGCTTTTAATTAGAAATCTTGGGATTTTGATTCGTAACTGCTCTGCCATTAGCTGCCAGTTACTGAAATCTGCCTTGAACTTCTTTCCTCCAAAGAGTATCTTGGCTAGAAACTCAGACACAAATGAATCATATTATTTCAAAGTAATTTTGCCACTTGTCATTGCTGATTGAACCACTGTGCTAAAATTGCAGGCATGCACACATGGTTCTTGGAGTGTATCTAGTCACTTAACATTATGTTGAGGTATAAGCAGATGCTGTAAGCAAGGCCTGATTTCACAAAGTACAGGTCAAAAGTGTCTTTTGGAAACAGCCACTTGAGTCACTCATTGGAAACAATTGAATTACTTTGGATGTACGATGGTGTAAATAAGAACTTGGTTCTCTATGGGTAGGTTAAACCAAGGCAGAGAGGGAAAATGTCACTAAAAGTATGATGTCATTTATCACCCAGCACAATAAGTTGCAGCATGTGATTCTATATTTATTAATTTAACGGGAATAGATCCTAAAACAAATAATTACTAGTTCAACTTATCCAATGATTACTAGTCAATTTATAGTTGGTTATAACACTAACATTTATTTCATGTAATATTCATTACAAATTCAAAGGATACACTTAAAATTATACTAATAAGCATCTTATTTGATAGTGTTTGACAAAATCTCCATTGGACTTTCATCCTTAAGGTTCTTCCACAGTTATCCTCTGCTGTAGCCTAGGTTTATTGGGATTATGTTCTATCAACCAATCAGCAAACCAAATCTACAGGATGAAAAGATCTTCAATGTCACTTCTATAACTATATAAAGAAAACATTAAAAACCATTTCACTCCCATAAAAACAGACCCTTTTTATTAAGGGCACTATTTTGATACAGACACTACTAAACACACCCTTTGTTTGAGACACTATTAAAGTATGCAGAACTGTACATCCCAGTTTATAGTAAGTCATAAACTCTAGTTACCAAGTTTGCCTTTTTAATCTGTTCATACTACATATTGCTCTTCAGTCTTGAGCTGCTTAAAATGCATTTTAGACTTTTCATGTCAGGGAATCTCTCTATGTAAGTGTTTGTACAGGGGCATTTTAGCCCTACCTCAGTACAAACAATAAGTATGAGGATTCTATTTTGAATAGAATATGCACTCAAATGCTTACAGAAAAGTATTATTAATTATGTCAGTTCTATCAACCCTGCCAGCTACTTCAACACGTTGAGCCCTTCATACAAAGTCAGTGTCACAACTTTCTACACTGCAATCATGTTTGAGTATCTTACAGTAACCCTTACAGGCAGGAAATGGAGCCCTAGAGAAGTCAACAAATGTGATGTTCTGGTACTTTTTGAAAACGCAGCACATCATGTAAATTTTCTAGCAAACTGTAATGGTATCTAAGCACAAATGTGAGAGGCAGGAATGCCTGAGTTCTAATTCCATTTGCTAATGACTCACTCTGGCCTTAGGCAAACTACTTAACCTCTCTGCCTTGATTTCTCCATTTGTAAAATGGAGTTTATCACACATACTTGCATACTTCATAGGGCTGTTGAACACTAATTAGTGGATGTCAAGTGCTAAGTACTAGTAAACTGCTTACAGTACTGTGAAGGGAGAGGAGAATTGATAGAGTAGTAGAAGGGAAATGGAAGCAGGGATTAGTATCAGATATGAACACAATGCTTTGTCAAGGGTTACAGACAGGTAGACTAAATAAAATAATCCTAGCAGGTTACAGGGAAAATCGAAACTGAAGAAGCAAAGGGACTAAGGCACTGAGCAGATCTGAACACTAAACACAAAACAGTTGAATTCATACACAGTGACAGAAAGCGGTGCAGTTGGGAGGCAGAGGTTATAGGTTACTGTATTTTAGAGACGTGATTAAAACAACAAGAATAAGTATTTCAGCAGAGGGAGAGTCAAGGCAAAGAGAACAGTGATGGCAGATGTACAAACAAGATGATGTAGGAGTAAAAAGTTAGCATAGTTAAGGGGCAAGGAAGACTCCTAAATTTTTCAACTTGGACGAAAATTAAAGATTTTATGTCCTGGACCAAAATTCATGCAGTCACATGGGAGTCTTTCTATTCACTTCAATGGGCTTTGGATAAGATGCTTATTTAAGGGGACTAATGATGACAGAAGGTCAAGAGGTTTAGTCAGTGACTTGGGGCTTTTATACTGAATTCATTGCAGCAGTATAGATGACTGAAAAGGGGTCATAAGAAAACTGTTGGACAACTGTAGATGGTTTCATTGGAGAACTCCTCAGGGGTCAAAGTTTATGTTAACGAGGGTGAACGTGATCACATGACCAAGAGAGTCCCTACCTAAGATAAGCAGTGAATTGGATATTACTAATTGTAGCACCTATAGCAGAAGTTAAAATACAGAAATCTCTTTTGAGGGAGCTTGCATATATTTATTTATTTATTTCTAAAAAGCTGCCAAAGCTTCACTGAATATTCTCTGTATTAGCAAACTGTCACAAAGCATTTAATCTCACTCATGCCCATTGGTACCAGCTGGTTTCTCCCAGCTAAACTAGGTGGAGAGGCAGATATTTGACATCCGTATACCTTAGCTGGCCCTTGATTTCTACCAAAAAAAGAGGCAAAGCAGCTTTCCTCGAAATATTATAAGGAACCATGAACCTCACCATAAAGCAAACCTAACACAAGGTAAGAATTTTGTATGACAGAATACATACCAATTGATCTGCTGGTTTCTGCTTACAAAGCTCGGTGAGCCCAGCCAGTAGTGTAGGATTGACATAGAGGTTCAGGTAATCCTTAGCAGCTTGTCCAACTGGAATTGGCTCAATAATCACTGGAAAGCATAGCCATGTGAGTTGAATTATTGCAAAGCAAGTTGCTTATAATGTTAAAAAATTACTTTCTTTCAAATGTTTATAACCGTGGTTATATTTTCCTTGTAATTGATAATACTTAACCCTTTGTATGGCTTCTCTGCAAGACATACACCATGACACAGAACTACTGCAGTGTGTTGCCCCCAAAGCAATTCTAAGAGGGATGGAGCTCCTGGATATTGTATCTTGGGTGATGGTACGCTGGCGGTGGTTGGTCCCGGGGGGAAAAAAAAGCACCCTTTAGTTGATTGGGGGAGAGGAAGAAATAAGACTAATTGAGGACCCACCCACTTCACTGGATATTTATTGGGCAAAGGAGAATCCATTGGGGGCTACTTCTTCAGTGCCCCATAACTGCTGTGGAACTGGTTCTTGTCACCCTGAAGGACCTACATCAGATATTGCATTTTTATTGTGGGGCAAGGGACAGGAGGTAGAATGGTTTACATGGGATTCTGAAGAAGGAAAATGCATGATCTCCAGGGGAAAAGAGAGACTAACATTCATACTAAAGAAAGACCTGCAACAGGCTTTGAGACAGGATTTCAAGTGGTTTGAATTCTGTTTAAACATTGTTTCAGCTAAAATGGTTTTAAACTCAGGACCACATGCTACTCCTATTTGGTCTTCTGGTGTAGTGGATATTAAACTCCATGAATATCTAATCATAGATTTTCCTTAGAATCACTCCTTTGAGGATTGTGTCATCTTTCCCCTCAACCTATGGAACAAGCAAAGGGCTCTGTCCCTCAAAGCTCACAGGTGCCTTTGTCCACGCCAGTTGGAACTTGGCTCCTGAATTGTACTGCCATGTGACCCTCCACGAGTAGATGAGCATGAATCCCCATACCCCAGTCTCAGAAGAGGGAATTCAACCATATCAGATCAACAGTAACTCTGGGGCAGATTTTCACTTGGAAAGCCACTCTGCTCCCAGTGAAACATGCTGAAATGAAGTAGCTCCATGGTTCCTCCCATTCCCTGAATTTGCCTGCCCCAATTCCAATGCCATAGAGGGGCATTTGCAGTATCTGTGAGGCAGAAGGGAAATTAATTCCCAACCACTGTGATTTGGGTGGCTCATCAAATAGATTTTGCTATTTTCTGCTCCACGTGGCATAGCTCCTCAGTCATAGTTTAGTTCAGGGGTCGGCAACGTTTGGCACGCGGCTCGCCAGGGTAAGCACCCTAGCGGGCCGGGCCAGTTTATTTACCTGCTGACGCGGCAGGTTCAGCCAATCGCGGCCCCCACTCACCGCGGTTCACCGTCCCAGGCCAATGGGGGCGGCGGGAAGTGGCGCGGGTGAGGGATGTGCTGGCCGCGGCTTCCCGCCACCCCCATTGGCCCGGGACGGCGAACGGGGGCCAGTGGGGGCCGCGATCGGCCGAACCTGCCGCGTCAGCAGGTAAATAAACTGGCCTGTCCCGGCCCGCTAGGGTGCTTACCCTGCCAAACGTTGCTGACCCTTGGTTTAGTTAGTCAATGAAAACGGGACCAAACTGTTCTAAAACATTTTTCAAACCCCCTTTATGAGTCTAGGTTCTTTATTGAATGTTTGGCTACAGACAGGTAGGAATAGGGCAGGAGCCATACACGCCTAAAGACGACTTGCAGTTTATAGACAAATAAATGATAACTCTGTACCTTCAGGAAACATGAATCGAATTTCTCTTTCTGCTGAGGAAAATCGGATACTGCCATGAACTGCATTCCTCAGATCATCTGTCCCATAGATTGCTCTTAAACTAAAAGCAACAGAGAGAAGTGTTTGGATGGCTATCTCAAATCCCTTCCAGTATTTACATTCTCATTCAGATTGCAATAAATACAATAAGTGAGGTCCAGTTAACAAAATCTTTTGCTTCTTTTTTGTGCCATAATTTCAAAATGAAAAAGGTTGGCCCAAACCTTTATTAATTTTGTACCGTAAGGGTGAAATCCTCACCCTAGTGAAGTGAATGGCAAAGCTCCCCTTGACTTCAATGAGGCCAGGATTTGACCCTAAGTCTATTCTTCAGTAAGTTACCTGTCAGGGTGTGTTTCCTTAGCTCTTATGCTATTTGATGGTCCAATCAACTCTTTCCAGTAAGCGATAGCATTATGTCTGGCAAGAACCATAGCAACTAAAGGCCCAGAACTCATATATGCTGTTAAATTAGGAAAAAACATTTTGCCATATTGATCTGCATAAAAGTTGCTGCATTGCTCTGGGCTTAGTTGGAGCTTTCGTTTCTAGAAAACAAAGAAAAGGAAAAAGTAAGCTTCTATTTTAATCATATATTATATTATTCATGGATGAACAACACCAAGATTTATGTAAAAATGCTATATTGCAGAATTTATATTTTCCAGCACTTGTAATGAATTACAACGCTCCAATTTCCTAAATTAAGTTATTCATCAGCAGCCATTATGTCTTCTTTAAAACATGCTGAAATGTGACAAAATGGTATTGTGGGATCTCATGTTTGTGTCTTAGTAGCTTCTACATAAAATGTCAGCAACGTACAAAGTAAAACATTTTTTTCTGACCGCCACCCCTGCAAGCTCAACTGGGCTCTGAAAGACCAGTTTATATTTCTGTCTCAAGTAGTAACAAATATTCCGCAAATGGAAATGTCAATTTCTGTTGATGTACAACTGGGCAAATAATCCAGCTCACTCTCCCAGAGCTGTATTGGTTCTGCAGTGCTTACAGGAGTAATAGTAAAAACTTACTTTTTGTCAGTAAATTAAGCAGACACAAATCAGAATATACACAAGAGCAGGTCGTCTGAATAAGATTATGTCATTTTAGTCAATTTTCTAACCATAAACATACTATGGCATTTTTAAAATTGATGTTTGATCTAATGCATTATTCTAATTAGACTATATACAAGAAACTGAATGTATTATCAGTGGTCTGTGGTTTAATTATTCAGCTCACCAGTACTATTTTGCACTTTTATGCAATCTTCTCTTCATCCTAGACCACTACCTATAGAACTGTTCTATTTTTCATTCAAAGTATATAATATATATATCAGTGGGTCAGATGATCAGTGGCAGATTATTAGTGGGGAATGAGCAAGCATACAACATTCACTAAAGAAAGCAAGCAAAAGAAATTAAAGGGAAATTTGTGCTCTTTGAGTCCAACCCTCTGACATACGGAGCACCTTCAGTTACTATTGACTTTAATGTTGAGGTCACTGGGCACCTCACAGAAAACTTTAAGCACTGCACGTTACCAGGTCTCAGATTTTATCTTTTTGAAATTTGATGCATTACATGTAAAGCAAATAAAATACGTTTGGAGGGTGGGGGGGGGGACTTTGCTGATGTACTAAAAGTGATACAGAAAATTATAATTTTGGAAAAAGAAAAAAAAAAAGTAAAGTTTTCTAGTCCTCACTCCATTAAAGGTTCATATATAATTCCATAGCACAAATATACTATACTTGACACCTACTATTTTAGTAGCTGGAATTTGATAGGCTGAGAAAGAACAATTTCAACTGAGCAGAATAAAAGGGTTTACTTGTCTATCAGGCTGTTTCTGAGCAGCTCAACTTGCTCCACTTAGGTTTCTGAACTGCCACCTCTAAAAGACAAAATAATTCAATATAGCTGTATAATGGTGACATCTAGTGGCCAGTTCCTAATATCCAATGAACAGTAATTACTTTAAGCCAGTGATACCCAACCTTTACAGCCCGAGAGCTGCACATATTGATTCAGAGGTCCAGAGACCACAATCCACACTTTGGGGTACATCTTTGCTCCACTTTGCTTCTTCTGCAGTGAAAAAGGAGCAAATGCACCCTATCAGTCTGCTACTGGGAGTTCCTGCTGGCATAGAAGTGACACTGCCAACTCTTTTAACTCCCTCCCCACAGCTCCTGGAACATCCTTTGCTAGACATTTCCCTAGGCTCAGCCACCGCCAGTTGATCCTCTATCCAGCTCCCACTGAGCCTCCAATGGCCTGGCAGGGAAGCAGGCAATGGAGGAACAAGAGCTACTCTCTCCTCTCTCCCCTGCAATGCAGCAGGTGGCCAGGTGTTTGGCAGTTGTGGCAGTAAAGAGATAAACGCTGCTCAGAATGCTCCTGGTTCACATCAGAGCTGCTCCTGAGGCTGCAAGGGAAGGTGGTGCCTCTGCTTCCATCTTGAAGTGACAGGGTTAATTCACTTCTGTTCTATAATGAGAGAGTTTAAAAACTGCAGTGACTGGGAAACCCATTGCAAATCAATGAATTGCAATGAACTTAGCAAATGCACACAACAGAAAAGACTTGGTGAGGTTCTGCTGTATTCTTAGAAAAGTGATTCAGTTTAAATTGTTGCTTGACACTGCACGTATCTGCTCCCTATATGTTGTCAAAGTCACGGGTACAGAGTTTATTGGCAAACCCGATGTTTTCCCTGCAGCCAGCAATGCAGAGTCAATGTTTCTATGAAAGCTGCATTCTGTGCCACCTCTTGCAGCAGCAGCATAATCAGGGCCAATGAGAGGGGGGCAGGACTGGCTCCAGGGTTTTTGCCGCCCCAAGCGGCGGGAAAAAAAAAAAGCCGTGATCGCAATTGCGATTGGCGGCACTCCGGCAGCAGCTCCACCATGCTGCTTTCTTCTTTGGCAGGAATTTGGGGCAGGTGCTTCCCTCCGAGAGGGATCCGCTGCCGAATTGCCGCCGAACAGCCTGACGTGCCGCCCCTTCCCCTTGGCCACCCCAAGCACCTGCTTGCTGGGCTGGTGCCGGCCCTGGAGAGGGGGAAAGCCGGTACAAATTACCGGGGCCCGGCGGTCTGGAAGGGGGCCCGGGCCCGGCTTCCCTAGCTTCGCCCCCACCCTCGTCGGCCCTGTTTCGCCAGTCCGCCCTTGCTGGGAGGCCCAAAAAAATTATTTCACCGGGGCCCGAACCCACTCTCGGCGGCCCTGAGCATAATTACCAGCTCATTTGTACTAACAGAATCTTTCCTTCTGCTGATGGTGGTTGCTGATATATAGAGTACTAATTGATTTTCAGAGACTATGTTTTATTTACAGTGCTGGCAGTTAGAAGAGCCTTGTTCTGACTTGTAAACAGTGGTGCTGGAACTATGAGTGCTGGGGGGTACTGCCGCACCCCTGGGCTTGAAGTAGTAATAACAAACACCACATACATGGTTTCTATAGTTTCCATGATCACCATCAAAATTGTTCCAACATCTCCACTTGTAAACTAAGCCATTTTATATGGAACTCCCAGGTATAAAAAATATGGAACCTCGGGATGCTATTGCCTATAGAACCCACTGAGACAATAAATATGGAACAGCAAGATGCTATTTTTTAAATCACTTTTCTTAGGCGTGAGGCAATTCTCCAAAAAGGGCCATATTTTTGGAGTTTAATGTACCCTCATTTGAAAGCTTATTTTATGTATGTTTAGATGAAGCATGATGTTGAGCTGTCAAGTGGTGTCATAAGCCTGAAACTATAGTACCCAAAATGAGCAAGTATCATTTTTTGCACAGTTCTAGAAATACTACAACATGACTATGACTACAGTTTTTACTGTTTAAATTAATTTCAACACCTTAATGTGGTGTGTATCAGTTACATTTGGCAAAGACAGGGAATAGCAACATTTTGCAATATACTAACATGAAATGTTTTCACATGGCATATTCTTAATTGTCAAAGTGTCGCAAGTGATTATAATAGTTTTCTATTTTTTCAGTTGAAATTGGCTGACCAGATCAGTCTAACACTGAAGGTTGTTCACCAGTAACAGTAGATTGCGTGCCCATAATTTGTACTGCATAGTGGGTAGATATAAATATGTGAGAATGCCTAAAGGAATGCGTCTTCATTTGTAAGCTTTTGTACATATAATGTAGCATCTAGTCTGCCTCATAGAAGGTTTTAATTTATAATTGCCTATACATGCAGTACTAGCCTTTGAAATATTCTAGAAACTAGCTTTTGAATTCAGTGACACTTATACACAGGTTAGTATTAGTGTTAAACAGGGGTGAAAGTAAAATGGAGCTCTTACCAGTACGGGGCCGCTCTGGCCCCCCCGGAAGGGGCAGGACCTCGGGCAGAAGGGGCGGGGCTGGGGGGGTCAGCATCACCCAGCCAGTCCATCTGCACTCCCTGGCCCACGCTGCCTGGGGCTCCAGCAGCTATTTAAGGGGCCCAGGGCGGTAGCGGCAGCCGGAGCCCCATGCCCTTTTAAATTGCGGCCCAAGGACAGCTATTTCTTTTGCCATCCCCCCCGCAATCGGCGGCCATTTTAATGTCGCTGCCCCTTTTCCACCCCTCATCAGCAGCCCTGCTGGGTCATCACTGCCCCTTTTGCGCCATCAGGGCCGCCGATGGGGGGGGACAAAAGGGGCAGCGACGTTAAAGTGACGTTAAAGTCAGCGGTACGGGCCGGTACTGGCGGCTACCTTTTACTGGTACCACCTTACTTTCACCCCTGGTGTTAGAGATGACAATACACAACTTCTTATTATGAATATGCAAAAGCTAAGAGAGAAAGAAGTCGCCTAACAAGAAGTAGTGAAGACAAAATCCACAAACAAGTCCTTGCTTCTGTACTGTAGAGTGACAAGGAACATGTGAGAGATCTCACCAACCATGTCATCAACAATATGACAAAAACTCATTTGACCCTGAATCACATTCAGAGATGCTTATCAATATATCTACTAGATTGCATGTAACAGATGTACAAGATTCTCTACTGAAAATAGCAGCTGTTGGTGAAGAACAAATTGAGAGATTTGTGAGAGGTGTACTTGATTCTGATGAGACACATAGCCTCTTCAGCCTAGTCAAGAAACCTGGCGTCAAAACATTAGCTGAAATGCATAGGTGCCGACTCCATAGGTGCTCTGGGGCTGGAGCACCCACAGGGAAAAATTAGTGGGTGCTCTGCACCCACTGGCAGCCAAGCTTCCTCCCCCCGCGCCCCAGCTCCTCCTACGCCTCCTCCAGAGCGCACTGCATCCCCGCTCTTCCGCCTAACTCCCAGTGCTTCCTGCCTTGCCGCCGCCAAACAGCTGTTTGGCAGCGTGCTTGGAAGGAGGGGGAGGAGCAGGAACGTGGAGCGCTCAGGGGAGGAGGTGAGGAAGAGGCAGGGCCGGGGCGGGGATTTGGGGAAGGAGTCGGAATAGGGGCAGGGAGGGGGCAGAGTTGGAGCGGGGACTTTGGGGAAGGGGTTGGAATGGGGGCAGGGCAGAGGCGGGAGGGAGTTGGGCAGGGATGGAGTCAGAGCGGGGCTGGAGCCGGGGGTCGAGCACCCACCGGCGGGAGCAGAAGGCGACGCTGATGCTGAAATGGCCTAGACCAAATATAACTCTAACAAGGGACAGAGAATCACAGCAGTTATCAGTCCAGAAATTGTTTTCTGCACAGCCCTGTCCTTAGCAAGATGCAGAGATGATGTTTCAATGGCAAGCGTTCTTAGGGCACGTCTTCACTACCCGCCGGATCGGCGGGTAGCAATCGATCTATTGGGGATCGACTTATCGCGTCTAGTGAAGACGCGATAAAATCGATCCCTGATCGCTCTGCCGTCGACTCCGGAAATCCACCGCGCCAAAAGGCGGAAGCGGAGTCGACGGCGGCGCGGCAGCAGTCGACTCGCCGCCGTCCTCACAGCCAGGTAAGTCGACCTAAAATACGCAACTTCAGCTACGCTAGTCACGTAGCTGAAGTTGCGTATCTTAGGTCGACCCCCCCAGTAGTGTAGACCTAGCCTTAGTCACCCAGTAGGACCTAAGTCTATGTCCTTCTTGTATGCTCATGGAACTCTGAGCAGACAAAACTTAATTAGGGCATCATCTGGAAACTCAAGCTGAAGAAATCCATGAGCTAAGAGCATGCAACAAAGAAATCAGTGTACATCAGAGATGACATGGTTTTCATACAAATTATGGCTGGAGACAAATTCCACACATTCAGTGAATTGGCTGCTGAATACCTGAGGCAGGTCCTAAAAGGATTTGACAAAGCTGATTCTGTAACTGAAGTCTTTGACAGATATGACAACTGTAACTCTGTGAAAACTTCATGAAGAGAGAGCCAGGACAGGATCTAAGACTGGATGCAAGAAATACCAGGTGATTGGTGGATGCTCTGTGCTTCCATGGAAAAAGTTTCAAAATGTGGCATACAAGCAGTCACTTGTAAAACTCCTCTGTGAACATATTGTTCAAAATGCACTGAGAGGGTAGGAGCACCTCCAACACAAACACTCCTCGCTGGAGCCTTTTCCAATGGCGAAGTAGCAAAGTCCATCACTAGCAGACGTGGTGAAGAAGCTCAAGATTTGTACAGTACTGAAGAGAAAGTGGATACAAGGATGCTTCTGCATGATGTATGTGCCAACATGGCTTTTGGATCTCTTGGTGTCAAAGAAGCCATAGTAATTAGGTCACCTGATACAGATATTTTGGATCTTGCTGGAACACAAAGATAACATGTAGATTGAAACAGGCACTATTACCAGCACACTGACAAGCACTGCTTCATACCCTGTGCATGCAATTTGTGACTCACTCACTCCTGATTTCTGCAACATATTTCTTGCTGAACACACATTAGCAGGATGTGACTCGGTCATCCCTATTTGGTATTGGGAACAAAATCTGTATTTAATACTGTCAAAACAAAGGGATCTTACTGCTTCAGAGATCTTGTCAAACTGGGAGAAAGTGATGGGCAGCAAGGAAGTTGGTAGCAGTGCTGTATGACCAGAGCAAGAAAGGAAAGGAGACCCCCAGAGACATTAGTTGTTTGTACCTCAATCTAGCCATCAAAAAGGACAAGTAACTGGCCAACTCCCACCAGGTGAGGACAGTTTGAAGAACATGTCAAAAGAGCATCTTGGCAAACACAGATTTGGATGTCTTCACACATAGGTAAACAAGATATTGGATCACCATTGCAATATGGATGGAAATAGGTGGATGATGAACTGCTTCTTCAAGGGCCCAATGGCATCTGAGCTTATACAAGATCTTATCTGTGCCTGTAAAAGAAGGGATCGCTGCACAATCATTGACGTCTGTACTCAGGACAATCTTCCCAGCACAGAACGGTGTACTTGTTTATGTAACGAAGACTGTGATAATCCGCGCCCTCTTGACAGAGATCACAATGATGAACAAGATGGATGATAATGATGTTGACTAGAAATGTCCCCAGTGCTGTTACATTTCAGTCATACCTGTACAAATGTATTAGATTTTGTTGTACCCTTTGGATTGTTGTCATGATGCTTTAAGGTAACAGAGAAATCCAATTTTATGTCTTGAAATAATACATAGATTCATTAGACTAACAGAAATGAATGCAAATATTTCATAGTGGCCTTTTTAACATGATGATGTTAGTGTTAGTGTTTATCCCCATTTCTATGGTAATGGTACCAGGTGACAGCGCCACATCATACCTCATCGTAAAGTAGACATAAGCTTTCAAATGATGTATGTTGTGCATGTGTGTAGAAACAGTACATTAAGTCAACCAAATTGGTGGTGTTTGCATCTTGCTTATCAGACCATAAACAAACTTCAAATCAAAACCAACAGTGTGCAGAACCTTGTTTTATGTACGGCATATTACCTGAACAATGGTGAATCCTGATCTGAGAATTATATCTTCTATTTCTTCTTCTTTGTCAATTACATCTGGTTTGATGAGGGCCAGAGTTCTTTCTACATAAATCTGAGGCTCAGGCATTAACGCTTGCATCTTTGCTTCAAGATTAAATTTCCAGTGCTTCTCCCTTACAGAAAAGACAGTGTTTTATTATACTTACATTACATTCTTGTTAGCTGAACATGCAATTACATACCAGCACCTTCTGTTATATTACCTTTCTAAAATTTGACAGATTACTCATACATAGGAGATAGAAGAGAAATCCCCCACACCCACAGAGGTTGCTCAGAAAGCAATACTATTACTGGGCCACTGCCTGTAACACCTTTCTGCCAAAGAAGGCTTATGAGGAAGACAGAAAGTCTGATACAAGTGTTAGCTGATGCCAATGTGTCTGCTCTGCATATCTCGGCAGTGAAAGCACTTGCTCGTTTTGTCCATGAAGTTGCTATAGATCAGTGGTTCTCAACTTCTTTATCATTGTGGGCCACATATGCAGCCCACAATGTGTTATCTGGGCCGCAGGGGCTGGATGGCAGGGCAGCGGCAGCCCGGACACTGACCTAGGACCCTGTGTGGGGCCAGCTGGCTGCCCACCCCGGAACCCCGTCACATGGGGCTGGCCAGCTGTCCTGGAGCTGGGCGACAGTCCCAGACTCCGGAGCTTGTGGGGCTGCCCCAGACTCCCAACACTGTGGGGCCGGGCAGCTGCCCCAAAGCTTTCAGGGCCGGGCAGCTGCCCCAGACCGTGGGTCCACCTGGCAGCCCCAGACCCCTGACCCTGTGGGGCCAGGCAGCTGGGTAGCCCAGACCCCACTGCACTGGGCAGCCGGGAACCCGCACCCCACGCGGGCCAGCCCTTTAGCCCAGAGCTGAGCTGGGCCACAGCTATCTGCTAATTGGGCTGCACGCAGCCCGGGGGTTGAGAATCGCTGCTATAGATCTTGTGGAGTGTGCCTTGATTCCTTCTGAGACTTCAGTAAGAGCATTCTTTGATTCTTGCAGCTTGCAGACCCTAAGGTAAGCTTGTTAATATGGTATCTGCATCAGGTTTTTCCTATTCCTCCCTGATCGCATCCTCAAAAGAGAAATACAGGATAATTGCTGCCTTGGGTTAAGATTTTGAGGAAAGGTATTTGCTTTGAGGCTTATCCTCAGGAATCTGCTCAGGATGGATCTGGATTGTGACCACAACCTTTTTGCACATGGCCTCAAACTTCACAGGGGGGAAAAAAGTTGTTCCATTTTTTACAAGTCCTACTCAGATTCAAAGCCTGAAAATCTCTCCTTCCTTGGTAGAGGAGTCCAAGTCAAAGGACAGTACCTTCTGGATTTTTTGTATCTTTTCTTTCCCTTTTTAGTTCTTTTGGGCTTTTTGGTCTACTTTAAGAGGATTACTGCTTGGCTGTAATCAGGGCACGATCTTTTGCAGCTTGCCTTGTGCACAGCCCGGAGCTCTCTAGAAACTTCTCCCCCTGAGTCCTTCCTTTCAGTGTCTCACTCCCCCAAGCAGGGGATGGGGTCTCATTATCAGAGTTCCCTGGCTCTAATTGGGAGGGAAGGGGCTGGTTATAAGCCCTGCTTATCTTCCTAAGGCGCTTAAGACCCATTTCAAGACTTGTGGAAGAGGACCAGTAGCCCTGCAAGGGTCTTAACTGTGTGGTCCTGTGTGACCCCCAAGACTTACCTCCTCCTCTGCGCCATCTGGATAAAGTCCTCCTCCTCCTTAGAGCCTCTCCCTGTTCTGCTCTGTGACTTTTGCAGTGGACTCATGGCTATTTGGGGGGAGTAGGGGCCCCAACATGCCTGTCCAACTCAGAGTCCTGTGTCCTAGCAGCGCTAGGGTCGGCTGATTGGGAGCAAGCTGGACATAATATACCCTCTGCCAAGCCTGGGAAAGCTCCCTCACATATTGAGCACCTTTTGTGCTTTGCCTGTACTTGCACAGCTGCTGTGCCATGCCTAAAAGGGGGCAGAGGAGCTCAGCAGGGAAGCACTGCTGCAGGGGCTCCCCACAGCTGTGGCCTTGATGCTGCACAAATCCTAAACCACGCAGAAGGTTTGGAACAAAGAAAAAAGCTCGCTATTGCCTGAAAATGGTTAAAAAAATAATAAAGACAAAAAAAGATTACGAGAAAACAAACTGCCCCTTGACATCTGTGCCTCTGGGTAAGTGGGAGAAGGAGGAGTGGCCAGCAAACACTGTGTCACAGCTTTGCATTGCCTTCAGTATGGAGGGGAGCACCCAGACTAGCAGAACTGTGGGAGATGCAGGGCTGCAGAAAGTGCTCAATCCTGCAACCCGTAGCCACTCACATTGGCCCACTGAAGCCAAAGGCAATAAAGCACTGTTCACTTGAATGAAGGCTGGGACCCTTTTACTCTGATCCGGCCCAACTAAACTTCAACGTCTTTCTCACTTGTACAGTACTATGCTCTTATGTTTAAATTAAGTGCTCAAGAGAAGCTTATAATTTCCTAATCAAACTATGTCAGGCCATTAATGAGCTCATAAAATAAAAATATATACAAGCACTTGTGCTAGGGTCCAATCCAAAACACCTGAAGGGCTTGTCCTGGCTGAGGTGTCAAACCACCAGAGAGAAATGAGAGGTTTATTCCCTGAAAATGGATTTTAACTGGCCAATACTTCGTTCATGTGAGATACCACAGCGGGATCCGTGCAGAAAAGAGCTGGTTCTTAGTTTAAACCATTTCGTTCTTTAACGCCGGGGTGTCGTTGGAAGAGAAGCAAAACAAGGGGCCCGATCCTGCAGCTCCTAGCGCTCCCTTTGCAGTCGGTAGGAATCTGTGTGTGTGCAAGACACGTGGGATTGGACCCCCCCCCCCCAATCAGCATGACATGGTACCAAAACCAGGCTTGCTCTCACTCATCCAGCCTCACAATAGGGAGGGCTGCGCTGGTGGGGAGCGCTGCAGGATCTGCCACGCGAGACCGACCCACGGACTCACCCCACCCCGCTCTCCTGCGGCGCTGAACGGGAAGGGGAGCAGAATCTGCCCCTGCTGCCCCCGGGCACTCGTGCAGCGCTGCCCCCGGGGAAGGGCAGGGGATCGCTGCCTGGCCCCGTAGCCAGCCCTCTCCCCAGGCTACCCCGGCCCTGCGCCCAGCGAGCCCCTCTCCCCGCACGGAAGCCCGCAGACCCTCAGTCCCGGTGGGTGAGCCCCCCCCGCGGGTCGGAGCCCGGGGGTAGAGCGGGCCACGCACTACCCCACACCCTGCCCTCGGCCCCTACCGACCTTCGGCCCAGCGGCTCCTGCCCCGGCTACGGTTGCTAAGAGACCCGAGGCAGCAGCCGAAGGAGCCGCCCCCTACGGGGTCGGACGAGGTCCGTGCCAAGCGCGCGTTCGCTGCCTCGGAGCCGTGGGCTGGGGCAGACTTGGCGGAGAGCGTGGGCCGGCGCCTGGGGGAACGGCGGCGCCCGCTGCTCCAGACACGTCCTCGCGCTGGTTGTTCCCATAGCAACGCATAAGGGCTGGTGGAGAGCCACTCCCTAGGCCCTGCCCCTCACTCCGCTTCTGCATTGCTCTGCCCCTCCTGCTCCTTTTTCTGGGGCAGAGCTCCCAGCCGCCCCGTGTGGACGTGCAGCAGAATCCGGATTTGGGACAAACCCTGGCGCCTCTTACGAAAAGCATCGGGGGGAGCTGCGAGAGTTCTGCTTGTTGCATCCTGGATGCAGTGCTTAATTTATGCCAGGGCTGCACTCCGGCACCTCTAGGCCTGGCAGTTCATAGCCCCGGCAGTTCATAGCCCCAGCACCTCTGGGCTTGCTGCATCAGTTATGAACGTAAAAAAATTGCTTGAGCCCCGGCACCTCTTTCATTACAAATTAACCACTGCCTGGATGCCAAGTACTGAGCAGCTGGCCGTGTCCCATGGTCAGTCAGACCGAGAGACTCTGGAGAGTGAGGTTTTGTGGGTTTGAGGCAGTTTAGGTCTTTGTCTGGTGACGAAGGGTTTTGGGGTGTGTGTGTCATTGAGACTTAAGTTTCACATCTCACTGATTTGAAATCTGGCTCATTTGAATTCTGCACAGGTCATACATACTATGAATTATTTATATAGCACCTCTGAGCTGGAAGGAGCCCCAAATGCTTTACTGTACTAACCATCAACCTGGTCCTCGCATTGCAATTGAACACAGACCGGATAAAATCAATGAGAATTCCGCATATGGAGCACTTGCTAGTTCATAACCTAAATATTTACAGCAGCCCTGCAATGCAGCCACCTCTGGGGAGAGGATGGTAGTCAGGTGGCACACAACACACAGGAAGGTACAGAAGGGAAAGCTTTGGTCAGTCTGTGGAATCCTATCCAGTGCACTTTTTGTAAGAGAAGAGGGTTTGCCACCCTTCTAACATCCACTCCCCACCTTCCCTGGTACACTCTGTGTACAATAGGATGGGTACAATCAGAAAAAAATCATACACTGGCAGGGAGATAAAACTAGAAGACTGAAACTGTCTCTTCCATCTCTGATTTATAGGATATAGAAAACAACAAATGGTTCACTCCTGTTTAGTCTAAAAACAGCAAATGAGAAGGTAAGCAGTGGAGTGAGCTAAAATACTAGTCTTCAATTTATAGAGAAGTGAATTCAATCTTGTTTAATCACAGGAAAATAAATTTAGTGGTCGTCCCTTTCTGGTCCTTCGTGTATATTTGTCCATATGATAAGGCACTAGTTAATATTGTGAGACATTCAGTATCCTCTAGAAATACCCAGAGACTGGATTATTAGGGGTGAAGCAGGACAGGACAAAACTGAGATGGATAAGTGAGACACTATGCATACAGTTGAGCTTTATCTTTAGATACTGTACCAGACAAAGAATGTAAGCGGTTAGAAGAGGAAATGGGGGGTTTGGTTCTAAGTGGCCACAAGATGTCACTATTGAGCCTCAGAAACCTGCCTCACTGTGTAGCTTGAAAAATATCCTAAAGTGGCAGTTAAGGTGTCTGCAACATTTCCGCTAAAATGTAGCATTCATCTCTACTACCCTGTTTCCCCGAAAATAAGACATCCCCCGAAAATAAGACCTACTTCCAGTTTTGCCTCTCGCTGTAATATAAGACATCCCCCGAAAATAAGACCTCCCCGATAATAAGGCCACCCCGGAATATAAGGCCCCGAAGCTCCAGGAAAAATAAGACCTCCCCTGAAAATAAGACCTAGCGCATCTTTGGGAGCAAAAATTAATATAAGACACTGTCTTATTTTCGGGGAAACACGGTACAAGAATTTGTTTCTCGTTTTTGACATGTTCTGCTTCACCCCTAATAATCCAGTCTCTGGGAATTTCTAGATGATACTGAATGTCTCACCATACTAACTAGTGCCATATCATATGGACAAATGACTTTTCAGAACAGCAGTTTCTTGAAACTGGTCTCAGAAACCCATTCCAAACACAAATATTATAAGATCCAGATTCTAATATCTTTTCTCCAGTTTAGCAGCACCTTACTCAATAAGGCTACTTGTAGTGGGGTAAGGAGATTTACTAGTGTGTATCAAAATCTAACCCTTGAAGGACAAGAAAGGCAAAGAAACCTTTCCACCAGTTTTAGTTTCTACCTGAACTACTCACCAAAGAACAGTCATGTAAATACTCGACTTCTCTTATTCTTGTAGAATGCACAATAAATTTTGCATTTCTATACCTAGTTAACAAACAAATGCTATGGAGTTGGTGCACTTGCAGCATACAGTTCTGTGCTACACTGAATGTTTTGGGGCTGTATAAAATTGAGTTTAACTTTAAAATAAGTACTGATTATAATATTCACCTTCATATTTAATTCAATATGATGATTTCAACTATCTGAAAAGGGGTTCCAAAGAGGATGGATCTAGACTGGTCTCAGTGCTACCAGATGAACAAACAAGGAGTAATGGTCTCAAGTTGCTGTGGGGGAGGTTTAGGTTGGATATTAAGAAAAACTTTTTCACTAGGAGGGTGGTGAAGCACTGGAATGGGTTACCTAGGGAGATGGTGGAATCTCCTTCCTTAGAGGTTTTTAAGGTCAGGCTTGACAAAGCCCTGGCTGGGATGATTTAGTTGGGGATTGGTCCTGCTTTGAGCAGGGGGTTGGACTAGATGACCTCCTGAGGTCCCTTCCAATCCTGATATTCTATGATTCTATGATATTTTCAAAAAATTACTGGACTCCACTACAAAATTTCTAATCACCCTGTGATCGGGTGTGACTCACCACTACAGAACCTCCTGCTGACTGTACCAACGATTAGCTCTGTTAGTCAGTGCACCCTCTTCTGGTGGTGTCTCACCACTGTCACTTCTGCTCCAGGACCCACATCACCCCCAGGACCATGGCATCATTTTCATGACACAGGTCTCCAGCTGTGCTGCACTCTGTACTCTGCCCTTCCAGGGGAATGTACTGCAGCCCAATAGTCCAGCCACTTCCTCAGTGGCAAGGACCGGGAGGGGACCCAGGCCCACCCACTACTCTGGGTACTGGCCCAGGGATCCTGGAGATAACAGCCAGTTGCATCTCCTTCAACCGCTCAGTCTATTTCCCTGGGCCACTTCCCTACAGTCCTAGCACCTTCTTCATCCTTATTTCAGGGCCTCAGCATGCCAGTCTTAACAGCCAACCAGGAGCTTGCTCTCTCTCCCCTAATCCTACCCAACACTTCTCTGTCCAGGATGCTAGCTTTCTTCCACCTGCAAGGCAGCCAGGCTTCTATCCTCAAACTCTAGGGAGCTCTGCTACTAAACCTGCTTGGCCCTGCAGCTCTTCTTATGTGGGCCTGCCTGGCCCTCATTGGCTGCTCCTTGCAGCCCCTCTCCTATTGGCTACTTTCTGCACAGCCTTTCTAGGGCTCCATTAACCCCTTACAAGCCAGTGTTGGGCAGATGCCCCATCACACTCCCGCACCAGAATGCTGCAGAAATGAGAGGGCTTTGCTGCAGAGTACTTATGAGTCCTGGCTCAAGAATCAGGGCCTTAGTTATATATGTACACTACATTTCTGTTCAAGGTTTCTTTTAAAAGACTAAACGACTAAATATTTGAAACTCCCTGAGCTTCCACAGTAAGTAACCTCTTTCCCCAAAATCTCGCTCTACACAGAGGAAAGGCTGAATTTAGTTACCTGTTTTCTCAGTTTCGGGGGAGGGAAAAACCAGGCATAAGTCAGAGCAGGAACCCCTTAAAAGCCGTACTCAAACTGTGAAATCTGTAATGTGATCTATATCTACAGTAGGCCAATATATGCATGACTGCATGCCTAAGGCCAGATTTTGCAGCCTTGTGAGCAGCCCCATTAAAGTCAATGAGACATGTCACAGGAGTGTTCATCATTGTAAAGATTGCACAACTGGACCTCTATTTTGCATATGTAATTACTGTGATTGCATTGGGTTCTTGTATGCACATGACAAGAATTGGCTATTTTCATATGCAAATGCACAAACTGTAAGTGCAATTGTATTTAAAAGTTAGGCACACATTTTGTGAATCAAAAGCTTTCAAAAATCTGTCCCCATATCTACATCCTAATATTAAATGGATTTCCATTTGAGAGGGTTCCAGTTCTGTTCTTCCCAATAATCTCTTTTTCTTCTTACGATGTGTTCCCATGTTGGCATTTATGCTATTCCTCCTGCTTGCAGCTTCCAGAAGCATTTCTGGAGATGTCTATTTTTAGTTTCCAAGAGAATCCTGCATTGACCAATGAGATGGCAATTGCATCCAAAGGTTTAGCCAGTTATCTTGGATTTTCTCATGCTGCACTTCACACGATGTCTTCATAGCCTTATCTTACTTACCAAAGAAAAGGAATAAATATTTCTCAGTTAACACGCATGAAACTTTTTATAGTATTAGATAGACTCTGATGGAATCCTGCTGCTTTAAAACTTCTGACCCTACAACTTACTGCATTAATAACATTATTAAATATCATTATGATATTTGAAAAACCACTCAGGGTCTGATCCAACTCCCACTGATTTCAAAAGACTCTAGATCTGGCTCTTTGTTATGAATGAATAACAATAAACATGAGAGACAAAGTGGGTGAGGTAATATCTTTTATTGGACCAACTTCTGCTAGTGAACGAGACAAACTTTTGAGCTACACAGAGGTCTTCTTCAGGTCTTGGGACCAACATTGCTGTAAGAACACTGCAATAAACATTACAATTACAGCATAATGAATGTCACTTACAGTTCTGAATACATCTCTGTGCATAGCTTTGCTGCTGTACTTTATCTGTTAAGAGGTTTAAGAAGCTTTAGTTGTCCTTACTTATTTTTAGCCAGCTTGAAATATAAAAAAAAACCCAAAAAACTAAAGGGTTCTGGTTGCAGGTATGTTTGCATTCTGGTAACAAAAATACAAATATAACTTTTAACCATCAATATGATTTCAAAGCTTTGTATTCTCTGTACTGTCGTAAAAATATGGAGAAATTAATTGGCTGTAGTTTTATAGAATAGTATAACAGCAAGAATAATAGGTTAAAGAAAGACTAAGGGAATGACGCTAGCTAGTACCATGAATAAAAAAATGTCAGGCTATTCATATTTGCACACAATCCAACATTACCTACTCTTTGATGTTATACACTGTAATAATTTCTGTGTGTTAGTAATAACTCACTGGCTATATATTGACCAAAATTAAAGCTTTCTGAGGACAAATCTGAGGAACTGTCCCAGATTAAGGTATCATTAGAGGAGGTTTTGGAACAAATTGATAAACTAAACAGTAATATGTCACCAGGACCAGATGGCATTCACAGTTCTGAAGGAACTCAAATGTGAAACTGCAGAACTACTAACTGTAGTCTGTAACCTATCATTTAAATCAGTTTCTGCATCAAATGACTGGAGGATAGCTAATGTGACGCCAATTTTTAAAAAGGGCTCCAGAGGTGATCCTGGCAATTACAGGCTGGTAAGCTTGACTTCAGTACCGGGCAAACTGGTTAAAACTATAGTAAAGAACAAAATTGTCAGATACATAGATGAACATAATTTATTTGGGAAGAATCAACATGGTTTTTGTAAAGGGAAATCATGCATCACCAAGCTACTAGAATTCTTTGACAGGGTCAACAAGCATGTGGACAAGGGGGATCCAGTGGATATAGTGTACTTATATTTCAGAAAACCTTTGACAAGGTCCCTCGCCAAAGGCTCTTAAGCAAAGTAAGCTGTCATGGGATAAGAGGAAATGGATTGGTAACTGGTTAAAAGATAGGAAACAAAGGGTAGGAATAAATGGTCAGTTTTCAGAATGGAGAGAGGTAAATAGTGGTGTCCCCCGGGGTCTGTACTGGGCCCAGTTCTATTCAACATATTCATAAATAATCTGGAAAAAGGGGTAAACAGTGAGGTTGCAAAATTTGCAGATGATACAAAACTACTCAAGATAGTTAAGTCCAAAGCAGAAGAGCTACAAAAGGATCTATCAAAACTAGGTGCCTAGGCAACAAAATGGCAGATGAAATTCAGTGTTGATAAATGCAAAGCAATGCACATTGAAAAACATAACCCAAATATACATATAAAATGATGAGGTCTAAATTAGCTGTTACCACTCAAGAAAGAGATCTTGGAGTCACTGCGGATAGTTCTCTGAAAACATCCACTCAATGTGCAGCAGCAGTCAAAAAAGCAAACAGAATGTTGGGCATCATGAAGAAAGGGATAGATAATAAGACAGAAAATATTATATTGCCTCTATATAAATCCATGGTATGCCCACATCTTGAATACTGAGTGCGGATGTGGTCACCTCATCTCAAAAAAGATATATTGGAATTGGAAAAGATTCAGAAAAGGGCAACAAAAACGATTAGGGGTATGGAACGGCTTCCATATGAAGAGAGATTAATAAGACTGGGACTTTTCATCTTGGAAAAGAGACGACTAAGGGGGGATATGATTGAGGTCTATAAAATCATGACGGGGGTGGAGAAAGTAAATAAGGAAGTGTTATTTACTCCTTTTCATAACACAAGAACTAGGGGTGACCAAATGAAATGAATAGGCAGCTGGTTTAAAACAAACAAAAGGAAGTATTTCTTCACACAACACAGTCAACCTGTGGAACTCTTTGCCAGAGGATGTTGTGAAGGCCAAGCCTATAACAGGATTAAAAAAGAACTAGATAAATTCATGGAGGATAGGTCTGTCAATGGCTATAAGCCAGGATGGGCAGGGATGGTGTCCCTAGCCTCTGTTTGCCGGAAGCTGGGAATGAGCGACAGGGAATGGATCACTTGATGATTACCTGTTCTGTTCATTCCCTCTGAAGCATCTGGCATTGGCCACCGTTGGAAGACAGGATACTAGGCTAGATGGATCTTTGGTCTGACCCAGTATGGCCATTTTTATGTTCTTATGTTTCTACATATGTATTTTATAAGTTCTGAGCCATTACAGACCATCAGCTAAATATATACCGGGAAGTAAAGAGTTTTCAAAAGTTCTGTTAAAGGGGCCTTTTATGCTTATGTTAAATACATAAATAAAAACTGAAATCAAAGACTTAAAAATAACCTGCAAGGAAAATTAATATTTCAAGTTAAATGCACCACAGCAAGATATTCAAAGTTAAGTGGCAGATTTTTAAAGGCATAATTTTATATGTGCCCAACCATCTTTAGAAATTGCATGCATGGAAATTTGATGTGGATCCATTTTTGCCTTTAGAAATCTATTCCTAAATATTTCTGGCATCATTCATACATTTTTTCAAATAAGAATAATATTAGAAACATGTGAGGATTTCCAGGCTTTTGTAGAAGTCATATCCTCAGTGCTCCTTTACAAGGTTTTTTTTTCCCCTGCAGCTGAAGTCTGTGTATTGCATGAGGTTCAATTTTGCTATCCTTACTCACCTAGAGTAATACTTTTGTCCACAAATACATAAGGTAGCACTTATAAGAATGGCAGAATTGGGCCCAGCATCAAGAGGCCATACACAGGAAAAACTCACATTGATTTCAATGATAAATCATCCTCAACAAAATCATAATTATTGCAGGATCAGGCACACTGTGTGTGAAAACAGGATGTTATTTTTTCACAGCAGTAGGCATGCTATGTAAGAAATAACACACAAGAGGGTGTGTGGTTACTGGGAAATAACCACACCCTTTAAATACAGAGTGAAGCATAAGACCAGAAAGTCTAGTTACTCTAACATCCCGGAAGGATTGTCCAAAACAACTCCTAGAGCCTTAGCTGTAACTGTGGAGCATGCAGCAGGCAGTGCAGTGGGATACACGTAGGTATACAAAAGTGATTTTTCAGTCCCCATAATCCTAAAAGCCACTCTAATTTGTGTCAACTGCCAATGGTAGCCAGGGATTGTCAGGATACAGCTTTGCTGTTGGATTTGTGGAGTTTGGCGTATCAGAGGGAACTGTACAGTTAGGAATGACACTTGGGACTGGCAGTTGAAATGGGGCAATTAGGAATGGCAGCTAGAACTGGACAGGTGGGAGTAGCCAGCTGGAATTGTCTAGATAGGTGCGAGAGTTGGAATTAGCCAGCTAGAAATGATGGCTGGAATGGGGCAGTTGGAGAAAGGAGACTTATAGAAACACTTTCCATTTGTAGAAGATAAGGAAAGAAGAGTCAATGAGTCAACGTTAATCAGAAGCAATTTAATGCGTGCGAGAAGAGCAGTATGAGGGACGTGAAGGTGAGGCAAAGAAAAGAAAACTAATAGAACATAACAAAAAAAATCAAGAGAACCAGGGAAAAAGTGAGAGGAAAGAAAGGAAAGGAGAGGGAGAAATCCACCTGAAAAGAGAAGTGTGTAACTCCTGGTTAATAAGGGTGTGTGAAGCTAATGGCTTGTCTACACGGGGACACTCAGCAAAATTAATCTGAATTAACTAATAATGTGAATTTAAAGTGGCTTAGTTAAACCACATTAAAATCACTGTAGACCCTTTTATTCAGTATTAAAATAGTCTTAATTCAGTTTAGTTTAGTTTAATTCACTTCCTAAACGAATTAAGATGAATGGAATTAAACTCAGTTTAAATAAGGGCTTGGCTATATGGGGACACAGGAAAATTAATCTGAATTAACTAAAGGTGTGAATTGAAAGTGGATTAGTTAAACTATATTAAACCTCTGTGTGAGGCTGTCATACAGAATTAAAGTGGCCTTACTACAGTTTAATTTTAATTTACTCCTTGGGCTGGAAATTCATTTTGAGTGGTCACTTAATTTTAAATTGTTGTAATAATTTTGTATTTGTAATCAACAAGAATGTGAAAATAAAAAATAGGTTTACAAACACAGACAATATGGCTGAGAATTTAACCACACAAAAATGAAAAAAAAATTAAGTTACAATTTCACCAGCAGTCGTTACTCAAACATTGCACACATTCATGGAATCAAAACATAAAACTCATCTTGGGCCTTTAAAATTCTGTTCATGGCAAGTGCCAGAGGCATCAAGACAACAGGGGCTGGGAAGTGCACTCAAAACGGTGAATTCTTTGTTATGTTGAGAGGCACCAGATTTTTCAAGTAAACTCAAAACTATGTAAGTTTGCTTATTTATTTAGAAATTCTCCATTAGGTCCTCACCCAATGACATCTTTTTACTGACTTCAAAAGGAACTGGATTAGGCTCTTATTCTAAAAATAGCATGTTATGGGATTGTGCTCATCCTGAGTACAACATTATTCTGCAATCCTTATTCTTTGCCTGTTACAAAGACATGGAAAAAACCCGTATTTTTCTGTTATGATCTTAATTTGAAAATGGATGAGGGGGCCAAAAATGTTTTAAAGTGATTTGTGTAAGGATGGCCTGGATCTTAGGTCTGGTTGTCTAGCAAGAAAATACACCATCACATTTTTATTTTTTGTTAACCACAACCAGCCACCTGTGTTCCTCCTGAATTGCAGTAGAGAGTGCAATTACTTGAGTGGAGCCAGAAGAGAAATTTACCAGAGACCGTGGGCAGACAGGTAAATAATCATTTCGCCTTGCCAATTAGTAACATTTACAGAGACATTTAGGTGGCAATTGTCACGTTCATCCTTAAATCAAATCAGGACTTGAACAGGAAAAGTAAAAAAGGATGGTACTCTCTGAAGCTCTGCCCAAAAGCCAAGCTCCACCTTCACGAGATGCCAAAATGGGATACCAATGACAACAGAGTGTGCAGATGTTGAAAATATGATCACATGGGCTCTCTTGGACTTCTCAGGCTTGGTTTTTTATCAGTGAGATTCAGCTGCACTCTAGGGAGAGCCAGATTAAGGCATAGGCACTAGCTCCCACGGTCAGATGATAACATCAGAATCTAAAGTTCTATTTAGAAAAAACGTTTCTAGTCCTCCTGATTGCAAAAGCTGGAGGGCGAGAAACATAAATAATCGGGTTTAAACAGAAATAAGAATGTCCACACAGCATTTTGCACCAGTTTAACTAAATCAATGCATGTAGACATACACACCAAGAGTGCTTTACCAGTATAGGTACTATACTGGAAAAGGGCTCCTAGTGTGAACGCAGCTTATAGTGGCAAAACTGCACTTTTACTGGTATAGTTTTTACCTTGGAAGCAAAACCAGCTGTATCAATAAAAGCACAGTTTTGTGAGTATAACTGCATCTACACTAAGGGCTTTTGCTAGCACAGTTATGTCAGTGTTCACACACCTGACCTACAAAGCTATGATGGCAGAAATTTGAGATGTAGATATAGCCTAAATCAATGGGACTACTCAGATACACTTACTTATCTAAATTGGTGCAAGATTGGGCCTAAGTAATTAAAAGTCACTTGTCTCAAAGGGGTTTTGGTTGTACCAGGCTGAATGGAATAACCCTTCCATAGTGGTATTATTTGTAGTATGTCAATGATGCTAATGAGCAATGAAAGATCATTACATTGTAATGTGATCTCACATTAACTACATTCAGGATTGTATGTCCTGCAAGCTGCAGCCATTGCAGAATGTGGGGCATACTTTTGACTAGCCTGAAAAATTGAGGATGGATGACAACCCTAGCAGGTTTCATACAAGACCAAGTCAGACTTTATAGTTTAAAATACAAGCGGCTTGGTAACTATGAAATTTACAAATTAACCCCCCCACCCTCCCAAAAAACACTAGTAACAACCGAATTTTCTTTCTAAAAATAAACATGTTGAAGACAAGATATGTTTTGTTAAGTGATGAGAAACTTTAACAGTAATTATCTCATAACACTGCTACATACCTCCGTTTTTTTGGCTGTTTTTCTTCAAAACTATAGAGAGGCATCTATGTTTATTTACACAGATAATATGAAGGCCTACCTGACAGAGCACTGGCCTGGGACTCAGAAAGGCTGGGTTCTATTCCTAGCTCTGCAACTGGCCTGGAGCTAGGGGTAACCTTAGATAAGTCACTTTGCCTCAGGCCAGGTCTACATCTAAAACTTAGGCATAACTACAGCCCTCAGGGGTGTGAAAATGTTTTCACTCAGTGCAGAGTAGTTAGGTTGACTTAACCCCTAGTGTAGACACAGCTAGCTAAGAGATGGATTACATCTACATCGGCGGCAAAACCCCTTCCACTGATGTAGGGAGCACCTATGCTACAGCAGCAGAGGTGCAGCCGTAGCTGTGCAGACATAGCCTGTGCGTTTGACTGAGGGGGGGCAACGCTTCCAATCGCAGACAAGTCACCAGCTTCAAGGGGTTGATCAAACCAAGTCTCACCATCCCCCCTCCTTTAAACAGAGGCCTATGGGGGAACTAAGGAGACACTCCCCTCCTCCCCCCAAGAGGCGGGCAGGCTGGCCGCTCCCCGTCTGCTCAGAACGGCCTCAGCACTCAGCCGGGTGGGGAGGCTTCATTCCACACGAGGGCCAAGCCGGGGGGAGGGGAAGCGGCCCCGCTGCGCGTCCGGGTACCAGGCCCACTCGCTCCCTCCCTGCATCGCCTGTCGGCCTGACCCAGGCTCGGCCCCGCTGTCCGCTCTGCTCGCTCCCAAACTCCCCCGTGGGGCCAGCCCCACTCTTGGTCTGGAGGGAGCCAATGAGAGAGGCAAATCCGCCTGAGTGGCAAGGGAGGGCAGCCAATGAGCAGGCGCCTTGTTGCCGGGTGGCTCGAGCGCTCGCTCTCGCGCTATAAAGGCGGCCACGCGCGGAAGGCTGCGGTGCGGGCTGGAGAGTGCGTGTCTCTCGCGGGGGAGGGGGTGACGGCGGGGCCAGTCGAAGAGCAGCCGAGCGAAGGGAGCCCAGGTCGAGCTCACGCGGGGATTTTAATCCGATTCCGGCCGGCCCGGATTTTATCGAGAGCGGGTTTTAAGGTGAGTCTCGCCGGGCGGGCCTGGACCGAGCCGCGGGGCGGGCGGCAGGACCGCGGCCTTTCTGACCGTGCGCTACGCTTGTGTCGCAGGCGGTTCTGTCTCCAGCCTCGGGAGACGGGCAGGATGTCCGAAGTGGAGCAGCAGGGGGCGGATCCCGCCGACGCCACCCAGAACGGGCACGAAGCGGCCGAAGGCGCCGGGGAGCAGCAGGCCGAGAGCGGCGGCGCGGCGGCGCCGGTGGCCGCCAGCCAGAACGGAGCCGAAGGCGACCAGATCAACGCCAGCAAGAACGAGGAGGATGCGGGGTAGGTGTCGCCCCTCGCCGCGGGCCCCTCTGGCGGGGGCTGGGCGGAGGCGCGGGCCCCGCGCTCCGCCGCCATGTGCCGCGCGGTCGCGGATCAGTAGGCCGCGCGCGCGGCTGCCTTTCGCGGTAACGGAAATGGCGGGGGAGGGTGGGAGGCCCGGCCGCTCAGACCGTCTCGGCCGCTTGGGGTAGGGCCGCAGAACGGCCCCGCCGCGGAGGGCAGGCCCGGCACCGCCCGGCGGCCAATGAGCAGGCCGGGCACTGCAGCAGCCGAGGCCTTCCCTTTGTTCTGGGGCTGCCTTTTGTTGGCGCCATGTGGAGGCTGGGGGAGGGGCGGGGAGGCAGCCTGCTGGCTCCTCGCGCTCTGAAATGGCAGAGTTCGCCTCGCTCCCCGCTGGCGGCGGCGCCCGGGGTTTCAGAGCGGGGAGGCTTGGCAGGGCCTTGCTTTTCCCGCTCGGCGAAATGGGGGCCGGGCCCCCTTCAATAGTGAGACTAATCCCACGACCGGCCGGTTTTGAATAACGTATCTGAAGATCCCGTCTCCCTGAAAATGGCTGGTGGGAGTCTAGGAAAGTATCTGGGGGAGAGATGGCATCACAGAGTAGAAAGGGAACACTTGCATTCCATGCCCTACACTACTTACTACAGTATATTCCTTGGTGCATCGTCGGCTAACTGTGGGCATGGCTACATTTGAAATGCTTCAGTGGCATAGTTGCAGCTGCACCACTGTGGCACTTCAGCTTAGATGCAACTAGCTATGCTGCTGATAGGAGGTTTTGCCTGTTGGCGTAGGTAAAGCCACCAGCCCAGGAGGTGGAAAAAAATTTCTGTCAATCTAGCACTGCCATGCTGGGGGTTAGGTTGGCTTAATTATGCAGTTGAGGTGTGAATTTTTCACTCCCTCGAGTGATGCAGTTAAGATGACTTAATTTTCTAGTGTACACAAGGCCTTAATCTCTTGTGACTTTGGGAGAGAGGGTGTAGTTTTTCCAGTGTTGGCTCTCATCCCAAGTCTCTTGGGACTTACTACTATTACCACCCCCATATTGGTGCCTACTAGTGCACAGTTATGCCTGATTTGAAAAATACACATGCGCTGTATTTTGGAGAGTTGTGGATTACGCCACTCTTTTCCATTCAAGCTTAACTTCTGTCCTTAGTTTGAAGCCTTGTGATTAAGGTCCAAATACACTCACATGAGCCTCCAATCTTTGGATGCTTCACAATGGCATGGTTCTGCTCCTTATGACAGTTTGCCTGTCCAGCAGGCCTGAGGAGTGTGGGAGCTAGGCCACTGGATAATTTACTGTGCAAAACCATGTGTAGGGCAGAATTTTTGAATTCTCTGAAGTGCAGTGCACACCTATGGTTGCAGCAGAGTAGATGTGATAGTGCTACTTTACCTGCTTCCTCATGGGGGTTGATCTTTTTTTCTGTGCAGGGACTAGAATTTGCCCCAAAATCTAGGGATGAAACTGTCGGAGATCCTTGTATTATAAACTATTTGAAAGCATTACAGGATATTGTAATACTAAACTGCCAGAATTCACCATACAATGCAATCTCTAAAGTGTAACTACAGAATTGTCTTGCCATTAAAGCAAAAGTGCCACTGTAGATTACTCAAGCCTATTTGTCTGTTAGTGCAGATTAAAGAAGCCTTGCAAAAATTCAGATTTATGTGATCTTCACACCTCATGGTAAAGGGTGTATGCCTAGTTTGGTAAATTTAACCATTTTGCAAGGGTGGGGTTAGTGTGGCTGTCAGGATGAACTGTTCAAAAACACATTCTTACTTTCCAGTTGGACTAATGACATGTGTACTCTTTAAAGCAGGTGCAAACTAGAATCTCTCCATCAGGAAATGGTCCACTTGCCTGATAGTTACAGCTCTTTTTATATAAAAAGATAGATGGAGTAACATACATTTTAAGGCTTTTTCCTTGCTGGGAACACTTAAATTATCAACTAGATTGAATTGGAAGCCAAAAAGTAACCTCAAATAACTCGAGTTACTTCAGTTCACTTAGAAGTAGACAAACTGTGGAACTAACCAGCTGGGCTGCCTTTACACAATGTCAGGGCTCTGAATTCAGCCCTAAAGATGTGTGAAAGGCGTTAAGGTTATTAAAGTTATACATGTTACCTTGGAAATACCATGATGTGAAGTATAGCCATCTTCCTGGGCTTTGCTGGAGTTCCTGTTGGATCTTGAATTGTTTTCTGAGCTCTAATCTGAATAGATGAGCTGGGGGAGCTGAATATCCTAAATGTCTTGATTTAAATCTCTTCCCTGTTGGTGGCTCAGTTTTCACTTCCTACCCTTGATGTCAATTTCACGAATACTCAAATTTTCTAAACTAGATAGTCTTGAATTTACTATGCAAGAGAGTAGGGAAACCCCTTTCTGGCTTCCATTTCATAAACCTTTTTTAACAAAGAGCTTTCAGGGTTCTATCTATAGAATTATAAGTTGGTTGTTCCCTGCCTCTGATACCATTTTGTAACCATTTGTCATGTAGATGTGACACTAACCATGTTAGGAACTGGGCCAAAATCCTTGAATACAAAAGCACATGCTTCAGCTTTATGGATGTTAACTCTTATCCCAAAAACTAAATTGAGAATATTAAGTACTCCAAATTTATTTTTTATAAACTAGAAAGTTATAAGTGGCAGTCAGTGAAGTGCTGTTAACAGAATATTGAGGCTTAAAGAGGACAAACCTTTGTTTCTAACAGTAACTGAGTAATGTCTGTGCTCATCTTCTTGCACCAAGAGCTCTTAGGAAACACTGCATAAATCCTTTTAATTTGGATAAAGGTCTTTAAAATGAAATACAAAAGATTGCCAAGTCCTTTAATAGCAATACCTTTGAAATGGCATATATTAACAGGCCATTGAATGCACTTCTTGCCTTTGGCCTTGTTCCTCACAATGCACAGGAAGCATATAGATATTAATGTACATCATGCTGTCTACTGCTGTAACAATGCCTAATTTAATAATTTTACCCCTATGAAATTTCAGGAAAATGTTTGTTGGTGGCCTCAGCTGGGATACAAGCAAAAAAGACTTGAAAGACTACTTCACTAAATTTGGTGAAGTGGCTGACTGTACAATAAAGATGGACCCGAACACAGGAAGATCAAGAGGTTTTGGATTTATTTTGTTCAAAGAAGCTGGAAGTGTTGACAAGGTGAGTTTAAGATTATACCTCCGATCTTTCTAAATTCTAGTGAAAATCTCCTTTTACATGAATTAATCTTGCCATACCAAATTATTTGCAGGTATTGGAACAGAAAGAACACAGGTTAGATGGGCGACTTATTGACCCCAAGAAGGCCATGGCAATGAAAAAAGATCCAGTGAAGAAAATTTTTGTTGGTGGACTTAACCCTGAAGCCACAGAAGAGAAAATCCGGGAATACTTTGGAGAGTTTGGAGAAGTATGTAACTTTAATCCTGGTACGGGCTGAAATACAGCAGAATATGCTGTAATTATATTTTGTAAACTGAACATAGACTGGATCTTCAAGTTTACATAACTTCTGTTCCAAAATACCTTGAACTATTCAAAACACTAAGCATTTGTTATAGTAGTAACTTAAAATTAAGGGTTTGACTTTCAAAAAGTCATGCACGTAAAAAGAGATGACCATCACTACAGCTCGAGGCAGAAATTGCCAGATGTGCACTTGACATTTTTGTGGTCTAATCGAGTACTTGTTCTGTAATTTGGGAACATTTATCCCCATATTTAAATCCTATTTTGGAAGGCTAGAGCTCTAAACTTGTATGAATTGGCTTAAAGGAAGTTTATGCTATTCTGTTACATAAATACCATGATAATGCTAACATGTTCAGGCATGAAATACAGAACGTAACAATACAGTGAAAAGTAATGGTCCTGAAGTTGTAATATTTAATGTTTTCAGATTGAAGCAATTGAACTTCCAATGGATCCAAAGACCAACAAAAGGAGAGGCTTTGTGTTCATCACTTTCAAGGAAGAAGATCCAGTCAAGAAGATCTTGGAAAAAAAATTCCATAATGTTAGTGGAAGCAAGGTAGGAAATGATTCAAACTGAAGCAATTATTTCCCCAATTTCAGAGGTTGGTATCTAGTTTAAACTGAATCTCATGCTTTCTGAAATAATTGTGTTTTAGTGACTCATTTCTGGTCTTCAGGTACACAGATGCAGTAAGGACAATTTGTATTTCATTAGTTAAGTTGGACTATTACCTGAAGGGCTCTGACATGCATACATACTCTTCTAGGATTTCTCAAAGAATAGACTTTTCTGCTGATACTGCAGCAAGTTTTGTAAAGGATAGTGTTAACCTCAGAAAATGAGTTCAGCTGCTACACTTGTGCAAGTCCCCTTGTGGTTTTAAAATAACTTTAATATTTTAGGGTAGGTAACTTTACTGTGAGACCTACACCAATAAATTAGCTGAAGTGCTGTTAAATGCACAAAATTTAAACTTAAAATCACTACAACAGCTATTAAATCTAACATGATCATTTTGACTTCAGTCTGACTGTGCCCCTTTAATAGCACTCCCTGGTGACCTTGCAGCAGTAAACAAGAGCGGAATATCCACAAGCACTGTTCATTTAAAATCTCAAATCTGCAAGAGAGTACCAACTTAAACTTCTGGTATCTCTTTATTTGGATCCTCTTGACCAGTGGCTCTCAAGGAGGAAGTAAGCAATTTTTCAGTAATAGTGTTTGTTTTTGTGTTTTGTAAGGTGAAACTTGAGGTACACAAGACAAATCAGACTACTGAAAGGGGTACAGTAGTCTGGAGAGGTTGAGAGCCACTGTAGTAGACCAGTAAAATCACAGCTCACCTACTCTACATTTTCAGTTCCAAAGGCAGTGTTGTACTTAAGCACATTGCTCTCCTTGCTTTTTTTCAGTGTGAGATCAAGGTAGCGCAGCCAAAGGAAGTATACCAGCAGCAACAATTCAGTAGTGGTGGAGGAAGAGGCAGCTATGGAGGAAGAGGCAGAGGTGGAAGAGGTGGTAAGTGTTGCACACGCTACTTAAGTATGGACGCATTCAGAACTAAGATGCTTGTACTAAAATGGGATTTTGTGGATGGTTTTCCCTTCTGTAGCTCAAAGTCAAATTTGGAATCAAGGTTATGGCAATTACTGGACCCAGGGTTATGGGAATCAAGGATACGGCTATCAGCAAGGTTATGGTGGCTATGGAGGCTATGATTATTCAGGATGTGGGTATTATGAATATGGACCAGGCTATGATTACAGTAAGTAAAGAGAAATGTATTGGGTATGAGCACCATAAGTAATAGCAGTTTAATGCATTTGATCTCTTGTTTATAGGTCAAGGCAGTGCAAATTATGGGAAAAGTCCAAGACGTGGTGGTCATCAGAATAATTACAAGCCATATTGATCAAATTTATTCAGGTATGCAGTGGCATGGTCTCTTTTAGAAAATGACTGCATAGGTTTTGTACTCAATGCTGTAGATGGATATTACAATTATGTACCAAATTTAACTTTACAATAAATTTCTATGGCCTGTTAAATGTGCATCTTACTCAAGAGCTCCCTGGAAATGTCTTACATGTTTAATATTTACAGATAACTAGTTGTCTAGACAGTGTGGTGTGTAAACTTCAGTCTTGCTGAAGATATTAATTAATGATTTTATTAATAGGTTAAACTGAAACTGATTTTGAGGGTCTGCTTAAAGCTGCAGCTCTGCAACTAGGGACTGCCTCTTGGAGTTTACTATGGACTCTGCATTACTCCAGTTGTACAGAATGAGATGTATCTTAGGGAACCAGTGTCACTTTCCACCTTTTTATTTTGTATTGTTTTTGTGTCATACATTTCCTGTAATGGAAGTGTTAATTTTACTGTACTTTTTGGTACCTTTTTGGAATCTAATGTATTGTAAGGTATTTTACATGTGTTCTGATTCACCATGACATGGATATTGAAGCTATCCTAGCTTTTGAAATAAAAAAGGTGTAATCTAGTGTCTTGTGCCATTCTTCAGCTGTATCAGTACAACTCGAGTGTACTGCTTCCAGAACTGAAGTAAAATTAGTTGTTCATAGCAATCTCATCACAGTTAAAGGTTGGACTTTAAAACCAGACTGTGTTGGTCAGTGGTGTGCTCGCACTTGAAAATGAGCATCTGCTCCCAACTCAATTGTGATATTACAGAACAGAAAACTCAGTAGAAATACCTCACTGAAATTGAGCTGTCTAGGAGTGGTGGCGGCTTTTGAATATCTTGTCTTCCAGACAACTGTAATGATCCTTTAAGCTTAACTGTGTACTAGTAGTTGACTTTGCCTCTGGTTTCTAGAAAGATGCCAAACCCTAGGTGAGAGGGTTCTCAACCTATTTACCATTGTTTTATGTGGGGTGCATCCAATACTACCTGTATGGCACTAAGGATGTCATATGGGGTGCAGCTCTGTGCTGATTGGGTCGCAGGCTGAGAACCACTGATCTAGGCAGAGATTGAGAATGGATGTTTGCAGGTAGCTTCATTGAAGGATCAGAGAACGGTGGAGGGGAGACTAAGGGGAAGAATCCCTCTTTTCTTCTGCTTTTAACGGGCATTGTTAAACGGTGTCTTAAATAGTGACTAAAAAATTTCCTCCTCATTTGTGTGCAGGTCTCATCCTTGAACTTGTGACTTAATCTTTTTTCCTCCCAGTTTTCTAGCCTTCCAGGAAAAGTGGGATAGACAGAACTTGAATTTCTAATATAAAGACAAACAACTTTCCTGGCTTTATATAAATTAAAGTGAACAAAACCTGTAAAGATGAAACTGGCATATTTAAAATGCCACTCCAAAATTGTGCAGGCTACACTGTTTCTCCAGGGGTAGGAATATCAATTCCTCACAAACTTTTTGTCCTGCATTGTACCTACTCACTGCAGTATCTATCTTATTCTAGATTTACTTGACTACTCCAACTACCAGGTCAGAGTACTCTATTTAATGGCACCTACTGTTGGGCTTTCTTGATGGAAGCTGGAAGAACCATTTCAAAGTGACATTGCCACATATCTAGCATAGCTTTGATATTTCAATGTAGCAGAGACACCTAAATTTTAAGCAGTATGGCTGAAATTTTAGTTCTTAAAAGAATTAACCTAACAGAGCAACTGTGAAAACCAAGACTACAACCTAACCTTACATACAAGTAACTGACTCTCATTAATGGTTCATTCTCTGTTGTATGGTTAACTTCTGCAGCATTTCCTTTCCCACCTTAAAATAACTGCATTCCCTAGTACAGAAGGCAAACTAAACTCTATTTGGAGTAAGTGTACCTAAAAGGGGCAATAGTGTTAATGGAGTAGTAATGCCAGTGGGCTTGGTGGAAACTATCTACTGTAGAAGCATTTGTTAAATTGTCAGGACTAGCAGCAGATGTAGTTCTAGCACTCATTTACTACCTAAAGGTTTACAAATTAGGGCTTAAGTTTTTTGTTGTTTTGGGTAGAATGGATTTAGAGATGTTAGTGTAAAGGACATGGAGCATGACTTAATGAAAAATAATTTCAGCTACTAAAGTTACTCCCCATCTCTGGCTTTACAGCTGCATTTTTCCCAATAGCTTAATACAGCACATAGCTAGGTTGTTCTCTCTCCCATCCCCCCCTTTGCAATTTCCAGAGGCAGTCTAAAGCTGTAGCAGGGCTAGGGTATGTGCATGTGCAGACAACCCCTCCTCTTATCTCCTCTGCAGCAGCAGTTAAGCACCACTTTGCTCCCACCTGTTCTTTGGCAACTTAATTTTCTTCTTTTGTGGGCAGAGAAAGCTACTCTTCCTTCTCCCTCTGCATAATAAGCAGTGGGATAGCCTCAGCCACCTTGAACTAGCAATCCACTGCTTATTTCCAGACTCTCCTAGCTCCCCTCAGCCATGGCAAAATGCTGTTCTAGATTAATGCTGCAGTACTAGCTCTTACAAAAGATATAGTAATCATACTGAATCTCTCTCCCGAAGAACCACCTGATAGAGAGAGAAAAGGGACTCAAGGTTTCAGTGGCCACCCTCAGACTATCCTGCCCTTTGGAAGAGCCACAGTAGCCTAGTTATGAAGGATAGGCTATCTCAGCAGCCTTGGTGGCAGATCACACTGGCTGCAATGAGACTTTGTGCACGGGCCATGGCATCCACCTCAGCAACCAGAGGTCTACCCATCCCTGGACAAATTCCTCAAGATCCAGAACTTGATATCTATCTTGGTAAAGTGCATAAGAGACTATAGCTAAATATTAACACAGATGCTGATCTTCCTGATTTCATGCACAGAAATAAACCCCTGGACAAGGTCCCCTATACATTACCTCCAGTACTTCCTAATAAAAGCATAGATCCATTTACAAGAATGTAGGCATCAGGTGCTGGTTCTGAGCCATGTGTTGAACACTCAGCTAATGCATTATCCCACAGAACATCCACAAGAGTCTCCCTGTATGCATTCCAGACTCTTGAGTACTTGTGCCTAGATGGAATGGGAAGTACATCTGGGGCACAGGACAGTGCCAGGCACCTGGAACCCTTGGGGAAGGAGCATCAACCTGTGGAGCTCAAATGTGTAAACTAGTGCTATGGAGATTCCAGAACTACGTCAAGGGCTTCTGATCCAGTCAGACAAGACTCCCGTTCTGGTGTATATTAACCTATGAGGAATGTGGAGTAACTACTTGCAAAAGAGAGGGAGAGGAACAAGTAAAGAGGATTCTCCCTGCTAGAGGAGCAATACATGTAAAAGGAGAGCTGAACCAAGACAGACTTGGCTCAGAACAGTGCCTGACTCAGGAAGTCCATTCTGATTTTGCACAGGTTCAGCTTTCTGGTGGTCAACCTATTCACCAATCACAAGAACAACAAACATTTGAAATAATCTACCAGAGGAATCCCTGGGGATGGATGCTCTTTTGCACAGATGGCACTATGGCCTGTATATGCATGTCTGCCCTTTCTACTTCTAGAAAAGATACTAGGTCTTCACGGGCCAAGAAGAGCATGGTTCTCCAAGCAGATAGAACTGAACTTGGAGCCACTGTTGCAGCTACCTGTGAGACGAGACATCCTTTACCAAGGCATATTCCTTCATCCACACCCAAATCATCTACAGCTGGTAGCCTGCCTCTTGAGATGGGAAGTATTAGGTGTGCTAGAGCTATCCTCCACTGGGAGTGGAATTGTCCTCTTTACTAGGTGAGCTTCAATACTAAAGGCCTACTCCTCCATGTGGACTAGGTTTAGCTCATGGTGTCAAGAACAGTACAACAAATATCAACAATCCTGGACTTTATTCAGGAAGATGTAGACAAGAGACTTTAGCCCAGCACCATAACATGCCAGGTGTCTGCTTATAAGAAACATCCTATTTGCAGGATTCTCTGGTTCCTTGACAAACCCTCAGGTATCCAGATTTCTCAGAGCAGTTCAAGTGGTTCAGCCAATCTTTGTGGAAGCCTACCAATGGCATTAAAAGCCCATACTACACAACCAGTGGGGCCACTGACCTGTATCTCCATTCTGTCTATGAAAACTGTCTTTTAGTTACCATGATGTCTGCTAGGTGAGTTTCTGAAGTGGCACTTCTATACCATATAAGAACTCTATTGTAACATGACAACCTGCTGCTAAGAATCCTAGGATCATCATTCCATACCTCACAAGGAAATTATAGTCCCGTCATTCTGTCCAAAGCCACAGCACCCAACAGAAAAAACTGTAGCACACTTCAGACGGTTAAAGAGCACTAAAGATTTATATCAGGTGTACTGAACTGACAAGAAGATTGGGCTTTATTGCCTGCCAAGGTGTCAGTGCTTCTGTTCCCAATGGCATCCAGGCTCACTCCACAAGATCTATGGTGACTTTGTGGGTGGAAAAAGCTTATGCTTCCACAATAGAGAGATGCAAGGCAGCAACATAATAATCTGTTTAACACCTTTATTAGATGCTGTAGAAAGTAGGTTTTCTGTTCTCTGCAGCAGCTTCCATGGTCTAGTATAGCAGCACTGCCATTTTGTGCAATTAACTCTGACAGTTAACCCCTCTCTCTCTCTCTTTCTCTTCCTTCCCTATTTCAGTTCACTGCTCACTAACTTCTCATAAGCAATGGAAGTGTGGGAGATACTAAACTGCAGCACTGTAAACCTCTTACCTGATGATATCCTTTCTGCTAGCAGCATCTCCCATAATTCTGCTCTCCCTGGATGGCTTCCTAGCCAGGGAACAGTATTTATTTAATTTCAATACTTCTGGTTGTAGACCTTGGCCTACTGTTGGCAGTACACTTACTTACTAATCATATTCTTCAAATTTTTACACACCTGTGGAATGAACTATCTGGCAGCAGGCTGGAAAAGGGGGCACAGCTAGCACAGGTGTGCTACAGGTTTGAACTCACTCTGGAATCTGCAATCAGGAGGGAAATAGCCTCTGCCTATCAAATGGTGGGAGATGCAGCTAAGAAATTTACCCCTCTCTCAGCTCTTATTCTTGGAGAGTACTTAAAGCTCTAGAATGTATAAAACTTCCTGTATCTTACTGTTGTACTAGCCCACTGCCATCAGGAAACACCCTGTGAGTCTGACTTTCTTTGAAAGTTGCTATCAAGTGCTCCAGGTAGATCAGGGAGGGAAGAACAGCAACAAACTACAGAATTTAGCCCACATGCTCACTACCTTTTCATTCCCCTCAAGGTATGGGAGCATGCAAAATAAAATGGAACACAAGTAATCCTAGGTGCCACAGGCTCCCCCCCCCCCCCCCCCCAAAATCAAGCTGAACTCTGCAAACTTTAATAATTACATAACCATGGGGGTTTGGGGAGTGGGAAATAAGCAGATCCTTTAACTAGTTCTAGAAACAGTTCAGCAGAGAAGATTTGTACACTTCACCAGGGATAATGGTGCATTAGCCAGCAAGTGCATGTAGAGCAGCTTGTGGGTTAAGGAGCAGGCTGTCACACAGACTTGTGGAGTTGGATCCTGGGTGCAGAGTGATTAGAGCCTGAAGCTAAAACTGAGGGTGCTTATACTCCAAAGCAGAGGTTACCATTCCTTTTTTGTTGTAGTTGAGACATGTTCCATTGCTGTTGAAGAGAATCTCAAGCTACCCAGCGAGAGCATGCAACATATACAAAGGTCTCGTATGCTTTGCTTCATTGCCCATAAGTACTCTGGTGTCCGTTAAAGACACAGAATGCCGTCTGTGGGCAGTTTAGATTGGACCTCCTCTTTCCTCACTAAACATGTCCTCAGAAGGCAATTCATAGGGAACTTTTGTACAGAGTTTGGGACAGAGAACCATCTGTTTGAAACCTATGGCTGAAAACCAGTCTAGCTGTTTAGACCTTATATTGGCACAAAATAAATCAGGTGGTGTACCTGGTGAGACACTGAAGTATGGCAAAATAAGGACAGATACACAGGATTGTTGGGTTCTATGGGATGGCAGAATGTTTGGCCAAGCTCAGATGGTTATAGTCACTGGAATAGCTCAAACCAGAAAAATGAAACACCGCAAAGTGTGGGACGTAAGAGCTAGAATAGGAAAATAACTCCTGGGTAGTCATTGTTTTCTGAAACTGGCTGCTAATTAAGTGAATCCCACACCACCTTTCCTACAGCTGAAGCAAACTATATCATAATGCCTATGTATTTTCTCTAAAGATTTTCACCGCTACAGAAGCGTTACTAAACGTTGCAGATTCAAATGTAATTGTTTAGCCTAAATGTGCACTAGTTATGGGGATTTAATGATCCTTTGTAATAGATTTTGTCAAATTACTGTCTGGAACCTATAGATGAAAGTAAGACATTGTAGAGTATGTATCAGGTTTCATATTTTTCTTTACATGAAGGAAATTAACCAGGTCAATGCCTCTCCTCCTACATTGTATTTAAAGCAAAGTTGCAGACTCTTTGCCATGTACTGTAGCAACTGTTTCTTCTATGAATGATATAGGAAATAAGCAACTAAAAAGGAGAACTACCTTCATAAAGTTTTTGTGATCAGTTACATTGCATACACCTGAAAGCTGACATCCAGCCCCCACAGCAGTCAGCATCTCTAATCTTAATGACAATTAAATCAGGCCTTAAGATTTCTCTACCCGCTGTTTAATTTCACAAATCTAGACTAAATACTAGTTAAGGTATGCTGCTTATATGTTAATTCAAAAGCAACTTTTTCATGCTTGAATAAATCAGGTAATGTGGGCATGACCTGCTGTAGCTGATAATGCAGCCTTTGCTTGAACTAAAGTTAACTTCCGGTGCAATGCAGAAGCATCTTAGTGTTTCTCCTTAGTTCACCACATTGTGTTTTTGCTTCTGGTCTTATTGCCACTCCCTTGACTGGCAAAATTTCAAATGACATCAACAGAAATAGGTTAGGGCCTATGCCTTATAGGAAGCTCACAGAGTATTTGGTTTTTCTTCTTTGATTACTCCAGGAGAATAGAGTAGATTCCAGAATGGACCAAGTTGCACTTGCCTTACTCAATGGTTCAGTAGAGCAGTCACATAAGCAGCAACCAACACAATGAAATACATTGAAAATCAACTACCCTCTCTATCACCATAAACAGACAGCACAATGGGTGATATTCTTTTAATAGCAGCAGGTTCTAAAGGATCCAGCTGCTATTGGAGTAGTCAAATTTTGAAGTGCTTTAAGGATAAAGATTTAATTATATCAAAAAAACAGGCATTTCACTTGAGGGAGAATAGATGGTTGTGGGGGCTGAGAAGCTGAAGTGATCCTACATAAATCAAAATAGTGATTAGAATATCAGAAGGGGTCATCTATTTTGCAAAAATGTGACAAACATTTGATTGCTTAGATCTTTACACCAAATGCATTGTTATTACTAGTTTAGTGATTCTAATTAAACAAACTGCAAAAGATAAAATGCTTACCTGGCCAGATAGAGCTGAGGCCTAAAGTTAATGGTGGTTTCCTACTAGCTCACATGTCTTTTCTCTTTCCATGTCTGAAATGCAAGCAAATTCATAACAATGTTCAGACATAAGACATTAATGACCCCACTGAGCTAACTGCAAATGTAAAATAAGTTAATAGTTTAGAGATGCAAAGTATTGAACTCATTCTCAACATGTGCCTGGTCAGCAGATAAATATAATGAACCTGTGCAGGAGATCACCTTTACTAGGTATCCCTCTGTTCTAAGAGAGCCCTACACAGTTATCCCCCATTAAGTACAATTGTGTTCACCTCTTAAAGAGCTTCACTGGACAGGTTAAGGCCAAAATTTTCTAAAATGGCCTTCAATTTTACTATAGGTAATGATGGCCTAGCTTTCACAGGTGCAAAGCAGTTTTGAGACTTAGGCCCAACTGCCTCAAATTCATCACCTAAAGTTAGAAACCATCTTGAAAAAGTTGCCCTAAATGGCTTCCCCTTGGTCACACTACAGTAGTGACAGAGCCAAGATTATTAGAACAGGAGAGTTCTTGCTCAGCCCGCTAACCGAAACTGCTGAAAATTAATCTGACAGTCTTACCTGTTAATATTTCATCCATTTTGTCCACAACTAATTTGGCATTGTCCATAGTAAAGCACAGTGGAGGCTTGAACTTAAGCACATTTCTTCCTGGACCATCTGTACTTAACAGAATATATTCTCTCTTGAATCTAGAGAGGGAAGAAGATTTGTCTAAAAAAAAAAGTTGACCTAAAATGTAATCTATTTTTCTTAATATTTAAAATATTAATTACTGCAATGGCAGCATAAGAGAGACTCCAGAAAAATTCTCTGTCCTCCAAGTGTTGTGGTCCAATCACCACAAATTGTCAAGTTGTAGATCATCATCTACTATTCAGGATATTTAAGTAGCTTAGATGAGAGGGGATTACTTTATGTTTTAACAGAAATTCACATTAAGGACTGCATGCAAGATACAATCCAAATTACATTCTCTGATGTATACACTGACATTTTATATACCAAGTGTCAGCACAGTGTAATTTGAAACTGTTGAAATCCTCAACGCTTCTTTTTATAGTTTAAAGAAACACCAGCCCACTGGCATACACTAAAGCCAAAATTTCAAAAAACAGGCGTTATTGGAGCCTCAGTACTTTTTGAAGAATTGGGTGTCTTTATTTAAAAGTTTGCTTACTACATAAGCCTACCTATGAACTTTACGCAAACTTCCCAATGACATCAGTGAGTCTTCAAGGATAAGACATCACTTTGAGCCGTATTTGGAGATTGACAAATTCAGTGTTAATACCCATTTTATCATCTTGGTGTCTGCATAATATTTTAGTCCCCGGTGGCTATGCACATAGTTATATATATGCTGTATAAGTGTTGAATGATTAGTACTTGCCTCTCACAACATTGTTTCATTAAGTGCTACAACATTGTTAAATCACATGGATTAATGTATAACCACATATGTATGTACTTTAAAAAAAATACCTTGTTATTAAATACTCAGCTTCTTTAGTAGCTGGGGTCCTTTTCTCTTGATCTTTTATCAAATCCACTCCAATAAATAATCCAACACCCCTTTAAAAGAAAAAACAGGTATTCAGTCTAAAATCAGCTAGAAGGAATTAGGAATAATTTACAAAGAAGGGGAGCAGCGACTGTCCTATGAGCATATACTGTTGTAATATTTTCATATTTCACTAATTCTATTACTAACGTGATTAGTTTGTTAAAGGGATAGAAAAAGGGTACTACTAGTTGTCTTAACACAGACGAGGCGCTGTCATTAATGTAATTAATACAGCAAGACAAGATTTTAATTTTTTTCCCCTGCTCACTCTAATTCCCTGATTGAGTTCAAGTTCTGTGTGTGAATTTAGTGATGGCAGAATCAATGCAAGTTTCCATATCTGTGTTTTAACTTGGATCTGGCAGTGCCATCATAAGGGTGTCAGTTTCTAGGCCAATTCAAGTCTAGACATTTTAGTCAAGTGAAAGTCAGTCAATCTTTGTAGTAGCTTGTATGGGGGTGGGGGAGGGAAAGAGAGACGCAAAAAGTATTTGTGATGCTGAATTGGTGAAGAATGCAGACCCATTATAGTTCCATATTAGAATGTTAGTTGATGCATTGCCTGTTAACACAAGATTTAAAGAGCTTGCCACAACCTTTGTTGCTCCGATTTGATAAATGCTGACCTAAATCAAACTATCTGAAAATGTGAATTGGTTGTTGATACCTGACATCACCAATGATAGGATGCTTGACCTTCTGCTGATTCAGTAATTCCATCAAGAAGTTGCCTACTTGTGTGGCATGTGCTTGAAGATGTTCCTTCTCAATCACATCTAAAACTGCTAAACCTATTGCACATGAAACAGGATTTCCTCCAAACTAAGCTCAAAGGGAAAAAAAGACAGTGTCAGGCACATAGGGAGAAAAAAAATTAAAGGACAGTTTTTACGTATCAATAAATATTTCAACATTAAAAGCCGAAAACCTTCCTCCATTGTTTGTGGACTATAACTGCTCAATGTTGCTTTCAGTTAACGTGTTACCTGTATCCTACAGGACTGTGACACTTAAACAGTGATGTCCTCTTTTACATTTAGTTGGTCATGTAACCAGAAAACAATGATTTGGTTAACTTTTCACTTACTGTATTAAAATACTCCACTCCAGTGTCTGCAAATGCTTCTGCAATTTCTTTAGTTGTTGCTACACAGGCGATGGGGTGCCCATTTCCCATTGGTTTGCCCATAGTGACAATATCAGGTACGAAATCCTCTCCCTGAAGCTGGAATGCCCAAAAACATTTGCCAACCCTGCCAAAGCCAACCTGAATTTCATCAGCAACAAAAACTCCTCCTGCCTTGTGTACGTGTCTGTAACATAATAGGGACATTTTAGACTTTTGGCACTCAACTTCCATCTCTAAAATTTGTAGCATAAAATTGTGATACTTCAATTGATACATGAATTATACTGCACATTTAAACAGAAAATATTTTAACCAGTTTAGAAATAAAAACCCAATATGCTTGTTCTACATTACATAAAAATAGTAATAATGTTGCTGCCCTGAAGAGCTTACAATTCAATAGGACAAAAGCATACTAAAAAAGCAACAAGCATACTAAATCTAAGCTATTTGCATGTTGTGATAAAGACGGTGGTGTCTAATCTTAGTTTAGATAAATAAGAACACAAAACATGTATAAAGGGTTCTGAAGGGATCTACTTACTCTGCTATCATCTGGAAATAACCTTCTGGTGGAATGATCTGACCACCAACACTTGGCAAAGATTCAATGAAAAATGCAGCAATCTGGAAGAGTAACGTGCAACATTTGAACTAAATAGTAAAAGTTACTGCAGTAACATAGGCAAGTTGCAAACTCTACATAGCTGGATGAATAGTTTTTAAACTATTACTTTGTTATATATAGTTAAATCTTCAGAAATTATATTTGATGGATGTAATACGAAAGTATAATTGTCATTTATTCAATCTACATGCTTCTTAATTCCCTGACATGGATGGTCCTGTAATGTCTATTGCTGCTGATAAACTCTACTACTCATTCCCACTGCTAAAGTCAGCAAATGGATTAGGAAAGATCTTTTCACCTTTCTGCCCTTTTTTTGTGCTTGATCAATTATTTTTTTCACTTCGTTGGCATAGGCTAGGACTGAATCTTTATGGTCTTCTCTGTATATTCCACGGTATGTGTCTGGGAGAGGAGCCTGAACAAAGGAACAATGCTTTATGATTAGTATGCCACAGATGAGGTGGATAATAAATTAACTGAAATAGTCAAGGTATATAGGCTGCATTGTGTACATACCACATGGACCCATTCCTTTTGTCCTTCTAGGTTTCTGAATTTATATGGACTTATGTCAATCAAGGATGTCAGATGTCCATGGTAAGCACTTAAAACAAAAACAATGTATCAGCAGAGCTAAACAGTAATTTCCATATTATCACAGTTTTCTAGAATTCCAGCTGACCAAGATATAGTCACATGGCACAAAATAGCTGCACAGGAATTTATCAACCAGGTCGACTGTATTTGGGATTTTGGCTCCGACTTTCCACCCGTTTACTTGGTAGAAGAAACTGACATCAATCCCCCACTTCTTTGGCTTTTCAATGGCTTGTTTCTACTATCACAGCAGTGTGTATCAGGAGGAGTATTACCTGCTGGTGGTGATCAGGAATCAAATCAGAATTAAGCTCCAAAACTCCTGATGCAGAATATTTGCTGTTTCTTATGTCTGCTTTGCTAGCTACTGTGTTTTAAAAGGACTATTTTTTGTTATACATCTGTACCCCGATATAACACTGTCCTCGGGAGCCAAAAAAATCTTAAAAAGAACAGGAGTACTTGTGGCACCTTAGAGACTAACACATTTATTAGAGCATAAGCTTTCGTGGGCTACAGCCCACTTCTTCGGATGCATATAGAATGGAACATATATTAAGGAGATATATATACACACACATACAGAGAGCATGAACAGGTGGGAGTTGTCTTACCAACTCTGAGAGGCCAATTAAGTAAGAGAAAAAAAACTTTTGAAGTGATAATCAAGATAGCCCAGTACAGACAGTTTGATAAGAAGTGTGAGAATACTTACAAGGGGAGATAGATTCAATGTTTGTAATGGCTCAGCCATTCCCAGTCCTTATTCAATCCTAAATTGATTGTATCTAGTTGCATATCAATTCCAGCTCAGCAGTCTCTCATTGAGTCTGTTTTTGAAGTTTTTCTGTTGTAAAATAGCCACCCGCAGGTCTGTCATTGAATGACCAGACAGGTTAAAGTGTTCTCCCACTGGTTTTTGAGTATTATGATTCCTGATGTCAGATTTATGTCCATTAATTCTTTTGCGTAGAGACTGTCCGGTTTGGCCAATGTACATGGCAGAGGGGCATTGCTGGCACGACTGCTTTGATCCGCCGTAGCGCGCAGCCCCCCCCTCCCCCCCCGGAGCGCTGCTTTACCGCGTTATATCCAAATTTGTGTTATATTGGGTCACGTTATATCGGGGCAGAGGTGTAGTCACTAGTTCCATTCGGACCTCTACAGGGCAAAATTATGTCAAAGAAATTTGCAGAGGGGGTAGTTTGAATAAAACTGTGCCCTTTCTTTAGAAATGGCAATTCAAATTACTAAACAAAAATAAAATACCGTAGATATTATTAAACGTTGTTTGATATACTTACTGGTCCAGAACAATAACATCCTCATGTTTTGTATATTGTCGTGCCAATCTCAAGGCAAGATCATTGGCTTCTGATCTGCAATTGAAAATTCAAAAGCTATTTCACTGCACATACATGGACAGGATTTGAAACCTTGGCCTTCCTTGCTGTGCCATTTTGCATCCACAAATGACATCAGTTGTACAGGCAAATAATCACAGGTGCCAAAACTGCAGGCCACTGGGCTGGAATATGACTAGGATTATGATACTACATTCAACAAAATGAAATTCAATAAAGACAACTGCAAAGTACTTCACTTAGGAAGGAAAAATCAAATGCACAACTACAAAATGGGGAATAACTGGTTAGGTGGTAGTGGTGTGGAAAAGGATCCGGGGGTTATAGTGGATCACAAATTGATTATGAGTCAACAATGTAATGCAGTTGTAAAAAAGGTGTATTATGGGGTTTATTAATGGGAGTTGTATGTAAGATGGGGAGGTAGTTGTCCCACTTTACTCAGCACTGAGGCCTCAGCTGGACTACTGTGTTCAGTTACAAGCGCCATACTTTAAAGATGTGGACAAACTGGAGAGAGTCCCGAGGAGAACAACAAACATTATAAAAGATTTAGAAAACCTTAGCGATGAGGAAAGGTTTAAAAAACGGGCCTTTTTGTCTTGAGTAAAGATGACTGAGGGGGAAGATTTTCAAATATGTGAAGGGCTGTTATAAAGAGGACAGGGATCAATTATTCTCTATCCACTTAAGGTAGGACAAGTAGTAATGGGCTTAAGCTGCAGCAAGGAAGATTTTGGTTAGCTATTAGGAAAAACTTCATAACTACCAGGATAGTTAAGCTCAGAAATATGCTTCCAGAGAGGCTGTGGAATCCCCATCACTGGACGTTTTTAAGAACAAGTTGGACAAACACCTGTCGGGCATGGTCTAGGTTTACTTGGTTCTGCCTCAGTGCTGGGGGCTGAACTTGATGACCTCTCAATGTCCTTTCCAGCCCTTCCTTTCTATAATTCTATGATAAATCAGTTTAGACAAGAAGCTATCAAAGCTAATACTATGAAAATTAAATTTACGCTGACTGCTTTTATTGCAGTATGGATAGTACTGCCTTTAAAGATTTACAATTATTTGAAAAACATTATTGCCTGATAGAGCAGAGCCTTAGAAATAGAATAAAATGCTCTTCAAAACCAGAATACTTTTAATAGTTTTTTGTATCAAAAGTGTATTTTACTTCATATCCTAATGTATAGTATATTTTCTTGGCAAAAGTAGTTAGCTGGACTTGTATGTGTTAGTTGATACAAACATTATGGAATTTAGTCTTGTTCTGTAATTCAATACTGAGATAATATAGTATACATTTCTGTTTAGTGCATGGGGAACATTAATAGAAACATTTAAATGCATCATTAAATGTAATAATACATTTTCAAATTTCAGCATCCAGTGCTTGAATATCCCCATACCTCAAAAATAATTTAAAATAAGATTGGCAAGTCCCACGTAAGCCAGAGCAACCACAGACAGAGCAAGAAAAGGAAAAAACCCCTTAGTATGACAGAGCGAGAACACATCTAAATAATATAAACTGTTCGTGTTTTCTTCTATAAGCTGCTTTTTAAAAGCTTTTCAAAACCATTGTGTCTGTTTTCTCCTAATAATTTGGTAATTTAAACCTTTAGAGCAGCAAAAGTTTAACAAGGATAAAATCCAGCAGCTTTCTCAAAAAGTCTGAAATTATTATCTCGTCTGCAAAACCAGACAATGCATGATCTACACCCACACTTACAAGATCCTGCAGCTAGCTACTTACAATGAAGTGTATAGTCACTATACCTATACCTCAGCTATAGCTACGAGTTTATCACTAGTAATACCTCATACTTACCCTGAATTCAAAAAATAGAATGTGCACAGCTTCTCAGGCAGTGTTTTAGAAAGTCTCTTTGCATAATCCACCAAATTGTCATGGAGATAGCGAGAATTTGTATTTAGCAACTGATTCTGTTCATGTGCTGCTTTTACTACATCTGGATGGCAATGCCCAACTGAAAAAAAGGGGAGTTTTAATGTTCTCTCCATTCATACAAGTTCTTTCCCTATGACATTTGTTGCTGACAAATAGATAAATACACACTGACTTGCTCCCATATTTCTTATGGTGCAGAAGTTGACATTGTCTTTGCCCACTAACACTACTGTTGATACACTACTGCTGCAATAAAGGGAACACACTGCGGGTATGCTTGGAGAGTCTACATTAGGGTGCATCATCTGGTTCACAAGTTCTGGTTGTATTTGTTAAAAAATTGCTTTAGTTCATATTCTTAATCAGATTTCCGGAATCCTTTGTATCAGCTTGGTAAATCAGGGGTAGTATCCAGTTTGATCCACTGAACTGTGTGCGCACTCTGCCTTCTAAATCCTTCAAATGCATAGCTCTGCACAGGGCTATAAGCCTTGACCACTTTGATAGATTCCAAATACATGCAATAGGAAACATGTTTTTCCACTGAAGCAGCAGTCAAGGAGTAAGCAAATAAACAGTTTTAGGGGAGAATATACACAAAACCCCCTGCCTTACGGGAAAACATACACAAATGGAACAGACCCTATAAAGTCATTCATTACTCACAGCTAAACAGTTGATCTACTTTTGGCTGCCTAAGCAGGAAGCTTGTGAATTTCAGTTTACTGCGTTTTTACAAAGATTGGGCAGAAAGCAAATGGGGAAAATTTCATGTATACACACCAAGAAATCAAATGTATTGCCCAAATTACAGCCCCAAGAGATGTTTTCCACCCTTTTCCAATCAAATGACAAAAAAATTGGGCTTCTGCAATGCAACATAGTATTGCCATAAGAAAAACAAATGCTGTTTTTATTCTGTTTGGTTGAGTTCTCCCAGAATATTGTTGCCTTCATTTAGAACAACCTGATAATGAATAGTGTTATTTTAAACTTACCATGAGACACATTGTTGATACAGTCAAGGTATTCTCTTCCATGTTCATCATATATATACTGGCCTTTTGCCCTAACAATCTTCACTGGATCTTCAGGAAAAAAGAGCTTGCAGGAAGAGCTGTACCAAACATCAAAACCACAAAACTTCTTAAACTATAAGATCCTGATAAAACATCTAAAAGTCACACAGAATTAACTATTGCCAAACTTTTTGTAATTTTAACCAAAGGCAAAATGGAAGCAATATTTTCTCAAAATAAACTAAACATGAACTGCCTGCACTCTACTTCAGTCCCCTCAAACAAAGGTTGGAGAAGAGAGACAGGCATTGTACCATGCGCTAACAGTCAGCCAACTTAGGTTTTGGCGGACCAGCAGGAAAAACCAACTTCAGATTCACGAGCCCTTCACTGAGGATGTCTGACCACCAAACTCCAGCATTTAAATATAGGGACTTGTATCTAGTGTCTCGTCTGATTTGAAATGCTGTGGTCCCCTCATTACATTATTATTACGTTAAAATTTTATAGAGAGCTATATGTCTCCACTCCCTTTGTCTCCTTCAAGAGGCACACACACTAAATTCTGTTAAGATTTCCTCCCAAATCCGATCGTCTCAACTTTTCGTATTTTTTTTCACCTTCCCTGTACTCTCTATATGGTTCTGATCCTGCAAATTGGAACCACACGGAGAGACCTGTGCCCACATGCAACCTTGGTGACTTCTGTAAGTCTCTGCATGGTTGCTGCAGTCTGCCCACATGGTTTTCTTTGCAAGACTGGGGCCTAACTGATCAGTGTTCTTTTATAATGAGGTGCCCAAACAAGTAAAGCTCCTAAGTGCCTGCCCGAGGGAGCAGGAGAGATAATTCTTACCTGATGAAAATATGTAATTTCAGGTAGTTATTAAAAGAACACCATCAACTTGAAATCTAATCAGTGAAGTAGAATATGTTATAGGTAAGGCTAAGCTTTTGTCATGGTTATTTTTAATAAAAGACATGGACAGGTCATGGGCAATAAGCAAAAATTCACGGAAGCCGTGACCTTTTGCTGCTGCAGCTCCATGGTTTCTCCCACCACTGTGGTGGCTGGTAGCTGTGGGGTTCCCCTCCGCTCACGGCGGCTGGGAGCTGCAGAGTGACCATATTTCCCAAAGAGAAAATGGGATACCCCATCTTTGTGCCTGAGGCATCCCCCTTCTCCCACGCGAGGCTGTTGCCCATCACTGGAACCCTGAGGAGGGCCTCCTCAGGATTCTGTCGCCTGTCGCTGGAAATTTGCAGGGGGCCCCCTGTCGCCAGAACTCTGCCAGGGCCCCACTGGCTGTCCGCTCCAGAGTCTTGCAGCCCCTGGGGCTGAAGCAGAGAATGTCACAGAGGTCTCTGGAAGTGATGGATTCTGTGACTTCCATGACCTCCGTGACATAAATGTAGCCTTAGTTATAGTACCTGTGCCAGTTTGTGTGGATTTATAACCATATATTTCTATTGTCAAAATATATTTTTCTTGCCTCTATTGCTGTGTGAAAGACCACAGGGGACACTGAAAATGCATGCACACAAAATGCTGTCAAATACACAAATACAATGAAAAACAGAGAAAAAAAGTTTTTCTCTACTGTAACTCAGTGACAGCAATCTTACTGGTAACAATAGTAGGTAAAAAATACTCTGATTTTTCAGTTTACAGTGTTCCTTTAGCACTTAGAAGATAGCACTTATTAAGAAATCTGGCTTCCAATGTTGATGACTGTGGACACCTCAATTATGAGAAGATTAAATTCTGAAAGATTGTTCCTCATGTTGTGTGTATGACTGAACCCATAACACATTTCTTCTAACACCAGAGCTCACTTTCCACCCATATCCTTCTTGTCATAAAACCTTTACAGATTAAGAAAAGCCAATTGAGAGAAGTCTGTCCTTAGTCTGGTCTTTAATACACAACTTAATTTCAAAGGTCAACAGTCACATAATCAGATTCCTTGCTATTATCTTTGTTGCATTCAACAGTTCTATGGGGTTTTGTGATCTTTTTGAAGTGCAAAGAAATGTCCAATAGTTCATTTTCTTCTGTTGCCAATTAATTGAACTCTGCTGAGGAAATCTAGTACAATAAAGGTACTTCTGTTTTGTAAATGTCTCAACTACACTTCTGGTTTTGGGCAGTAGTATCATAAAATGAAGTGGAATATGTGAAATTAAATGTATGAGAGACATTTTGCAATATAAACAAAAGTAGCCTCATAACACATAAGAACGGCCATACTGGGTCAGACCAAAGGTCCATCTAGCCCAGTATCCTGTCTTCCAACAGTGGCCAATGCCAGGTCCCCAAGGGAATGAACAGAACAGATAATCAAGTGATCCATCCCGTTGCCCATACCCAGCTTCTGGCAAACACAGACTAGGGACACCATCCCTATCCATCCTGGCTAATAGCCATTGATGGACCTATCCTCCATGAATTTATCTAGTTATTTTTGAATCGTTATAGTCTTGGCCTTCACAACTGTGATGTTACACTCCATATTCTTAGGTTGACTGTGCGTTGTGTGGAAAAATACTTCCTTTTGTTTGTTTTAAACCTGCTGCCTATTAATTTCATTTGGTAACCGCTTGTTCTTGTGTTATGAGGAGTAAATAACACTTTCTTATTTACTTTCTCCACACCAGTCATGATTCTATAGATCTCTAGCTAAGAGCCTGATCACCATCTCAGCTCCACCAGCATAAATCCATATAAAGCACATCAACAGCACTGGCGTTACTCCTAAATTATTCTAGCGTTAATCCAAAATAACCATTCTGGATTTACAGCGATGTAAGTGAGGCTACCTCTTCACTTATGGAAGTGTGTAGACTACAGACACAGCACACCCAGCTAGCCCAGGTATAAACAGCAGTATAGACTGTGAGACATGGCTTAGGCAGGGGTTCTGGAACAATTTTTATAGTGAGGGATGCTGATGACGAAAACCATATATTTGGTGTTTGTTAATGCTATTTCAAGCCAGGTGGTGCAGCAGCAACCCCCATTCCAACAGTACTGGGCTTTGGTGGGTAGAGTGCCCTGAACCCACAGGTCATATACGCTACATAGCTCTTTATCTACCCAAGAAGCTCCTGTTTAAACTGCAATTTTAGCAATGTAGTGTCCCACTGCTTCCTGCTGCCAGAGCCTTTCCCCACTGCCGGAGCTTGTCACACACACCAGTGACAAGTGTGGATGCAGCCTGCCTTTCACTGCAGCCTGTAGTTACACCTGGAATGCCTGTACTCTACACCCCACCCCGAGTGTGGCCATAACCTGAGATCATCCTCAAGACAGTGAAAGTGATTACACTACAGTACTTTCAAGAACAAGTGGATTCAAAATTATTTTCAACTGTAACACGTTTGAATGCAGCAATTGAAAGAGGGAGGGAATTCGGAAACCCCCCAAGTCGTCAGATCCGTGAATTAGGGAAAAAGAAACCTAAATATTTTGGGAGACAAAGCAAAGAACATTGGGGCGGAGGGTTATTATTTCTATTATGTAGCAAGCACCACAGCTGCAGACGTGAATAAAGAAACGATCCCCGAAGAGCGCTGCCTACAGTCCCAGCTACTAGGCGGCGCAGCGGAGTTCATTTCCGCCGTGAAGTTTCAAACTCGCGCAAACGCGGCGGGAGTTGCGTCAGGACAGGGGCTGCCCGCCCTGCCCTGAACCCGGGACCGGCTGACGCTGGCCAGGCGCGGGCAATGGGCGCCTCGGTGCGTCCCTAACAGTCTCGCAGCCCGCGGGCTCCGCTGATAACCCGGCTCCTTCCAGGCCGAGCCGCGCCCGAAGGAAAGAGGCGACCCGTTTATGCTCCGCGCAGGGCCTGAGCCCACCCCGCTGCCTCGGCCGGCCGCTGCTCTCGCCGCACCTACCCGACGAGCTGCCGCCGCAGGGCTAGCGTCTCCTGCCGGGACCACGGCCGGGCCTGCATGGCTCTTCTCGCGGGGGCCCCGCCCCGCCGAGCTGCCTGCTCTCCGGGCGGGCTCGGCTCCCGCCCCGCCCCGCCCCGCCAGGGAACCGCCGCGCTCCTGAGGGAACCCGCCAGCGCAGCGGGCCCGGGCCCAGCCTCGTTCGGGGAGCGCCGGCGCAGGGCTCTTCCCGCCAAGTCACCCCCCCGTCTCCCACGGGGCCTGCTGCTGCTGAAGCCCAGCGCCGCAGCTGGAAGGCGAGAAGAGCAAGAGTAGGGTGAGGAGCGCTGGCGGGGGGGTTAGATTGGCACCCTCAGGAGCATTTCTGCCCCATGCCCGCCCTGCTGGCCTTAGGCCCCACGGGCTCCCCCTAGACCAGTTCTCTTCCTGCCTCCCTCTCTTGGTGCCACAAAGGGGATGGGCCCGCTGGCGTCTCCTAATTCTCAGGCCTGGCCCTGCCCTTGCTTGTGTGTGTAATCCAGTGATGGAATCTCCCCTCACTGGAGATTGGTAAGAGCAGGTTAGACAAACACCTGTCAGGGATGGTCTAGATAATACTTAGTCCTGCCATGAGTGCAGGGGACTGGACTAGATGACCCCTCGAGGTCCTTTCCAGTCCTATGATGCTGTGATCACTTTCAGACCTCTTGTCTGGATGCTGTGGAGATTATACCAGTGAAGTAGGTGACTCTTCTTTAGAATTCACATGGCATTAATAAAAATAATGTTATGTCACTGGCCTGGGCCCTTCCAAATCCTCATTATCTGTGTTGTAAGGTTTTCTCTTTTGAATATTTGTATTTTAAGGCAGGTGTTTCTATATCTAAAAATTAATTGTGGTGTGTGTTTTTGTGGGCTACCTTTCAGAACATTGTCCAATATCACAAATTTATTGGCAGCACAATATATACCCCATAGTCTTAAGCAAAGAAAAGTTTGTATTCCCATATTCCTGTTTGCTCGCTCAGTGAAAGAGTAGCAGAGCTGACAATGCTGGAGAAAAATGGCTTACTCTCAAACTGGTAAAGAGGGAACATGAACAACAGGGGAAATACTATCATTAATTCAGATTGGTCACGTTAACTTATTTGCACAGATTTGTTTACACTGTGGAAGAACTATTGAAAGCCTGAGGGGAATTCTCCCACCCATTGCATAAAAAGTTTGCCCTGTTTTAAGCGTAAATGTTACAAAACAATGCCTGCAACCACTAATGTTCTGGAGTAAGCAGTCTGCAGAGATTGCAGGCCTGAGCCCTTTGTGAACTGTTTGAAACAGCTTGATAGATTTTGTTACTGATTAGAAAATAGGGTCATCGATAAATTGCATCTTTAGTTGCAGCTATGGACAGATTTACTTGATAAATACAAGAGGAATTTAATTTGTGTAAATGTGAATGATTTGGAAATGATCTATCATGGACTCAAAACTATGTTGATTTTAAAATCAAATTCATTTGTTTTATATTAGTGACTTGTTGAATAACTAAACATATATTAAAGGGGAAATTAGTAAGGTTGTTAATTTTTATTTGAATTCTTGCCTCATTAAAAACATTTAGAAGTTATTTAAAACAACAAACATTTAGAATTTGGAAAGTTTATTCTTAGTTACAGATGCTGCAGTTTAATATACATATTCACACCATCATAAAAACAACTTGTAAAGGGAGGCAGTTTTATTTTTTCTTAAGTCCAAATATTAACTTATTACAGATTAAAACACAATGAAGCAATGGTTTTGAGGGTTTCAAAATAATGCACTGTTCATTGCAGTTATAAAATAGAAATAAAATGATGCAGTACTAGTTAATACCATTTTAACATAATAAACAATGGATAAGAAACACTATTAATGCCTTTTTAAAAAAAACAAACGAACAGTTGTTCCCCAAAATTATGACTAAATATAACACTTCTCATGGCATGTACATTATAACAGTGTATAAAAGGATTTAAAAATAAAACTTGCTAAATAGCTCTTTTATATAAAGGTACCTATTTTTGTTTTAGAAAAGCAATACATTTTACTGAAACTTGGGAAAGCTTTGTATAAGATACTATGTAAATACATTCAAACAGAACTGTTATTCACAAGAGGCCCAATATGCAAACACTTACTCATGTGGGTAGATGAACAGATGCAGCTGAAGTGAATGTGATTACCCACATGAATAAGGAATGCAAGCATAGCAGTTTATAGGATCAGGCCCTACTGACATAATGAAACCAGGTGAGCTAATATACTTATTTATATTCTTCTAAATACTGTATAAATAGGTCAGATTTTCATTTAGTACAAAATACTAACAGTTGTAGCTTCTTGAATGCAGATAATTGCACTTAGATTATAAAATGAGTGCAGTTTAAAAAGACTTGTATATCCACCCAAAATAATACTGTATGGGGCAACAGATAGCAGGTGGTTTTGTTTGCACTTTGATTATTTGGATTGTAAACTGTGATTGTAGTCTTAACTTCCTGCTCAGTGGCATTTCCAGCTGTATGTTTTATCATACTGAATATATCTTTTTTTTCCTGTGAAATGCAGAAAGTAAAACATCAAAGGTAAATGGAGAAAAAACAAACAGTGCAAGATAAAAATTATTGTATTCTGAGAATTTCTACAATATTGCACTCCACCACATTGAAGTTACCAACCAGAATGCACCCAGTAAGAGACTGATCCAGCTTTCATTTTAGCCAAGTGAGTAATTGGGTGCTAAGCACTTTGCAAAATCAGGTTCTAACTATATTTATGTTTAAATAAAGAAAACAAATCTGAAAATACAAACTCAATTTTACACACTCAAATAAAATACATTGCAAAACCTAGGGTCTGTACATATCACTTTTTGAAGATGTGTACAAATCAGTGTTTATCATCAGAAAAAGCTGCAGGGCAGGTCTTAGTGAGTTACAGATTATGTATTTTAAATATATGCATGAGATTCCTCCATTTTTACTTCACTCTTTTTAATAAGTCTCTGTTGTATAATGGAGCCTCACAAAAATAGTTAGCTGACTGTTCACATTACATGAAACTCAGCAACGATGAGGCAGCCTCTACCAACCAGCCTGTAGTACACCTCTGACCCGATATAACACGGTAAAGCAGCGCTCCGGGGGCGCGGGGCTGCACGCTCCGGCAGATGAAAGCAAGTTCGATATAATGCGGTTTCACCTATAACGCGGTAAGATTTTTTGGCTCCTGAGGACAGCGTTATATCGGGATAGAGGTGTACACAGGAATTCATTGGTTTTACAGCAGATGAAAGGAGAACTGTAAACTGCCGATATACTGTTCCCTACAGTCAGTGGTTTTGATAACTGCCAGTTCTAACATAAGAATGGCCTTACTGGGTCAGACCAAAGGTCCATCCAGCCCAGTATGCTGTCTGCCAGGGGCCCCAGAGGGAGTGAACTTAACAGGTAATCACATGATCTCTCTCCTGCCAGCCATCTCCACCCTCTGACAAACAGGCTACGGCCACCATTCCTTACCCATCCTGGCTAATAGCCATTAATAGACTTAACCTCCATGAATTTATCTAGTTCTCTTTTAAACCATGTTATATAGTCCTAGCCTTCGCATTTCTAACGCATTGAAAGCTGATGCCTCAATATATTTTTCTGGCTCCCCCTAAATTCTCTAGAATACTATATAGTCTCTGCAGTATATTCTCATGTGCCTTGTCCAGTTCAGTTTTAAATTATTAAAATGACAGGTTTTCACCACTTACTGTGGGCTCATATTCCACAAAATAATACTAGAACATTTTTGCTCATGATGATTAAATGGAATACAAATACATGCAAGAATCACACAATTAAAACTATGTATTAAATCATGAACCAACTATAAGCAAGAGAGACTGAGTGCAAATTAAGAAGAGTAATTGTACTCAGTGGTTTACTTTGATGTTCAGTAGACTACCAAAGGAAGTAGATGAAACTACTAGTCACCAAAGTATTTAAAACTGGATTAGATTCATATATGGGATTTACAACTATCTTGGGTACAGCTGCCAAAGACTGGTTGATCCACTAACAAAATGGAGTGGGGATGGACTAAAGTGATCAGTTGTTCTTCCTTCCTAATTTTCTGCGTTTCTAGAATAGTTATTCTTCGCAGTGAAACAGTTCATCTCTGCATAAAGGTTGTCTTGTAGGGCTGCCAAGGTCAGTAACACCCAAGGTAATATGCCACATCTGTGCCAGTTGTGCAAATTAAAGTGACTTGGGCAGCTTGAAATCAGTGAAAATATTTCATTAAATACTTCAAAAAAATTCTTGCTAACAGATAGGAAGCCCAGTTCTATTTATTAAGTGCACCAGCAAATATTTACCTCTAAATCTGTTTTTATCATTGTCCGGTAAAAAATGCTTATGAAGTAAAAACAATCACATGCATAAAATGAGGGAAAGCAATACTGAGGATACAGTGCATCCTAACTGAAACAAGTACCATTAAAAAAAAAAGATGGCCAAATTCTACTCTTAGCTACACTGGTGTAAATTGTGTTGAGCAGAATTGGGCCAAGAATATATAGTACTTGTCTAAGGATAATTTTTTTAAGAGCAGCTTTTGTTGTTTACATTTTATAGTCAGATTTTTAATTCTCTTTATTTGTACATTTGGCTCATTGTTCAGATAAATATTTTCCATATTGTCAACAGATTTAAGAGTGTTCTCTCCTCTCAAAGAAGTTTGGCTGGTAATCTCAGGCAATTTTTTTTTTGTCTATCTAAGAAGCACAGTGAATTAATTACTAGGACAACAATTAAATAAGAACAAATGAGAAGCTTATGGTGTTTCCCATTATGGTGACATGTCAGAAAATGTACAAACTAAAAAAAAATTGAAAATATGAAACTGTATTTAAATAAATATTCTGTTTTACAGAGATATTTCAACCATAAAAATACATGAGAGAGAGAGTTATCCATACGTTCCCCCCAAATTAACATCAGAAAAATCAGATTCCCCTTTCCCTGACATAAAGCTACTTATTTCTCTAGAAAACATATCCTCTAGGGGGCAGCATTAAACAACCATTCAGTTGCCATGCAATCTACCAACACATGGGTACTACTTTATACCTCTAGTTTTGTTTATTGAATTTTCATGCCAAAAGGATGCATAATTATATATTATGAAAGGTTATTTATGGCAGAGGCTGGCTGTTTGTCATGGCAATAAATCTGGAAGTGTCATAGCGTAACAATACTTTAAGTTGTTTGCCATAGAAAGTGATGAGAATATTTAAATAAATGCTATTTATTTTATTGTGAATTGCATAACACAATTTAGTAGTGTTTAGCTAATAGTTGAAAACTCAAATTCCACTACATGGTATGTAGAGAACACCAAAGTCCTGATCCTGCAGTTGGATCCTTGTGGGTGGAAGAGTCTGCCTGCACAGGTCTGACTGCAGGATTGGGGCCAAAATTTGTAAAAAAATCATGAAGGATCCTTGCTCCATTGTGGACTGATGCCAGTTTTACACTATCTAGGAATTTGATCCTGTGACTAAATAAACACAAACAAGAAAACAAACGAACAAAAAAAAGCAACCCTAAGAACAGGGTTTTTGTCATGGAAGTCTTGGCCATAACAAACATACAACCTTTTTATAGTAGATAACCATGGTAATATATCTGACAGGCATAAAAAATATGGAATATGCTTAATATATATTTTTGACATGGGTAGAGTCCATCCTTTTCAGTTTTAGCATTAACAAGAATGACCAGTTCAAAAAGCACATATCAATGATTTGTTTAGTTAAAGACCATCAGACACCAAACATATGAAACTATAAAACTGAAAAGCTGCCTAAGAAACATTTTATCCTTGTGTTTTCTAGAAAACACACAAGAAATATTTCAGCTTTAGCATTAGGAGAAAACATTCATAGATAGAGATTTTAAATATACAGGAGAAATAAGTTCATCATCATTATATATACAGAAAATGTCAGCAATCTGTGAAAGAAAAAGTATGTGGCAACATCTTGATTTCTTAATCTAACTACCAAAAATAACTATCACGGCTTGGAAAGAAATATGTTCAGTTTGGAGTCAGTTTGGGTTTTCTCCCAATCTCTTTCCTAACTAGGAGAAACATTCCTTGATTAACCTCCAAGTACGTAATTGCATCAACTGCAAACTACAGTTCCCCCCACAAGGGCAGGCTTAAATCATCAGGTTGTTTAAAATGCTGGCAGTGAGTCTACCTCAGGCTCCCAATGTCTATATGCTGGTGGCACTGAACTGAAGCTTGCAATGATGTGAAATATTTGGAAAGTAGTCAAGGCCAGAGGATATCTTCCCATCGGGAATTATAGGAAGATCTCCCACTACTACTATAGGATTGGTGCAATCACACTGTTGCTTGCATCGATTGTGCTACATGAATGCTAGACCAACAATGGAAGATTTCCCTAAAATTCTGCATAGACTAGGCCAGACAGGGCAACTGTACTGGAACTGTTACCAAGAATCGGGCATTTAACGTGACTGAAATGACAGGGTGCAGCATGCGGCCAGGACTGCCCTGAACAACAGTGAATGAAATAAACCACTCTAGCTTTAGGGCTTGTTTACATTGGCTTGGCAAAATGCACTGGAGGAGTAGTGATTTGTAAAGCACTCCAGTATGCTGAACTCTAAATGCCCCATGTAGATCCTGTTGGCGTGCTCTAAAAGATATCTAAAAGTTCGTTTTAACATAGTCAAACAGGACTATGTTAACGCGAACTAGGGAACTGAGTGCGTACTGCCCTTTGTGCCTTTCAGAATCTCCCCTTGAAGTGATAGCTAACCTCATGAATTAGAAATAATTTAAATGAATTTTTTATTGCTGGTTAAATTATATAATTCCTGTTTCTTGACCTATTAGTTTATCTGATTTTTAATCAATATAATTATAGAGAAAAGTAAAAAATACAATATACACCTTTATAGTCTTTAAACAAAAAAAGACAAGTAATGCAAAATCAGAGTGGCTGATAAATATAAGAAATAAAGTTAACTGCATATTCCTGTGAATCTTTTATGTAGTCCACATCTTCTATCTTGATGAGCTGTATGTCCATTTCAAACATTAATCAGTATACAGGAAATGCTCTCTGTTGTCTAGGAGGCTTTCCTAAATAAATCCAGTAGAAATAATGCACTAAGGCATGGATGATAATTCATAGGCATCATTCTGAAACTTTCTACTATCTGTCTGGAGACATTAATGGAGAGCAGCATACAGTACTGAGCACATTACCCTTGTTCATATTACTAGATCTGGAATTAACTCTGCACTAGGTTAACTTGTACGAGCAAAGCTCAATAATTCTTGCCTTTATCCCAGTATCCTCACTTCATCACAAGCCTGCATGTGCCCCGTAGACTCAATGGAATAATGATCTAAACACAAGGCTTGGATCAACACAATAAGCACCACAGGCACAAAATTTTGATGTTTCCTCTCTCATTATTCTTTAGTTACATTATGCTACTAAAGAAGTGCATTGGGAGGAGCACAGAGGTCAAAGGATTGCAATGCTTTGCCGTGCAACTTTTTCCTTTTAGAGCCAACTCTCCTCAGCCAGTTCTAGAGCTCCTTCCAAGATGGGAACGCCATCCCTTCCCCCGTGGGTGGCCCGCTGCTACTCCGCTCTATATGGCTAGGCATGCAGTTGCAGCTCCTATCCAAGACCAGTGTACTTGATGGCTATGCAATCACTCTAGGTTTCTCCAATCTGCCTGGCTACCTTACTGCTCCTGTTCTCTCATCTACTAGTACATCACCTACAAAATCAGCATGTCCTAAAAGCCTGGGTCTTGAGCTTTTGGTTAATTAGGCTTTAGCTGATATAGGAAATAGGCTCTGATGACCTGTTTACCGGTACATCCAAGTTTTGTCTGTCCACTTTTCAATGTCATTGGCGTCTACTGTTAAGCCCTCTCCCCATCCCATAAAGAGAAGCCATTAGGCTTTCTGGATGTTCATTTCTTCAAGAATGGAATGGAACTGGTCAAGGTAACTTGCAGAATGAGATTACTGTGTCACTGTAATCTCAGTTCACCCAGTATTTTTGAGTGGGTAAGTGGTATAGACTGAGCCTGTGTTCAAACTCATTTACAGCAAAGAAAAAGAGAGACAGGGAGAAGGAGGTGGAGGAAAAGTCTGAGTATGCAGATCAAATTGTATAATGTTCACAAAACAAACCCCACCAACCAAGGGAATTGAATACCATATTTCATACTGTGACCTCTACCGAGTTTTGGGATCCCCCCAGTGTAAGTGCTCTCTTGCTTTAGAAAAGACTTTAGCAGAGTTCTCACTATGCGCCGAGCCTAAGATAGCAATTTTTTTTAAAAGTGTGTTTGGCAGATGAGGTTTCCCAGGTTCTCTGGATTCTGCAGTAACAAAGACGGAATCCCCAGCAAGACTCTTGCAACTCTTCAGCCACACACCCCAGAAGGTGAAAAGTACGTTTCCTCCCGAGATACAAGTTTTGTCATTAGCAGTTGAAGCATGCACAGATGGCCGAATTCATCATATTGAGCCAAAACTTTACTATTTCCATCAGGGTGGGAGCATGTAGCAGCGAATGGGGTTGGCTTTGTTTTCTCTGCCAGCTGAAAGTCCTTTCACTCGGCCAGATGACAAATTAGTTTCTTTCATTTCTAGGGCTGCATTCTTCTTTTCTTTTTTGCTTTCAGCCATGTTTTTTCACCCTTTTAGTGAGTGTGCAACAGAAATGCAGAGTTGAAAGCCAAATTTAGAAGAGGGATCTTTCTCCTCCATGCTCTAAGGCACACTAGGCAACAAATTGTCTCAGTACTGTTAGTCCACACAGTAGCATTAGCAGCAAATACGATTATTCCCATCCACTGCAGCTTGTTTGTATATAAACTCCCAATAGTTCCATGCATGTCCTATGGGCTTGGGAAACTTTATAACATTTTAAAAGTCCATAAATGACAGCATCCAGTATAAAAAAGTTCAATATATTACTGTTGATATTTTTTTACAAAAATTAAAAGATCAAAATATGTCACATTATTTACATACTTTATGCTTCATGGTTAGAGATCACTGAAAAAAAACATACAGACAATGTTTTAATCACAAAGACAGGAATGTTTCTTTACACTCATTCACTGCAAAGTAGTTAATTATTGTTAATGCTGTAAGAATTGACCCCTTTTGACTTTTTAATATTAAACAACTAAATGAATCAACATAGAATTAAATATGTTCCTTTAAGGCCCTGCCCACATTCTGAGTTTGTAACCAGCTAGTGATGTGGTTGACTCTGAACTTGATTTATATCCCCATATCACATGGTTAAAATCTGATTAGTAACTGTGTCAGCTACCAATGTCCCAGCATTGCCAGAGTGTTAGTCTGGCATATGCTTCTCTGCCTGTAACTAGTTTACAGTACTGTCCTTTAGTGGTACGGAGAAAATGCCATAACCATATGCAGGCAATTGGTTTGGGCAGTCCTCCTTCCTAGCTGTCTGTGCACTAGGTATCCCACAATGCACTGTCCTGTGTGCTGCTGCGCTTGTGTGTGCATGTCATTTAGGTGCTTTATCCCCACTACTGAGGCATTATGGAATAGCTGCCCAGATTTTCCTAGAATGCACTGATACAAACACTTTCAGGCAGTGTGGTAGGTGTGGACACACTATTGTGATGGCAGAAATATTTCTGTATCGGGGTGCTGGAAGTAGGGGTGTTGGGGGTGCAGCAGCACCCCATGGCTTGAAGTTGTAATAATCAAATACAAGATTTCTGTTTTCAGCACCACCACGATAAAAATTGTTCCAGCACCCCTATCCTGTATGGAACCGAATGATTTGTAACTTGGTTAAAGAGACCAAAACTCTATCTGGTTTCAAAATCATGGCTAAAAGCTAGAGTATGGGCAGGGCTTAACAGAGAACTGTAAAGCTAGAATGGACATTAAGTTAAACCCAGATTTCTGAGCCAACCACCGTCACGAATCAGGTAGCAGGGGACATTCAGCACAGGAACAAGCTTCCACCCTTCCCGATTCATTAAAGCTATCCCTGACAGTAATTTCACAAGCACTATGGCATCCTTGAAAACCATGGTATCTGGGCTGTCATAAAATGATACATTCTCAAAAATTGCTACATTCTTAAATACTTTGTGGTTCGTTGATGGCATCAAGAAGATTTTACATTGGGAAAAAAATAATTTTAATACATTTATTTGAAACTTATTGCTGAGGAAGCATTTGGCACAATCCCCATTCTGAACTGCCTGGCTAGAGTAGGGGATATTTATCTCAAAAATCTGGGCTTAACTTACTTTTCATTTGAGCACAACAACTTCAACATTTAATTTTTTTTTCATATCATTATATTTCCTAAATGGACTATATATACATGTTATACACATACCCCTACACTCTCTGGGCAAGATTAGCTGTTTGGCAGGTGCAAATATTTGTCAGTGTAATGTAGGCCACTTGGATGCAGAAACATCTAAGTGTGCCTACAAACCAGATACAAAGAGCTCTAAGTGACCCAGGGCGCAAACCTGCAAATTTTTGTACACTGAGTAGCTTTCTTTACATGAGTGATCCCACTCCCCTAAATGTGAGCTACCCATATTAATCAAGTTACTAAACTAACTAACTATGCACATGACTGGGTCCCTAAACTGGAAGTGCAAAAATGGAGCCCTGGTAAAGCCAGGCCTGAAAAAAACTGGCTCTTTATGGACAAGGTTTATGAGTAAGGTATTCAGCAATTGTCAGCTGTGGAGTATCTTGCACTTCCTCTGTAGCATCTGGTTCTACTATTGTAAGAGACAGGGATACATAAGTTCTGCTCTGATCTGGTAGGGCAATTTCTACGTAAGGTACCTTCTCCATTGCACCGTTTAAGTGAAGCTCAGAAATACAAACAAAAACTCAAAATGCAACCAAATTCAAACCACTGACAAAACAGGGAGGTTCACTGTACCTTGTGCCAACATCCCGGTACTGGCAGTCCATCTGGTCCCTGAAAAAATTAATTCACAGGTGTCATTTCTGTTGGAAGTTACCTAAGTGTCATGTTGAAAAAAACTCAGGTCATTCATCATGATGGTGTAAGATTCAGCAGAACAACCGACAAAGACTGACTCTAATTACCATGCAAAACCATATATTTGTATATAAACAAAAATACATATGCAAGAGAAACAATTACTGTATCAGAAGTAATTAAAAAAACTTGGAATCATAGTGAATTCATTTCACATCCTGATTTAAAATGGCTGTGGGGTTTATGCTGTCAGAAGCATGTATGAAGGGAATTCTGCAGGAACACACATCTTTTGGTGGTTTTCTTGTTTTAGTTTTTTTTAAAATGACATCTCAGTTTCTTTTAGTCTGACCCTGCAACACTTAATCCCTTTGAGAAGTCCAGAGTCGTTCCACTGATTTCAATAAGAGTTCACTTAGATTGTAAATGCTCTGGGGCAGGGCCCATCCTTTTGTTCTGTTTTTGTACACCACCCAACACAATGGAGTCCTGGTCCATGACCAGGGCTTCTAGGCATTACAGTAATACAAATAATAATGACTCATGGAGTAACAGACTACTCAGTGGGAGCACGGGTGTAAAGATTGGGCCTTTTATGCTTAGTTACTGACACACAGACGTATCAGAGTCCTGTGAAGATCAGAAAGCTGGTAAAGTTTGGCTATAGTGAGGGGGAAAAAATTAACCGTGTGCATGTGACACATGAATTAATTAACCTATCCTTAGAAGGGAAAGGGGCTAGACGTGAATATGAACCAACTCTCCAGTTCAAAGCCACATTGGAAGAAATAGCACATTAAGACACCTATATATACTCAGTTTTTGGTGCTGGATTTTTAAAGAGCATGAGGCCCATCTGTGTGCATTTCTGCACATGTAATTACTGTGTGTGCGTGTGAAAATTGGGTGTTCACACATAAGTCGGTAGAAAGGTAACTAATTAGGTATTGTGTGTGAAAATACCAGGTCTGTGTGCAAATATAAGTGAAAAATGCACGTGGACCTTGGGCCGATCCTTTTAAAAACCAGGCCCCTACTGTCCATCATTTCACAGCCTATTACTTATATTTTGCATTAACTTTCATAAGTTAAGATAACCTAACCTACATGAAGCCCAGTGTGACAGATGTGGCAGGGGAATGACACCCTCACAACATTACTCATGTCATGATACACAGGTCATGCTATAGTAACACATGTATAGTACACATTTGAACACTGTATTTGCTAGAGGTAAATTCCTGCCCTCTGCTGCCGGGGGTATAGTAGGATGGGAGGAGCTTGGAGGATTGGAGTAGGAATCCAGCTCTTACATTCAGACATCCATCAGTCAAAGCCAACCCTGAGCCCACTCTGTCTTGTCCTGCACTTTCTGCTGGCAAGATGACTCAGGGTTCAAGTATGACCTATTCTCCTCCTTTGGCTCTTGCTAAGTACAGTAAAGTCACCATCTTGCCCCAGACAGAAACTTTTCATTAAAAATATACAACCCATATATTTACTTTGGCAATAATAATAATCACCTGCATTTATATAGTACCTTTCCCCCCAGAGGATCCCAAAGCACTTTACAGACTTAAAAACTAGTTTGCAAACACTACACAGGGAGCATGCTATCTACTCCCGGACTGAAACCTGTTCAATAGCACACAGCAACATTATGCAGCAGGTCAGGAAGTGCAGGATGACAACTACTCAAACGCAGGATCTTGAAACAATCAGGTATAGGTTAATCCACATGCATAGTAGTTAGGAAATGAAAATAATGTATCAGCAAGTGTATATACTGTCTACATACAGAAGAAACCAGATTCCATATACAGTGAATGCCATTAAAAAGTTGATATTTACCACACCTCGGTATTTACCTGTACTGAAGTATTCCCTGTAATTTGAATGGGAAATACTTTTTAGATAAAACTACTCTGAGGAGCAAAGGTCAAGAGTTCACTGGCGTCTCCTGCATATATTTGGTTTCCTTGATCCATGTGGGAACAGAATGACTGTGTACTGCCCTTTGGTTGCTTGGAAGAAGAATATAGACCAGCTAAACATGCATATTTTTTTATGTTTCTCACAGCAAGCTCCTTCAGTTGGCCATGCAGAGTCACTTTCCACAGCACAGCCAAGCACACACCTTTTCACATAATCTTTGCACTTTAACCTGTTGACTTGACAGCTAATATGTGCGGGCAACTGGATTCTGACACAGCAAATGCTCTTTTCATGCATGGCCTGTCAGTGTACTCCTATGACCACCATTCCATAGAAGTACAAACTGGCATTGAATCTTATGTGTGTTTCCTTCTCTCTTTAGGGAAATGCACTCATATATCCATCATGAAAGGGCTTTGCAGCTTCAGAAACAATTAGACACACGAGCCATGCAAGAAAGGAAAAGAGAGGAGATACTATACCAAAGGGCAGGGTATGCTCAACCCATGCAGGCCTGGTAAGCCTGGCTCCCCTTTATCGCCTTTAATATTACGATCTCCCTGTTTAAAAATGAACTGCTTGTTGAGATTGATGAAAGACACAGAAAAGTTACTTAAACAGACATAATTTCATCAGCAACAGAAAGAAAATGGATTCAAATGACAGTAAATCTAATTTTGATGACAAGAATCGCAAGTTCATCTAGACACCATCAACTCAGTCATCAAACGTCTTATAACTTTATAACAGCAAATTTAAAACCATGGAAGTAAAATAATTTGACACACAAAGAAAGCTGATCCACAGAAGCCAAAATGAGTTACAAATGCTGGTATAGCTTATGCCAGTTTCCTGAACAAAGTAAGATATGCCGACAAAAGCACTTCTTTGCTGGTATATCTGTGTCTACACCAGAGCTTTTGCCAGCACAGCTCTATTGGTCAGAGGTAGGGAGAAGGAAGAAAAAAAAATCACATTTCTGACTGACAAGCTATGTTGGCAAAAGTTTTTAGTGTAGACCAGGCCTAACAAAGAATCATCTACCATATCTTGTTTAAAGCATGTACCTCACAGTAGATCACTATGGCTGGAATAAGTTATAACCACTGATTTAAACCATGTTACTTTAATAAATAAAAAAAGTAACTTTCATCCATAATTCTCAAAGCATTTTACCAAGATGGATAAGCACCAACACACCCATTCTACAGGTATAAAGAAAACAGTCGTTTAGAAAAGGAGGACTACCTTGACCTGGAGAGCTTTGTGTAGCTGAGAGCTTTCTCTTTCACCAACAGAAGTTGGTCTAATAAAAGCTATTAACTCACTCACCTGTCCACCTTGACATAAAACAGAATCTAACTGTGCTATCTAGGCCAGTGGTGGGCAACCTGCGGCCTGTCAGGGTAATCCGCTGGCGAGCCATGAGACTGTTTGTTTACATTGACCGTCCGTAGGCCTGTCCGCCTGCAGCTCCCAGTGGCCGCGCCACATCCTGCAGCTCCCATTGGCCGGGAAGGGCAAACTGCGGCCACTGGGAGCTGCGGGTGGCCATGCCTGCGGACAGTCAATGCAAACAAATTGTCACGCAGCCTGCCAGCGGATTACCCTGACGGGCCGTTTGCGGCCCGCAGGTCACAGGTTGCCCACCACTGATGTAGGCCCTATCAAATGAATGTGAAACTCTGGAAACATACACAGTAAGTTTGATTAATGTTGGTGTCTAAAAACCAGCAATTTTGAGGAAGTGGATGGAAGATTCTCGGATTCTCTCTCACTCTCAACCAGTCCCAATTGCTGTCTGAGGTGAGACAGCCCTTTGGTGCTAGTCACTGTCCCATTCTGAGCAGCTGTCAGAGGGACCACTCAATGGCATGCCTCTTCCCCTGGACTCACTGACAGCTTGGGGAATTCACAATGAAAAGGTGCCCCTGGTGCATGGTAGCACAATGTGCCAAGACTGCCAAACCAGCCCTAAAACATGGCCTTTGGACTAATGCATGAGCTGTCCTTATTTCGCAGGAAAGGGAGTTTAATTTTAACCTGAGTTAATCTATAAATTGAGAAATTTGCACTGCAATCAACTATAAATTTCTGAAGAAAAAAACAAGCCAAATTCAACCCCAGTACAACCTCACTAAAGTAATGTTTGGTGACTTGAGGAATGAATTTGGCTCAATATCTAATCTTCTTCTCATAGTCCTCCAAATCCCCAAGATCTGAACAGAAATGTGCTGGGCTAAAAACACTCACCACTCTTTTAAAAGGGTGAACTATCTACTGCACATCTATCTTTGACTTTTAAATATAATGAGAAGGTCCTTAACACAAGGTCCTTATCTTTATTACTGCAGCCAGTTCTTATCTGGCAAGTACAGGATCATTACATTGAGCTGATATGTCTTGAGCACTGATGCCTTAGCAGCGCAGATTAAAAGAAACACTGGGGAAAAAAAAGTCAGAAAACAATAGCAATCTGCTCTGATCTAGTGCAAAATAACTGAGCTGTCAAACAGAGCCCTCCAACTGACAGCAGAGTGTCATGGGTACTCTTGGTGCCATGGGATGTAAGGTAAAGCTTTCCCCTTGTGCAAAATAATCACATACCACTGGACAAGGCTGATCCAACCCAGGCGGTCCTGGTTCTCCTTTTTGCCCCTTGGCTCCTTTTCTGCCAGGTATTCCTCTTTCTCCCTGTTGACGCCATAAAAAGATTAAACCACACTTGACATAGAAGGTTGACAGTTCAATTTTAATGTGAGCAAGACTTCCAGTGTTACCATTTTCACGGAATGATTCACAATGGTGTCGATACACTGCGGTAGTTACAATGAGGCAAACCCATAATTAGAACCCGTCGGAAATTTTCCAGTGGGATGGGTTTCTGTTGGAAAATGCCGATTCATCAAAATCTAAATGCTGGAATGTTGATTTTGATGAATTTCCATTGAAAATGAGGCAAATTTCTGGTTTTCTGCCAGTTCACCTGCCTTCCCGGCAGCCTGCCTGGCAGATTGTCATGGAGCCAGGGCTCCCAGAACTTCCAGGCTCCCCAGCTCCCATGCTGGTTGGTTCCCTGGGCTGCCCAAGTCCCAGGCAGCCCAGGGAGCCATCTGGCTTGGGAGCATTGGTTCCTAAGTTCCAAGGCTCCTGGTTCAGCTGGGGCTCCCCAGGGCTTCCATGCTCCTATCTCCCCATCAGCCCACCTACACTGGCTCCTGGCTCAGCTGGGGCTCCCAGTTCCCTGCCAGACAGAATTTAGTTTTGAAATTATTGAAACACATCATTTTGATTTTTCAAAACAATTCTTTCCGCCTGGATTTCTGTGTCATGGAAAATTCAGAATTTGGGGGTTTTGCTCCAAATCAGAACAAAACCAAAATTTTAAAAACTTGAAATCCTCCATGAAATGGAATTACCATTCTTCACCCAGCTCTACCTCAATGTAGGTACACTGCTTTGACATAAAGAGGGACTCACACCAGTGAGATGCTGGAGTAAACCACACCAGTGTAGGCCTTGCTTAACATTGATGCAGTGCACATTTCTCTATTGTGGACACGGGCCCTGTAGTACTAACAGGTTAGAAATGTTTAGTCAATTCCCATTCACCTTAGTCAGTGAAACCTGCAAGATAATATTTATACTTTTAACAACTGTCCTTACCTGGGTTACAAGTACACCTCTACCTCGATATAACGCTGTCCTCGGGAGCCAAAAAATCGTACCGCGTTATAGGTGAAACTGCGTTATATCGAACTTGCTTTGATCCGCCGGAGTGCGCAGCCCCGCGCCCCCGGAGCACTGCTTTACCGCGTTATATCCAAATTCGTGTTATATCGGGGTAGAGGTGTACCTTGGATCTGTACATTAGAAAGAGTTTTAAAGCATCTATGGACAGAACCTGAGACACTGACTCAATTTTCACTGAGTCTTTGCTTGTGCAAGATACCACTGAAGTCAGAACTTTAGGATCGGATCCCTAATTGACGTTTTTCACCACTGATGAGGTTTCATTTTTTTTTTTTTTTTAAACACTTCTGGCAGTTTGGTCAGTAAAATAAAAATTGATTAGACTACGTCCTCTTCATTCTTTGGTTCTCATGCTCTAGGGCACAGGGCTGCAATGTTTGTGTTGCAGCGACTGCAGGAGACATTATTATTGAGGTGAAAACATTTCTATTAAATATTTTATATACAATGTACAGGGTTTTTGTGTGTATGTACATATAGATGCACACAAAAAATTTCATGGATAATCTTTGGGCAAACTTCTTCTCCTATTTACATTGTTTTAACCTTGTTGGCTTAAAAGGGTTGCCATGACTGTGTGGACAGAATCTGGCCCTTTGTGACCAGGAAAGATATAAAATATACTGACCTTCTCTCCCCTTTCACTTTTATCTCCTTTTTCACCTCGTAGACCTGGGAAACCCTATAAAGAGAATTTTAAATATGAGAAAGGTATTTGTAAGTTTAGTTCCAAACAACTCCATCAAATGCATGCTAGCTCACAAGGTCAATTAGAAAGAAACCACATATTTTGCACACATCAGTGGCTGATTTCTTTGGGGGAAAGCTAATGGGTTAATATACCTTCATGGTATCATATCCCCTGGACAAGGATTTTGATTTTGTTAGTCTGATATATTCTTAATGAAGCTGAAATTCCTCATCCATCCACTAGGTAGCATTCAATCAAACTGTGGGACAGTTACATCTATGGGGCATGAAGTGGAGTGGTCTAATGGCTGTACTGCAATAAGTGCGTTACAGTAAATCCACTTCTCATCCACCAGATCACTCCTCTGGGCACAGCAGACTTAATTGAAAATGAGAGATAAAGTGTTTGCTATATTTCCTATATGGAAAATAAGTATTTTTAAAATTAAATCACCACCCATTTTAATGTTTGATGTTCGCAGATGCCACAATTAAAATAACGTAACAAATACTTACATCTAATCCTGGTTCCCCTGGCTTGCCCTGGGGTTATAAAAAAAATAAAGAAGAAGAAAAGATGTCATGTTAAGTGTTTCTTATGTTATATGTAAACTTAGAACTATTTGGCAAAATAACTAAGTGAACTCTGTGTCTTGTAGTTTTGTTGGGACTCAATATAAATGTACATAACTAATGTTTAAGCAAACAACGGCTGGAGAGAGTTAAAGGGAAAGTATTTTTTGCAGCTCTCATATGCAAATGATTTGGTATTGTTGTTGACAATAATTCTCCTTAAGGCAGGTGCATGTTACCTGGAAACATGGGGAATGTGGACAAGCTAAACTGTATCATTTAGAATCTTCTGTGTTTGACAAAAGTAGGTCAGAATTGTCCCTGGTGTAACTCTATTGACTTCCAATTGATAGGAAGTGATAGAGAGAGAGAATAACAGCTGGCTAGATCCAGATAATAAGGGACGGGATCACAGAATGCAGTAGTACATGCATATTAGATTTCTGGAAAGCAAATTTTGAGGAATTAAGAAATCTAGCGAGAAAGGTGTAATGGGAGAAAGCATTAATATCTATTCACATGGAAGGTGACTGGAGAATCTTAAAGACACTGTAATTACAGCACAGCTGACTACAGACTACTTTGAAAAAGAAGAAATCCAGCAAACTAATCTCTTTGGATTTATACCAGGGATGAATTTGGTTCAGTAAGTCTATGATTGTCTTTATCTTTTTAAATATATTAATGCCCTGGAGAACATGGCAATCTCAGAAGACTCAGATGCTATCATTTGTGTCATACACATCTACTAGGAGAATAAAAAATGTGTGTGCAAAAGGAAAACTGGAGGGAGGTAAAGGGCCTTATGCTGCATTCTGCTGCTCAGAAATACATTTGGCTTTCTTTTCTGTCTTATGGATAAGCTCCGTAGATGCAGCCCTGCTTAGCCTATAAAGCTCTCTCATCAGATACCTATTCGCTAGTGATTTAAGTCCTCTCTGAATATATGTACTATGACATTTATTTAACAGGGCTAACAGGAACCCCGTGATTGCTGAGGACTCTATGGCTGATAGTCTACTTGTCAGCAAAAATGGATTTTTTTTATCATTAAAATGACAATATAGCCTATAATTAGGGTATATTTGGTTCAGCTTGAGAGTTAGATCTTTAGGAATTCTCTTCACTCCATTAGCTAACTGGCTTAGGAGATGGATGCCAAAGCAGACTGCAGAGTGGATTTCAAATTTATTTTATATTTTTGCCTCAAAGTAAAAATGTCTCAAAGCAGGTGTATGCCCCTTAAGGACTGAATTCATTTGATTTTGAAGTACTCATAATCCAACAATTCCATGGGTACCTAGGACTTCCTTTGTGTCACCATGCTGTATGCTGTAGCCACTCTGAACGTCAAAGAAATAGCAGGAATAGAACTCAGATCCTGCTGCTCCCAAAACACAGGCCTCTGCTACTTGAATTAAAGGAGCACCTGTTAGCGGTTAACAGTATAGTGCCTTTGACCCACAGTTTTGCAATTCTGATTATACCCAGTAGAGGGAAGGTTTGCATATACACTAGCCAGTTCATTATAATTACAATATATTTTCATCTTCGCTTTCCCTGCTGAATTATTACCTTCTCCCCTTTGGTGCCTGGTAAGCCAATAAGTCCCGGGGGACCAGCAGGACCCTAAAAAGAAAAGCGATCTATCAGAAGGATTTGGAAAACTGCTACTAAACCTTTTTTTGTAGCAAAAAATGCAAGCTAGCAGATTTCCCACATACAAACCAAGCTACTCACAGGTGGCCCAGTGTCACCAGTTGCCCCTTTCTCACCATGGTCACCTTTTTCTCCCTTTACGCCATCCAAGCCCTGCATGAAAAGATAGTGACAATTACCAAGGGGAAGCAGTGTACATAAGAGCATTGGACTGGGTAGGTTATAAATACCCTGGGCTCAATTCTTCTCTCATATACTTTGGTGAAACTGCCATTGAAGCCCAGAGGAATTGTGCCAATGTGACTGAGGACAGGTCAGGACTAATGTAAAAGAGAACTGCATTATCTAGGATCAGAATTACAGTACTTGGAGAAGGAAAAGGCCAGTTAGTACATCAACTCCATTTCATGCAAAAGCACAACTGTCAATACCTCTGATCTATCTGAAGTTTATCTTCCTGCCTCCCTGTAAACATATAATACTTTGCATTTATATGTACAGTTGAACAGTAAGTTTTCTTGAATACATCACATGAGAAATGTTTGGAACTAAAAGTTTAAACGGATGGGTTAGGAAACAGTTTACATCACACGTTCTGTGCAAACAGAATCACAAAGAGGATTCAAGTTCAGAAGTCCATTTGGAGGACATATTGCTGATACAATATGGGCCTAATTTTCAAAAATGTTGAGCCCCCACAACTACAACTGAAGTCAATGAATGCTTTTGATGCTCAGCAATTCTAAAACCCAGCCCCTATGTTGTGTTCTCTCTCAGTCATGCACCAGCAGCCTGGGAGTATTGTGTGACAAACACTTAATGTACTGACTCACCTTGGGACCTGGGATTCCTTGAGGACCCTGGAGGGAAGACAACGGTGTATTTGAAAAAAACAGATTTTTAAGTCAATTAAATATAATCAAATACAATTCCCCAATCATTTTTTGTGTTAGACCCACAGATCTGTCTTTGGCAGTGATGTATTATAATTATTTAATCTCAAACGCTTCTTCTCAAGATGGATGTAAGTTTTTTGTCTCTCCTAGACCAACTCAATAGGAATGAAAAATCATTTCTTGCATAATGTACAAAATCCTTTGAAATTAACCTTGGATAAAGAAGGCTACAGAAGGCTTTCCGAAGAGGGAAAATTATAAAGCATTCTGCTGCTTAGCGTGCACCCCAACATTAATATCCTTTTGAATCCAAGTGAACTGGAAAAGACCTTCGGGATCCCTTCTCCTGAAGCTATAGGTGCTATCTTAATTAAACTGTATCAGAAGTGCTCCCTTATTCAGTGCCTCAGAATAGTTCCCAAGACATGCTGCCTCCTCCTCCGACCTACAAATGTGCTCAGTACGTTGACTAGTCTGTAATCTTCTGGCACATCTCAAGGCTCTGTTTTGTCCTACGTTTGCCACCTCCCAGACATCTTAGAGGTCTCTGTTGCATAAGCTCAGGGGGTGTCAATTCTGCAATGGCAAAATTCCCTTGACTTCAGTAGGACCAGAATCCAGCCTAATTTGTACAAGTGTATATGCTGATGGCAGTTCTTGCCATTTCTATTCCTAAAATGCCGGGGCATGCACTGTTATCAACTGCAAATACAGTTACACAAGTGCTCAAGTACATTCCTGATTCAGGGCCTGAAACACAGCATTCAGACCTTTCTAGAGAAAACTTTACAGAACACAAGAAATAGTCTCAAGCTAGTTTGGAAACCACATTATGGCCTGTTAGTCCCTAATTCTTCAGACTGCTCAATGAAGTCTAAGGTGCGTAGGATAGCAGACAATGGAGCACCTCCTTCTTTAATAAATTTAATGTGTTAATGAATTTTCAGACATTCTCTACTGTAAGTGCCGTTCGTCATAAACTTACCATAGGGCCTGGCAATCCAGGGGGTCCTGGTTCTGGTATTATCTGAAAATAGGAATTTCATTATGTATTAAAGTGGGTTGGTAGCATGTACTGGATTGTGCCATATTAACACATAAATAGTGTGGTCATTGATTATTGTTTAACCAGTTTTAGTTAATAACACCTGGATTCACAAAGGGACTTGTCAAGGAGGAGAAGAATGACACCTGCTGGACCAATATGACAGCTGAATTATGGGATATTCTGAGATGGGTGCCCCTCAAGCTCTCCTATTGAAGTTGTTCCACCATAATTAAATATTGATTGGGCCAGAGAAAGTGAGAATGACTCTACGGCCTAGTGGTTAGGGCATTCACTTGCAAGGTGGCATTTCCCTACTCTAACCTCTTCTCCTCAATCAGGCAGGGGTGGGAAACTTGAACTGGTGGTCTACCCTATCCACCGGGCTAAAGGAGATAAGGGATGTCTTCCCTCCCTCTCTCATAGTATGTAGAGCTAGGTGGCCTCTGAGCACGCCTACCTGACGGGGCCCTGCAGGCAAGTTAGGTGTAAAGTGCCTATCGTCCCCCTGTGCGGGGATCACGCTGGTGCCTAGAGGGAGGCAGTAGTGCAAATGCTCAGAGGTAGGCACCAAGGGACCTTATACTGTAAAAGTTTAGGTGCTGAGTGAGTTTAGGTGCTTACAAGGTGAGGCAGCAGCCAACCTGGATCATAGTGGTGTCTAAAAACAGGACTTGGGCATCTAAGTACCTTTGTGGATCCAGCCCTAAACATCTGAAGAACTTATTCAAACTCAATGCATTTTCTAGTCACAAAATACAAGTGCCTGAAATGTGATTTCTCTAATTTTCTTAGGAATCTATCCCCTTTCATGCAGACCTGAGAAGAATGGCTTCCTATTTCATTAAAACAAATAATCTCAGTTCTGGTGTCATTAATAAAAAAGCTTTAATTGAAACCAACTTTAAAAAATAATTTAAAATGAGCAAACAAAATATATATGTAAATACTGTAAAATCGCAATAAAGTCACAAGGGTGTTTTTCAGAATAGGACATAATTACCACATCGCTGCTCAACACTTCCATGATCAATGTACAATCTAAGGCTAAAAAGAACATTAACTTTGCAGAGCTATCCACAGATGCATCGCAACACTACACTCTGTGAGGAAGAATTGTGCATCAGTTCTAGTTGAAAATGCAGTGTTTTGCTCATCACCATTACCGCTACATGTACCTAAAGGACTAAAAATATAACTGCAGCCTATGCACACGCCGACTTCTTTTAATATTGATAGTATCAACAACACTGTGATAATGTCTTACATGATTGTTCTGCAAACACGGGGATCCGGTTTCTCCTTTCTCTCCTTTTGGCCCATCGATTCCCTAAATGGTAAAAACATAATGCTGAGTTTACACATCCAAGGCTTCCAAAAAGGCTATAAGAAGAGAGAAAAATATATTTTTCTCACCTTATCCTGAAGTCTTTATTCAAGCAAAATTCTTATTCGCTTCAGTGGGACTGTTACATGAGTGAAAGGTGTTTTGCCGAAATAAGGTTTTTAACATGGGCTCCCTACTGAGAAAGCTACTGTTTCCATTGTCTTGCTGAAGCTCAGATCCTGCATGTTGTGTTCTGCCTGAGCAGACCCTCCCTGTCATCACTGAGCTGCACTGATTTTCACCCACACGGGGCAGCTTGCACCATTGGCTCCTTAATATTTATGGCTCCGATTCAGCAAAGCAGTTAAGCACATGCTTAACTCTAAGCCCCAAAAAGGGCTGGAAGGGACTTCAAGAAGTCATCGAATCCAGGTCCCTGGGCCGAGGCAGGACCAAATAAACTTAGACTATCCCTGACAGGTGTTTGTCTAACCTCTTCTTAAAATCCTCCAATGACGGGGATTTCACAAATCCCCTTGGAAGCTTCCAGAGCTTAACTACCTTTATAGCTAGAAAGTTTTTCCTAATATCTAACCAAAATCTCCCTTGCTGCAGATTAAGTCCATCACTTCTTGTCCTACCTTCAGTGGACACAGAGAACAATTGATCCCCATCTTCTTTATAACAGCCCTAAAAATATTTGAAGACTATCATGTCTCCCCTCAGACTTTTTTTCTCAAGACTAAACAGGCCCAGTTTTTTAAACCTTTTCTCATAGGCCAGGTTTTTTAAAAACTTTTATTGTTTTTGTTGCTCTCTTCTGGACTCTCTCTTTCCTAAAAAGTGTGGTACCCAGAACTTGACACGTGCCTAAGTCCCAATGACTTCAAATGGCAGTTAAGCACATAATTTTAAGTGTTTTGCACGGGTCTATGAGAACTATGTTGTTTGGGGACCTGAGAATGTGTTTCTGCAACTTCCACCAAAAACCTCTCTAGACATCACAAATAGCTCCTTAATAAATCAACACAGTTCTGTCCCCTCAAGTGAGTTTGCTTCACATTTTCCAAGAGCTAGTGCATTTTTCAACTTACATTACAGTACTGATGGAAAACAGGTTGAAGAACAAGGTACCTTTCGTGACAGCGCTACTCAAGATACAAAACACATAGGTGGAGAAAGAAGAACATGGGGAGAAAGCCTAGCATAAGTTTGTACAATAATAATCGTATCTTACTGTATTGATGGTGGTATTACTGCTGAAGAAACAATACTGGTGGTGAACATGCAGCTCACTCCTCATGCCCTTTGCTAAAAATGTACCTCTTCTTATTCAGTTAATCACCTTTGTTTTCCATCAGTGAATCATTTCATGTATTCTAAAAATGACTTTAGCTAAGCAATGCCATTTGCAAATATTTCTTCAGCTCCTTGAGAGTTCTGACAGATCATAGCATTAATATTACTGTTAACAAGGAGAACTAAGCTTATGAGTTAACAGTAATATTGATTTGAGAGCGATATAATTTAAACTAACAAAGCATCTAGATATATAACACACATCTATGGAAACAACATGCTGGAGGCAATAAGCCCCATGTATATATTGACAGACAGACATACCGGTAGGCCAGACAAGCCCATCTCTCCGATCTCTCCTTTTTGTCCCATTATCCCAGGATTTCCTGGGTCTCCTTTAGATCCCTGCAGGTCACAGATCAGAGCTTTATTAGGAGAAAGGTAGATCTGTATCTATAGATACAGCTCTATCTATCTAAATATTAAAGAGCAACAGATACCTCCCTCTTCTCCATATTACTACTTCTTCAGTACACATCAAAACATCCCTTAATATTAAACACTGTAAATACTGATTTTGCAGTGCAGTAGAATTTAATTTAGTGGCTGAAGAGAATGCAGAAATTTAAGATTTACTAAAGAATTTGAGAGAATGTTTCATGAGCTACACAAAACTAATTCAACTTGTGTGGGATCTGAACAGCATCCTGGAAACTGCTAACTGCCCTACCAGAACAGTTATAACTTTATAAAACCATACATCTGGTACCTTTTCTCCATCAACTCCAGGTGTACCAGGCAATCCAAGCTCCCCCTAAAGCAGTACAAACGAATAAAGGTATAACATCAGGTGAAACCAGAAAATAATTTCACAAAAGAACTGGATGTAAAAGTAAATTCTCTTTTTGTACTGAGTCTGACGGCCATCAGCTCATGAGCAGCCTGAGGTAGAAAATGGCATCTTTTTATTTCAAGAGAAGTGCCAGGTTTCATTAGTCAAGTAGAATTTGGATTGAACTGACGGGCAGAGAGATACATTATTCTGAACCAATCTAAATATCATTTCCTAGTAAGATACTTTTGTGCATATTTGTTATAAGAAATTATAACGGATTGACTATTATTTATTGCCTACTGATCTTGACCCTGAATGAGGGTGACCATTTCACAAAGAGTGGCTGGTACTGGTGCTGGTACTGTACAATACTAAATATGTGTATGTGAAACACTAAGACATGCTAGGTGTGAGAACATGGCTTCTGATAGGAGAAAACAAGATAAAACCTAGAATTTAGGACTATCAATAGCCAAGCACAGTGCATGCTCACAAGCATTTTCTTTATCAATAGGTGTAATGCAGACTTCACTGAGTTCAATGGCAAAACTCCCATTGACTTCAGTGGGGCCTGAATTTCACCCCAATGTATACAGGAATGTGTATGGGCTCACTTCCAAGTACAGTATAACACATTCATTCAGACAAGGCCAGCAGAAGAGTGTTGGTCCAGTGATGGAGTGAAAAAAAACAAATATACTTTTGCATCTAGGTAACAGGCTTCTGTTGTTCAGAGAGGAGGGGAATTTAGAATGCTCTCTTTCCTGCAGACAAACTCATGAGTTAAAATACCCAGGTTCAGTCCTTTCCTGCCTCCCACCCCTTTGTGATTTGGGAGACATTTCTCCAGTCTTGCTCTAAGATGTCATCACAAGGGGACACATCCCGCCATAGTTCCGCATGGAGAACTCCCATTGATTTCGATAGGAGGTTTGCATGAGGATCGATGTCAGAATGTGGTGAGGGGGCACTGTATACGCTGCATGTCATGAAATACTTTCTGTATAACAGAGGTCAATCCAACCTTTGGTCCTGGAGCTCCTTGAGGGCCTGGTGGCCCTTGGGGACCTGGTGGGCCCTGAAAACACAGCAAAGAAAGATGGCATAAATAGAACTGTCTTGAATATCATTACTAATCCAGCACACGTTCACTTCACTCTGGAGATCAGCCATGAGCGCAGCTTCTCATATTGGCTACGTCTACACTTGGAGCCAGGGGTGTGATTCCCAGCTTGAGCTCATCATGCTGGCATGCTAAAAATGGTACCATACTTGAGGTAGCATGGGCAGCAGCAAACAGTGGCACAGACTAGCCTCCCTGAGTGTGTACCCACAGTATATCCACACAAGCTGGGAATCACCACCACACACACACTCCAAGTGTAGACGTAGCCATAGATTTATAGTAAATATTTTTCTAAATTATCATAGCATAAATGTCCATGACAAGATCAGCTAATATTAAACAGACAAGGCTGTTTCCCACAACACAGGAAATGTTAACTCAAAAAAGACTGTGTCCAATCTGGTGTAGAGGGCCGTGCTAGCACTGAAATACACGTGCTTAAAAGGCACACATTTCTAGATATAAGTAGTTCTGGTCCAAAATCTGCCTTGTTGCCTGTGGGATCTTACTTTTTCCATCCCCTCATTACTGGCCAACCTTATGCTGGAAACACATCCGAGAGGAATGGTGTCTACCAATTCAGATGGACAGTAGACTAGATAGGCAAAATTCCCTCATCTATGGCTCAACGTGACCATGATGTTTGAAATCAACCAGCCAATTCAACTCAACTCTACTGGTAGGTGAAACACGAATTCCATTATGCCACATATGACATGATTAAAAAGAAGTAGAAACAGAAAAGTGTACATGAATACTAACAGCAGGAAAACGTGCTAAAAGTTTGCAAGCTCATGTAAACTATTCTTCTCACCAGAGACCCTTGCAAACCAGGAGTTTGAAAACCCTTTGATGGGGATATATTTTGTCATTTATAAGGGATCCCTAAATGGCACCACATCAGACATCTACCCCTTCAGCTTGAAAACCAACCAGCAACATGTTGCATTATTCTGAGCTCCTAGTCCCCATTGTTGTACTTCACAAACAAAACAGTTTTTAAGAGGCCTGTTCACTCAGAAGCCATGAGTGGGTAAATAGGAGAAATGGCTGAGATCCCAGCGAATAAGCAGAAGAACGGTAAAGGCAAGGTCAGTGACAATTTAATAATTTACCCCTGAGCATTTCAACATGCAGCACACACAAAACTCAACCGTCTCAGAGACTGTGGGTCATTTTGTTAGTAAACTGAAACTCCAAATGTTTGGTGGAAACTTTCCAATGATCTCAGTCCACAAATTCCATTCACAACGCCACATGCTGTGCTATTCTGTCCAAGCAACCCATGCAGACATCTGGCATACAGTAATTACCATCACTTTATGTTTCCCTGCAGCCTGTTATAAAACAATTAAAATGGTTTTCAAATGTGTCTGTAATTAAATATTTATTCTACTCAGCTTCTTTAATCTTTGCTAAATGGCAGCATTAAACATGGTCTCACTCCTTTTCTTGTATAGCAAGTACAGGCTACACAACGGGGGCATAATTTTCCTTTACACGAACTTCAGGAAATTTTCCTTCTGAATTCATTGTCTTATTGTTTTCATTTTATAGAACTGACAGAGACAAAGGGGCAAATGGTGCCCTCCTTTACATGTATGATCTCACTATAGTCATGGGCACAGACCAGATTTGGCTCAAGCCACTTATGTGTCATTTACTGAACAAACTACTTCAATCGTCTCCAGCGGGGGGGCTGTGCAAAATGTTTGCTGCAAATCCTGAGACTCACCTGATTCAAGGTTTTGTGGTGACTCAAACTTGATTTACATTTGCACATTTTTCAGGGCTTCTGGGTCATGTTTTGTCACTGCACCCAGTCCTTCCACTCCCAATCAGCACCAGGCTGGGGCCTGCAATCCCTCTGTACTCTCAGCTCCAGTATCTTCTGTGGCTGGATGACTACTCCGCCTACAGTCTCTGCTTGGTTGGGGTAAGAACACCTGATTGGGGACTAAGGGAAGCAAACCAAACAGGTCTTCTAGGGACAAACGTGCCCACTTCCCTCTGCATTTCCTCTCCACCCTGCAGCAGTTGAGCAGGAAAACCTCTTGTTCCTACTGTTGTGGCTGCTTTAGCCTGGAGCCTTAGCTAATACTTAGTCTAATTGGTCTAGATAATACTTAGTCCTGCCATGAGTGCAGGGGACTGGACTAGATGACCTCTCGAGGTCCCGTCCAGTCCTAGGATTCTTCGATACCACAGGCTACACCTGCATGCTTGACAGGGAACAGAATGGCATCTGACCTCAAACCCGCTCACAGTGACTCAATGTGTTCATGCACCTTAGCCCATATTGTAAACATTAGCAAATCAGGCTGAGGTAGTCTGTGCTGCTTCTGTACATCCATCTAACCAAGCCCTCTCTAGTGCACACATCAGCATGGTGTCTGAACACTGCAAACTCCTAGGAACTCACCTGATGCCCTCTGTCCTCTCACTCAGCCCTCCTGCCAGGCCACCCTTGTTCCTTAAATGTCCTCCTGGGTCAGGAGGAAGCATTGGCCTATCGGCTCCCCATTTCTTCCTAGAGACTGGGTGACCTCTCCATCATTTCCCCACATCTCTGGGGGCACTGTGTGGTTGTTCCTACAAAGCAGTGCCTTGGGTGTGGCTATATGGTTTCGGCAACTATGTCCACTGTTTAGGCCCCTGCTCCCCTCTTCTATCTTCTGGAGGGTGTGATGACTCCCCCACTTCCAGTAGAGCAATGAAAACAAGGAAAACACTTCTGCTCCTACTGCTAGCCAGCTCTACTCTGTTGGGATTCTAAGAAGCCTCATAATCCTTAGCACAGGTATTCCCTAGCAATACACACTAGCAGTTATGGAGCATCTCGGCTTTTCGGTCTCTTTCCCAGCAGCCATGCTAACGATTATGGGGCTTCTCTCAGGCCCAGATCTATGGTGATCAGTGGGGAAGGAGTAGCTTGAGGAAAGAGAGGGTCCTGTGTGGACAATGTGAGGTTCAACCTTCCTAATTATCTTGCAATTCCTGCTCATCAATCTGTAAGTTCCCGATCACTGCATCAACCAAACTCTGCAGGGTGAACTAACTTCCCCACGCTACTCTAGCATATGTTTCAAGATCAGCTCTCTCACAGATTCACTGGATTTCAATTGGTGCAGTAATCTCAGCTGGTTAATTCAATTCCAATTAAGAACAGGAGCACACAACAAATTATCATCATCATCATCTTATTGCAGAGGTACCTTGAGTGCATCCAGGATTCTGCCATCATAGTCAATTATTACAGTATCTCCCTGTTCGCCCTTCAGGCCAGGTGGACCCTGGAGACAAAGGCAAATTGCAAACTTTGTGATAACAACGGTGGTGTTAGCCCCTGAAAAGTGGGCAGCATGAAAACAACAGCTAGAACAGGGTTAAGTACTATTTTGGCCCCTAGATACTTTTGTATTTGTCTCCATATAAATATTACACATGCAATCGATACAAGAATGTAGCTATACAGAGCAAATTCTGAAAGGACCTGGAAGTATACATTGAGTGACAGGCAGAATGTAATAACCTAAGCTGGAATTTGACTGGTACAGCCTCATTCTTATGAAAAAAAGTCATGGGATCTTTCAGTGACAGCAAGCGGTCAGCACCTCTCTGAGGTCAATAGTAAAACTGGATGCAACTTAACTGACTTCACGGGAGCTATCTGCATTAATTTGGCTCAATATCTATACGGTGATTTATTTTAATATGATCCATCTTCGTTATTATTCTTATACAGTACTGAACCCTTCAACTATACAGCAACAGATGACAGACAGAGTTGGATGGAGGAAACTGACCCATGTTAAGGAGAATACAAGAATCTAAATTAGTGAGGCAAAAACAAACACTCATATACCCTTGGTCCAATGGGTCCATCTCCTCCTCTCTCACCAGGATCACCCTGAAAATGAACATCACATTTATTAGTCAGAAATAATAAAGAAAGTCAGAAGTATTATGAAAAAAGTCATTTACTGCATGACAGTCAAATACTTATTTTAGGTAAAAGTATAGTCTCAATAAGAAACTCCAACTGGTCACGGACAAATGGATTTTAGATATTTAGAAGCATAGGCCTTGCTAAAATAACCTTAAAATAATCTAGCTGGCAACAAAAGAACCCAGCCTGATCAGATATAAGACAGCAAAACCATTTATACAGATTTGACCTCCCACTTAATATATTTACAAGTCACAAAGTGATGCCGTTTCAATAGCTAAGCATTTAAACCTGAAAGTAAAAGTTCCTAATAGAGTGATACCAGCTTGAAGCAGAAGCACCAGCAAGCACAAACCAGCACGGCTGCTATGGATTTAGAAGTAGAATGGCCAAGAGTGGTCTCCCAGTTTTGAATAGTTTCATGCATGACAGGAGCATGACTGCTCTGAGCATAAACATACTTGGATGCAGATGCCATTAAAGCAAAAGCAGCTGTTGAGGAACAGCTGATCGTGAAGGGCGGACCTGTTGTGTTGTCACTGCTCAATACAGCTAGGTCATGTTGGTGCATTTCTTTTCAGTTGTGAAGCAAAAGTAAAATTGTGAGACACACTAACACTAGCTATGTAGAATGGATATAGTCGTAACACACGCGATGCAGAGGACAGAACCTACAGATTTCTTGCAAGATAATGCAGCCAAAAATGTCAGAAAGTGGTGATTTTGGAACTCTATTCTCAGTCTCAACCCACCATGGAAAGGTAAAATGCTAGTGAAAGTTTACAGGCTATGTTTTGTTTTTTGCCATTTTAATGCAATTTTTAGAAAACAAATGTTTAAAACTCTTGTCAAACTGAAACCCACTGCCTCAATGCTGTTGTGACCAACTTCCAGCTTAATGAACCTGTCTTTTATTTACCTTTGATCCTGGCAATCCATCTAATCCTTTCTCTCCTTTGGGACCTGTGCTTCCTTGCTCTCCCTGAAAATAAGATAATTCACACTGAACTTTACCAGGTATGAACTTTGAAGCCAAAACATCTTAAGTCTAACTTGATAGGACAGAAAGCATTTTTCTTATGGTTACAGTCCTTTTGCCTTATCTTAAACTTCTACACAGATGCCGGAATTATCAAAGCTTTGCTTTTATTCTAAAATGTCTTCAAGTGCTGCCCGTGCCCAAAAGGGAATTTGAAAACTAAAATGAAGCTTTCGGGCTTTCAAACGCAGTAGTGGAGGACACGTTCACCAGCAAACCTTGTCCCAAAATGGCAGCTACCACAAACATGTAGGCCCTACAATGGGAGACTTCCATGGAACTGAGTCTGCTACACTTTTGAAGTGAAGTTATTATAAGGACCACACACATCCTGAATTTCCAGGTCTGGGAAATTCCCACTGGCTTTGCCTGATTCAGTTCTGCAAGATCAGGTTCTAAATGACAACTTGCAGTGTGTGTCTGCACCACAATCACAAGTGTCATTTAATTAATGTAATAATCTGAGTTCTGACTTACAGGGCTAGCCTGTGCTGAAGCTTGTGCTGCTGCAGCGTCACTGCTCAGGTACCCAAGCTAGCTAGATGAAGGTGCAGGCATGTCCCCCAAAGCTGCAAATACGCCCCTCGATGGCAGTGGAGACAAACCCTGTGTTATCATTTAGTTAGTGACTGTCAACACTTTCAAGTCAACAGATAACAAATGACAAGTGAAAATATTTGGTATTGGCATGAATACCCTAGGCGTATAGATTACACGTCTATTGTTCCTCTCTTTGTTCTTTTTAGTTTCAGATCAAAAGTGTCTGCTTATGGCTCTCTGTTTTAGGAGCAATCTGCATTGACTGTGATATCTGGCCAGCAACAGGTACCAGATGGTAAAAATAGCCACCAGGCAGACAGATATAGAGCTGAAATTTACCTTAGGCCCTTGAAGCCCTGGCTGTCCTGGGGTCCCATCATCACCCTGGTAAAATAAAAATATACATAGAGTGTCTATCAAACCGTGAAAATACACAGGGGTCAATAGGCCAGCCAATGTTACCATTGGGTAAGAGCTCAATTATACTTATCACCATAACTCTGATGCGCTCATGGGATAGGGCCAGATTTACAGGGTTTTTAGGCGCCAATTGGGATTTACATAAGAACCTACGCAGATTAAGTGCCTAACTCTGATTGGAAGTCAACAGGCCTTTGCAAATCTGGCTCATAATATACATGAAGATTCTGCCTGCATTTCGGAAATCGAATGCATTATATTCACTAAGAATTCTAACTGGTCAAAAAGGAGATTCACAGGTTTAGCTAGTCACTTGCTTTCATTGTTACATTTAAATTAAAGATTGTTCATGAGAATGACAGAGTTTAACCCTTATATATTGAAGATTCGGAGCCAAATTCTGCCAAGAAACACACAAGCCCTTGATTGCCTTAAGGGAAGTAAGGACGGAATAAGGCATGAGCCTTTTGGAGTTTTGGTTTCAGTTCTCTGGGAGGCATTGATGTAGAACAGTATATATAAAAACTGGATAGGCAGGATTGCTCATGCAAGGCTCCCTGGTCTTCAGTGGGCTACTCAGAGCAACCGTTTGTCCTCCTCGATGAAAGGCCAGTCTCCTGCAGAAGAGCAGACGTGTGTGTGTGAGCTGCTCTCCTTCTTGCCAGAGAGTATACTTTCTCCAAACACAGAGATTATGTCCAGTGGGCTCCGCTCCTCAGAGTACGGTGATGTCTGTTTGGTCAGTCCTACGAGAGATTCAGACTGACCAATGCTGGCCTGATGGAGAGCAGCAGTCTCAAAAATTCACCCATTTTATTTTCAATTAATTCAGCAAAAGGGCTCATACCTTCAGCCTTGTGTGGCATATTGGCTGTTTTATTCTTTTTTAGGGTTACCATACGTCTGTATTTTCCCAGACATGTCCGGCTTTTTAGTTCTTAAATCGCCATCTGGGAGGAATTTTTAAATATCTAAAAATGTCCGGGAAAATACAGACGTATGGTAACCCTAAGTCCAAAGTCCCGGGGCTAGCGGTGCTTCCTGGGGCAGCTCCCGGTGCCCGCCCACCGGCAGGAGCCTGCAGTGTGGGCGGCCCCTAGGCACAGAGGCGGAGGGGGTCTCCGTGTGCTGCACCGGCTCCTTCCTGCCCAATCACAGCTGCAGGGGCGGGGCTTGCAGGCGCTGGCAGCGGGCAGAGAGCCCTCCGCCCCTCCCCCCCAACCCGACCCGACCCTAGGAGCCAGAGGGACCTGCTGGATGTTTCCCGGGAGCCGCCCCAGGTAAGCACCACTGAGACTCCCCACCTTGTCCCCTGGCAGGTCCCTCTGGCTCTTAGGGTCAGGTCAGGTCAGGTCGGGGGGGTGCGGGGCGGAGGACTCTCTGTGCGCTGCCGGTGCCTGCAAGGCCTGCTCCGCAGCTCCGGCAGCTCCCATTGGTGCTTTCCCCAGCCAATGGGAGCCACGGAGCTCGCGCTTGTGGCGGGCACAGCACATGGAGACCCCTCGGCTGCCCCTGATCCTAGGAGCCAGAGGGACCTGCGGCAGGAGGGGTGAGTAGATGAGCGGAGGGGTGTGTGAAAAGGCCAGCGGCGGGCAGCGGGGGTTGAAGAGGTGAGCAGCAAGGGAGCCAGCAGCGGGTGGGCGGGCGGGGGTGAGGAGGCAAGAAGCGGCAAGCCAATGGCAGGCGGGGGTTCTCGGGGCGGGCATGGGGGTTTCTGACAGGGGAGTGAGCAGGTGAGTGGCAGGTGGTAGGAGGTGAACGGTGGGTGGGTGACTGAGGAGGGATGCAGGAAGCCAGCGGTGGGCCAGGGGGTGAGGAGGGATGTGGTGGCGGGGCAGAGTGGGACCCTGGGGCAGAGTGGGGGCGGAGCATGGTAGGAGCGGGGGTGGACTCTGGGCGGGGCCGACACCCCCATGGAGTGTCCTCTTTTTTGAATGTTCAAATATGGTAACCCTATTCTTTGTTGACGAGGCTAATGTAATTACTGCTTCTGGGCTGATCACCATAATGAAAAAGATGCTGATGGCACAACAATGTCTATTTCAAGGTCACAGAATTGCTATTCTTTAATTGAACATATGCTAGAAATCCTGAAGAATATAAAGTGTGAATCAGTGCAACCAACCATGACTAGAGCCTTGCTCAACCTTGTTTCTGCAAATGGCTCATTGTGTGTGATGAACATTTTTTTTTTTTTTTTTAAAGAAAGAAGAATCAGTATCTTACCTTTCTCCCTGGAAAACCAGGCTCACCCTTCAAAAACAAAAAACAAAGGAAGGGAAATAAGAGCGAGATACCATGAAATATAGTAATGAGTCATATTCATTTTTAAAATGATCAGTTGAAGTGGAAATTTTGTTCTGCTATTGATCTTCATTATCTTCTCCTGAAATGCCAAAAAATCCAGTGTGCCTACAGTATGCTAAAATTAAAAAAGCAAATTCCCCCCTCCTCATTCTAAATTTCATTGTTTTACTTCTCTTAACAATTAGCATACTTTCTGTCCAGAAGATGCAATAAAAAATTAACTTTTCAGTTTCCAGATAATGGCCAATTTGATTCCCTGGAATTCTTAGATGCAATTGATGAAGAGGAGATTACATCAAACTGAAAAAATGTGTGCAACCCTGCTCAGGCACATAGAGGCATTTTGAAGATTCTTGCCTTGTTAATATTAGAGGTATAATAAACTATTTACCACCTACCTTTAGTCCTGAAGGTCCCCTTACACCCTGTTGAAAGTAAAATTTATCAGTATATTTATTTGGAAATAAAAGCATAACAGGATTTAAAAATATATAGCTATAAATGTTTACAGCTCAGTAGAAAATGGCGAGGATGCCTATGTCTGTTTTCGGTTCTGTATGAACATTACTACAGACAAACATTCTCAGTATCAATGCACTTTACCCCACAAATAATAAAGAAAATGCTCTCTAAAGATTTATATTTTATGTATGAAAAATGTCCCATAAATTGTTTTGGAATCTGACTCAGTACCATAACTCCGGGCTAGACCTTCGCATAAAACAAATAATTGAAATGTTACAGGTGGACTTGTAGAGCTTGGTTATGTGGGCTATTTTATATATTCCATAGTGGGGCTCAAAAATATGGTCAATGGAGGATGTCCACAACATCAATGCTTTCCAAAAATCTGCTGGTGGGGAAGCAGGTGATTGGTTAGTAAAGCAGCATTAGAGTAGTTTGTAAATATAGCTGTTTATGAGATAATATAGACTAGATTCCAGGCGCTGGGGCGAATTCATCCCTGACATAAACAGGCACAACTCCCATGATCTATTTTCACATTGTGAGTCAGCAACACTAGTTATTTAGAGTGGGTTTCAGGATCTTAACGGACAGGTTTCCAAGAGGCTATCCTATGCGAGGAAGGGGAAAACGGTCCAAAGAGTGTTAGAACAACTGTACCTAGCTGGGAAGGAAGTCCCTTCACTCCATGGTTTGAGAAGATGAATTTAGAGCTGTTTGAGTCATTGTACCAGGTGGAAATGAACTACCGTCACCACAGAATCATAGAAATGTTGGGCTGAAAGGGTCCTCAGGAGGTTATCTAGTCCAGCCCTCTGCTCTGAGGCAGGACCAAGTAAACCTAGACCATCCTTGACAGGTGTTTGTCTAACCTGTTCTTAACCCCCCCCCCATTATAGGGATTCCACAACGTCCCTTGGAAGCCTATTCCAAAGTTAAATTACTCTTATAGTTAGAAAGCTTTTCTGAATATCTAGACTAAATCTCCTTTGCTACAGATTAAGCCAGTTATTTCTTGTCCTACCTTCAGTGGACATGGAGAACAATTGATCCCCACTCTCTTTATAACAGCCCTTAATGTATTTGAAGTGTTATCAGGTCCCCCCCTCAGTCTTCTTTTCTCAAGACAAAACACGCCCAGTTTAAAAAAAAAGTCTTCAGGTTTTTTAAACCTTTTATCAATTTTGTTGCTCTCCTCTCGACTATCTCCAATTTGTCCACATCTTTCCCAAAGTGTGGTGCCTAGAATTGGACACAGTGCTCCAACTGAGGTCTCACCAGTGCCAAGTAGAGCAGGACAATTACTTCCCATGTCTTACATACAACACTCCTGTTAACACACCTCAGAATGATATTAGCCTTTTTCACAACTGCATTCCATTTTTGACTCAATTTGTGATTCACTAAACTCCCCCAGATCCTTTTCCACAGTACTACCACCTAGCTAATGTTTCCCCATTTTGTAGTTGCACACGACCTTACCCACTCCACTGTGGGTGATACCTATTCTAAACCAAACGTATCCAAGTAGATTCATCAAAGATCTTGCAGCACTCTCTAGGATGGTCCTCTGAGGCCATCTTTTCCTGTATCTCCAGGGGGCCCTCTCTCTCTTCCATATCTTCTTTTGTCTGTTGACAATAAATTCTTCACAGTCTTCACTGTGATTTCTCTGCTTTTTCTCCTGCTTCTACTTGGGATACCCAGCATAATTTTTTTCTATGGTTCTTTGCCCAACTTTCAGATGCTCCACTGCCTTGCTGAGTGATCTTGCTTGTTGTTGCATATGACAAAGTAGGTAGTCCACAGGTGTAAAATAAAATAAAAAACAAAACCTAATATTTTTTAATGCTGCAAAGGTGTAATACTTCATGGCCTTCCACATGGTTCAATGCTCAGAACTTTTTCTTCTCTCAACCTTCTTTTCTTGGTTTGAGGAAGGTGTAGGAAAACAAGTGAAAATAATCCACGTTTACCAACGGTGTCCCTTAAGAATTAACCCTCCCCTGAAAAATATAAACGTTGTCCTAGGGGAAGTGGGTGGCACCAATGAATCATCATCTGTCAGCCAGATTCTGTTCCCAAATTTCACAATTCGATCCTTGTGAAACTCATCTTGGCATCATAGCTGCAATGACGCCGGTAAGTAGCATTAATAACGTTTTCACCAATTAAAAAAAAAGCTCAGCGGAAATAAAAACTACCCCAAAATTCACAAAAGGCTTCCTTGACTAATTAGAATCCAAATTTTGGAAGTGTGGGACATCACAGAGGAGGCAGGGGTGTGGAAAGTGGGGGCAAAGGAGCTTTATGGAAGAGCTATAAGAAGAGAGACTCACCTCTTTTCTTTATGGTGATGCAGGGTCTTATGGTGCATCTGAGAGGGCTGAGGTATCAAGGCAGTATCTGATTGCTTCAGTTTCCTGTACAACTTTCTAAGCTCAACAATTGTCCATCTCTGGTCATGTGTAGCTTAGCATAATAGCGCTGTACTTTTTAATTAGCAAGCAATGGCACAAACAAAATCATTTGTTCTATGTGGTTATGGAGGGGAGTAAATAGGACACCCAAGCCAAAAACTACATGCACTTCTGAGCTAAGCAAACAGTCCACACTAGTGAAGCATAATTAATCTGTTAGTGCTGACACTAACACGGCAGGAAGAATACTACTAACCATCACTCCAGCTTCCCCCGGCTCTCCTTTTAAGCCCTGGGGGAAAGAAGTTAATCAAGTCAGTGAAGCTGATTACAGATATTTGCACCAAAACCCTTCATCCTCCAAAAAGTTAAAAAATAATTACCGAGAGGTTCATTGATTTTACATTCTGACTTTTTAAAAAAATGAATTACCAATGAGTTGGAGATTTGCAATGGGATGGGTGAAGGTTACTCATCAGGGAGGAAATAAACTTTGCTTTTTTATAAATTTTAAAAAATATTCTGACTTCTGATTTTCTGCTCAGAATACGACACAACCTCCTTCTCCCCGTACCTCCCATCTTTAGCCCACAACTTTTCCGGGATAATTACCATAATTTCACTTATTGTGAAGCTACCATTTCTCTAACAACCAGACAGTTTTAGAGAATTAAAGACATTTGTCAGGTTGCATCCAGAGGAATCATTAGAAGCAGCTCTGAGGCCACCGAGGGTGACTATTCTCCTCCAGTTGTGATAGGGAAAGAGAAACTCAAACTTTGTGGGCTAAATCCTGCCCTCTGCTAAAAGCCTAGCAGTGGTGAGCACTGCTAATAACCAGAGCCAGTGTGCTGGCACCATGCAGGATGGGCGATGTGGGCAGGCAGCCATGCTGCAGGGTAGGGTACACACTTTTGCCCTCTTTAACGAGAAACACACATCCCCTGCTAGCAAGTGCTGGAGACCCTGGGGCCTGGTCAGACACCCCAGCTGCCAGACCCGGCCTCCTGGCAGCCACAGTTTATTGACCTATGTCATAGCTCTCTTTCCTAATGATCTCAAGTGCTAGGTTAGAATCCTATCCTGATGCAGCATCACAAGGCGGGGAAAGGCTCCTTATATCCCCTTCCCCTACTAGTACCTCCACATGGCCCAGACAGGCATGGCCCTGTGCCAGATGGCTCCCAGATGAAGTACACTGTGGGCATTCTTAGAGAGCACCCATTCTGTTTTACAATGTGAATACTCTGTATTCTTCATTCCTTACAGGGAGGCCTTGTGGTCCCCTGGGGCCATCTTTTCCTGTATCTCCAGGGGGACCCCTTGCACCCGGTGGTCCTGGGGGACCCGGTGGGCCAGCAGCTCCATCTTGACCTTGATCACCCTGTAGGAAGTTCAGACAAACATTGTGATGTGAAAAAAGCCCAACACAAGTGCTGAATGCAAACTAACTACACTGAGTAGGAGAGAAACCAGCAGGGGGCATGCCAGGGGGATAGGTCTTTCTGATAGCACCACCAAAATTGTTTGAATGGCTTGTCCCATAGTGCTGGTTAAGATTTGAAGACAGCCAGTTATGGTGCGTGTGCGCACATGTGGGTGAGGAGAGCTCTTCCATGTGGATCATGGATCACAGCTCACCCTAGCTTTAATGCATGGTGACAATAAGGCAAATTTGACTGGAAGAATGGTCCCAAACACTGCATGGGGATACTGCATGATTTGGGTGAAATTACTGTAGGCTACTGAAAGGTTTTGTTTGGTTAAATAAGAGACAGCAGAGAGAACCTGTGAAAAGACTCAAATTCCTCCGAAGTCCGCAAGAGCACCATGGCATGCAGGGGTGTGTTTAATTAGAAGGCTACAGCTGTAGGTCAAAATTCTCTGTTCAGATCTGCCAAGCAGTTCTCATTTCTGCTATATGCACAAAGCTGATGGTTTCTGCACATATCCCAGAGAAGTTTGCCCCGTGGAGATTTATTGGCATGCAGGGTACCTTTTAGCTCTGCGGCTGACCAACTAAGTTAAATAATCGGGATCATGGCCAAGATTTTCAAAACTGGGTGTCTAATTTAGGCTCCATAGTTAGGCACCTGAATAACCTGATTTTCAGATGTGCTGAGTACTCAGCACCTCCCTTTGACCTGACCCATATTTTTCCAAAAACTATCCCAATGGACTTTAACATTGAATGTCCCAATCATGCAGTCCCTATTCAGACAAGACTCCCAATGGGCCATTAAGGTCTTTTTTTTCCATTTTTACTGATCCCTTATTCAGGGTTTTGACCCACACCTTCCAGCAGGAGTTTTGTCTGAGTAAGTTGTGCAGGACTTGGCCTCATACCAAATACGAACATAGAAAACACTAGTTAAACATTAATGCCTGAATATTAAATCACATACTTGATATCATGCCTACTTCAAGCACGGTTGTACTACCACCATTTAGTAGATAATAAAGGAATCAAAACATATTTAATGACATCCCTCTAGTACGGTGGTTCTCAACCTATTTGCCACTGTGGGCCGCATCCAATACTACCTCTATGGCCCTGAGGATGTCACATGAGCCGCAGCTCTGCGCTGATTGGGCCGCAAGCAGCCACAGGTTGAGAACCACTGCTCTAGTACAACTGAAATGTAATGATATTAAAATGCTCCACTTGCACCATACTTTGCCAGTAGATAAAGAAAAGAAGAGTCTACGTCTCTACTTGCAATTTTAACACTAAAGAATTTAGTAGTGTACACTTGTTTCAGTTAAACAGCCAGAAAAGCTTGGTCAGAAGGTGGAGCACTCCTCATCTCAGAATGAATTTCACTACTAAGATTACCAGCTACTGATCCCCTGGTGAACTCCAATAGCCCAGCCTTTAGGATGCAAGCTGATTGTTCTGACATGTGGAGTTAACAGTAAAAATCCCCATGAAAAGACTGGATCATAACTCTTAACAGCATCTGGACAGGATACCAATCTGAACAACACAGGAACAGAATTGTGTTTAATATGGTCCACCCACAAATCAGGGACCAGGGTGGGATTTTCAGAAGTGTCTATGTGAATTGGGAGCACAAATCCTATTGCCATTCAATGTGATTCATTCTCCTAAATCACTCAGAGACTTGAAAATTCCACTGCAAATCCGGAAGACTCTACCCAATTTTGTCTCAGCCAGGAAATCTGCCATTGAATTTTGCCTAAGTAAAAATTCAAGTTAGGACTTGCGGATTTGGACTGATCTATTTCATTGTGCGATTACTACTATTATTCATATGGTACAAGTATAGCATATAGAACTATCCTTATCCCCTCCTCCCCCCATGACTCACACAAAGAGCCAGATCCTCAAGGCCTTAGTTTTCATTCCTTCCTTACATAGGCAGAACTCCCACTACGTTCACATGGAATTTTGGTTGAGTTAAAAACTGAGCAGGACTCTCAGGATTTGGCTCATCGTATTTATGACTTACAATGGCAATAAGGTGCTATTAGCTAATAAGGAAACATAATTCAGAAAGAAGCACAGCAAGCCAGAAGACGTAGATTCAACACATCTACCTTAAGGATTCGTCGGCTAAAGACATGCTGGTCATTAGAGAGAAATCCATGATTGAGGCGAGGAAAAACCATCTAGCCAGGTGAGTGAAACGTAGAGCGTGAAAGATCAAGAAGTCAAGACAAAGGTTACAGCATGGGAGTGATTTTTAAAAGGTTCAGTTAATATTATCTAACAAAGTAACTTCACCAAGGAATAAAGAAATGACACTGGAGGAAATAACCAAGAAAGAGAAATAGTGAGAGCTTTAAGGGCGTTGATTCAATTGGAGGCTTTGTCAGTAGCAAACACACACATGAGAGCGAAGTCTTTTCATTAGCTTAATGCAGAGGAGGGAATTCAGAGCTGGCAAGGTACAGAAGGTTCCCACATGTCAGAGTTTCACTATACAATAAATACATTATTCCAACAAGACACAATGGAAGATATAGCCCACTGGAAGATATCCCCCAATCTCAAGATAGCAAATATATTATATTTCCTCAGTAGATATAATGAATATTAATTCATTCATCTGCCCCCAACTCGCTAATAAATCTCACAAATTTAGTGGATGAAAAACAATCCAATCAAGCAAATGTCACCATTCATTGCTGCTTTTTTTAAGCTGGCATCTGTAGAGAAGTGCAAAAGACATTTAATTTCTGAAGAGACGAGGTGGGTGAGGTAATATCTTTTATTGGACCAACTACTGTTGGTGAAAGAGCCAAGTTTTGATTTTCACAGAAGTTGGTCCAATAAAAGATATTGCCTCACCCACCTTCTCTCTGATATCCTGGGCCAAACACAGCTAAAATAATGCTGCAAACATTTCATTTCTTAAGAGCGCTCTTTTTTTTAGATTAATGTGCATGAAACTTTAAGTCAAAATATCGTGAGCTGAACGTAGTTGTATATGACAGATTTGTGTTTTATCTTTCTATCGGCAATTTGAGTTTGGCGAGTACAGATCACCCAGTTTTCCCTTCTTGAGAGAAGAGCAAGGGATACTATTCCAACTTCCGTCTCAACTACAGACTGTGGGAACATTTTTGTCAGCTTAACCATGCAGCCTGTTGCTTGCCAGTGTCTGTTTCTATAATTTCCCAAGGTACCAGAGGGATATAACACACATTATCAATAACATCTTTCTTCAAGGAGCACTGACAATGCTGCGGACAAGTGCTGAACACTTAACTGAAGGTGGAAGTGCTCGGTTATTGGCAGCTGAGTGGGTATGAGACGGAGTTGCACAGTTCTTGACACCTTCATGACATGTCCAGATGATAAGTCCGGTCTCCTAAACTGCTAAGCCAATATGATGTCAATTAAGTTATCATCAATCAGGCTGTTATCTCCTGACAGGGAAGCGGCTTAGTAATTTTTGGCAAAGCTTACAACTTTTCCTTTAACTTTCCCTTAACCTGATGTCTTCCAATGACTCCCACTGTAGTATCTTTCACCGTGCTGCTAGGAAGTCTATTACTTGGGCCAGTCAGTAATGCATACACAAAAAGCATAACGTTTTTTCCTTCCCAAGAACAAAGCATGTCTCTCTGGCCACACACAACAAATCTCTACTGGCCTAAACATTCCCAAGTCCATCACTTGCTTAAATGTAAGTCACTTGTCTACACATGTGTATTGTCAGAGAAAATGAGATCATATGATGTGGGACAATCTATAAATCTAGAGTGGATAAAATGGGGGCTTGAGTAGAGAGAATAACCATACCTTTGGGAAATACAACTACATATTTAAGTGGTGAGTAATAAATTCCCTATGGTAATATCCGGCTGAGGCCAGTTCATCTCTCACAATATAATGCTGGGGTCCAACATGAGATGAATATCTACTGTTCATCTCTCTCAGTAAATAAACGAAAGAAAAGTTCACAGCTAAAGTTATTGATCCTGAAAAGACTTATGCATACGAGTAGCACTGCTAAGGATAGTTACTCGCATGTGTAAGCGTTTGCAGAATTGGCCACTCAGGTCTCAAAAATTAGCACATAATACCTGTATAAGGTAACTACGTGAGCAAGAGTTACATCCATTTATGCAATTATCTGTTTTGGGCACACATTTTACATAGGTGCCAGTTATAGAAAATTAAGCCCTAATAAAGTTTATTACACCCAAGAACAGAAATAGAGTGCATAGCAATGAATTTTAGTAGTTAATCTTTATCTGCGTTGATCTCCTTTTCATTGTTTGTTTTCTCGAGAATATTCATGAGTATTTATTTTTTTCTAGTCTTTCCATACTCAACATAGTGATATTATTTTTGTATTAAGCTTTGCATTAAATAGGCCCTTTCCCCAGCCATGCTATTTTACAGATCAGGCTCTTATTGGATACATTACCAGTTATTTATCCTTTTTGATTATTATTACCAATTATTTATTCTATCTGATTCTTTATTCTTTTTGATTATCATCACACAGAGCTGTGACACAGCTTCTTCTATCAGCTAGGAAACAACTTTAGGAAATAAAGCTACCACTGAGACAGCAGAGATAATACAGACTAAAAAGCGACAAAGAGTCCTGTGGTACCTTATAGACTAACAGACGTATTGGAGCATAAGCTTTCATGGGTGAATACCCACTTCGTCAGATGCATGCAGTAGAAATTACCTGCCTCTGGAAATTCCACTACATGCATCTGACGAAGTGGGTATTCACCCACGAAAGCTTATGTTCCAATACGTCTGTTAGTCTATAAGGTGCCACAGGACTCTCTGTCGCTTTTTACAGATCCAGACTAACACGGCTACCCCTCTGATACAATACAGACTAAGTTATGGAAACAGAACTACTCTAGGCCAGATGGTATCAAAGGACAGTATGTTTTAGGGACAGGAACAGAGATGCTGAGCAGTGAGTAAGTGCCTTAGAAACCCAGACACATCTGATTTATTTGTGAACCACAAACTTTTAGCACCAGAATCTGATTGCTTAACTGTGCTGCTGAGGCCCCAGAGCCAGGGATTCCCCAGGGACACAACACATTGAGAAATTGGGGCACAAACATATTTCATAATGTGGACACTTCTGAATGCACATTGTTTTTACATGTAATTGACAACATCTGTGCATTGTTTTCAGCCTATTTTTAGTTATATAAGACAACTGCTGCACAATCACTCAGGAGGTTTTGTATTTAATCCACCACCGTGACACTCCGGGAAAAAGCAGAGCAACTCATTGTAGAGTCAAACCTCGTCAATCACTAGACTCCTTTGTGTTTTTCTCTTGTCAGACAGGATCTCCTTGTTTGTTTGTTTGTTTGTTTGGCACTTTTTTAATCTAGCAGAAAAAAGCATAATGAGATCCAATGATTGGAAGATGAAGCTAGACAAATTCAGACTAGCCAGAAGGTGCAATTTTTAACACTGCAGGTAACTAACCACTGGAACAAGTTACCCAGGTTTGTGGTGGATTCTCCATCACTTGAAGCCTTTAAGACAAGAGTGGCTATCTTCCTACAACATATACTATAGTGCAAAGAGAAGTTATGGGGTGGATGCCAACGTTACTAGGTAAGGTTCTCCAGCCTGTGTTCTGTAGGAGGTCAGACAATGGTCATAGTAGTCCCTTCTGGCCTTAATAATAATCTCTTCTGTAATTCACATAGGCCCTGATCTTGCATTGTGATCCATGCAGGCCATTATGGGTCTCTATTTGGACAGACTGGTGTTTCTGTTCAGAGCCACAGAGTTCATAATCTGGAATCAGGGTCAAAGGGTAGAAACCACATCCAGCACAAGGCTCACACCCCACTTAGACCATATTTTGAGGACTTGGGTGGGAATTTAAATGGTGCCTAAGCCTGGTGCTGACCCTCTGCACGGGGGTGAACTTCATCCAAAGAGAAAAGGGACAAATCTTGGAATCCAAATCTGCTCTAGGTGTTTTAAAGATGGCGGGTTAAGCATTTCAAAAGGACCTAAGTAATTTAGGAGCCTAAATCTTCATTTAAAAGTCAATGAAACCTTGACTTGGGCACTTAGGAGCCACTTTTGAAAAATGAGACAACCTCCCAACTGATTTAGGAGCCTTTGAAAATTTTACCCTGAATTGTCAGTTTACCTCAGTCACTGTGACACCAGGTAGGGTTATAAAATGACATCCAACCTTAGGAGCCTGATTCTGCTCAATGCCGAGTGCCACAGCACCTTGTCAGAAGAAGCCCTAGACTTTTTAGCTCTGATTCAGAACTTTCAGTAAACATTTAACAAGCGATTATCTCTGCACCATGTCAAATAAAGCAAAATATTATCTGAGTCAGATGCCACCAGCAGAAGGTTGATTTTCTTTTTTGGTGGTTCGGGTCTGTAGTTTCCGAATTGGAGTGTTGCTCTTTTAAGACATCTGAAAGCATGCGCCACACCTCGTCCCTCTCAGATTTTGGAAGGCACTTCAGATTCTTAAACCTTGGGTTGAGTGCTGTAGCTATCTTTAGAAATCTCATATTGGTACCTTCTTTGCGTTTTGTGAAATCTGCAGCGAAAGTGTTCTTAAAATGAACAACATGTGTTGGGTCATCATCCGCGATTCTGTAACATGAAATATATGGCAGAATGCGGGTAAAACAGAGCAGGAGACATATAATTCTCCCCCAAGGAGTTCAGTCACAAATTTAATTAATGCATTATTTTTTTAATGAGCGTCATCAGCATGGAAGCATGTCCTCTGGAATGGTGGCCGAAGCATGAAGGGGCATACGAATGTTTAGCATATCCGGCACATAAATACCTTGCAATGTTAGCTACAAAAGTGCCATGCAAATGCCTGTTCTCACTTTCTGGTAACATTGTAAATAAGAAGATGGCAGCATTATCTCCTGTAAATGTAAATAAACTTGTTTGTCTTAGAGATTGGCTGAACAAGAAGTAGGACTGAGTGGACTCCATAGGCTCTGAAGTTTTACATTGTTTTGGTTTTGAGTGCAATTATTCACTTTCACGACAAAGGGATTGCACTACAGTACTTGTATGAGGTGAATTGAAAAATACTATTTCTTTTGTTTATCATTTTTTCAGGGCAAATATTTGTAATAAGAAATAATATACACTGATTTCAATTAAAACACAGAATTTAATATATTTGAAAATATAGAAAAACATCCAAAATATTTAATAAATTTAAATTGGTATCCTATTGTTTAACACTGCGATTTAAACTGATTAATCATGATTATTTTTTTAATCGCAATTAATTTTGAGTTAATCACACGAGTTAACAGTGATTAATTGACAGCCCTAATAATTTTGTTGGTAAATAAAGAAAAAAGATCATTCTTCACCCCAGAGATGCGGAAAGACCCTATCACAAAATACCACAATCCACAACTGCATGGTGACAAGATCCACCAGAGCTTTAAACCCTCTTTTTAAGGTGCACCCACATTTAATTCTAATAGTCTGCTGGCTCAGTTTAACAGGGGTCTGTTCTCTCCCTCAGACACCCCCCGAAACACTTTTCCTGCAGAACACAGTTCATTGCAGCAAGGTCCCAAGAATAAGCTTGTGGGGAAGCAACAGGGAACTCTGCAGATCAACCATCAATTTCCCTGGAAACTGTTGTGCTAGACAGACAATGATAGCGTATCCTCACAATACACTTCCCACAGACAGTGCTGTGCAGTAACAGAGTAATTACCACACAAGTGTTCATTTAATTGAGTAATATGGAAAAGCCACTTGGGTGGTATAAAGTTCCCTCCCCTTTCCAGGCTGAAGGGGTCCCAAGAGACCCTTCATTTTATCCACTCTTCTCTCCTTCATGTCCCTACATTGTGATTGCTGCTCGTTCCTCTGGGGGATGGACACCACTCCCTCTGGATGCCTACTCCCGAAACAGCAGAGAGGTGTCGGTACAGACTCTATCCTTCCTGCTGAGCACACTGATCCTAGCAATTGCTAACCAAAGTTCACGTCTGAATATCAAGGGCCCACCTACTACATTCTACTAGGTAGCTGGGCAGCCCTCATTTTGTTGCGATTTTTTTCACGGCCTACGCATCTTTGATTGTGATCTGACAATCGGCGGGAATTTGTTTCTCTGCTCCCCATGTGCAGACTGTGACCAGCTCACATGCTGCTCAGCCATCAGTAATTAATACTCTTTGTTAAAATGATAATATTAACTATGTGGTACAATCAGAGCGGCGTGGGATATTCCGAGACGCCACAGATGGAGAGTCTGGAGGAAGCCTGGGGTCCTGGATCTTCTTAAAGTGACAGAACCACTAACAACAACCTCTTCCAGCCTCAAAGGAAAGCCGCCAGAATGTAAGAGAGACGCAAGTCTGAACACAGCGATGCAAAGGAGAATGTTGTATATTTAATAATCAGGAAGGACCCATACAGGTTTCCTTAGCAAAATGCTTACCCTGCATTTAAACACAAAAAGAAGATTCCAAGAAACCACACATCAAAGCAGCAGCCGAGCCATCTTCCAACAGCCAACTCCTAGGTTACTCGCTCTGTGTCAGCCTCTAGGCTTAGAGAGGTGCACACTAATTTAACAACGTTGAGCGTTCCCAGGCACATCCAGCAGACATAGGAACTCCAGCTCAGCCTGTCTCTATACATTGCAGGCTAATTAAACTTTTACTCACTTGAGTAAAACATAGTACTGTGGAAAGCACATGTCTGATGGCACCCACACCACATCATGTCTTATTCCTTGACATGTTGAGCCTTCACTTACCATACCTGTAACCAGCTGCTCCATTCTAGCTAGAGGATTGATCCCAGATGTAAGCAGAGTCAGGATGAGCTCTACCCTGACATCTGGTGGTGAATTATGGCGAGTGTGGAAAAGAACTCCAGGGGCTGATCTTATTTGCATAGGCACACCCACTCGCCAGGCAGGAAACACAGCAACTGAAAGTGGTTACTTTGGCTGGTGTGGGACCCCAGTTTCTCTATTATTGGGGCAGGAAGAATAAAGTTTTGTTACCCTGATTCTGTGAATCAAGGCCAGTGGAACTGTTGTATGACAGAAGGACTGAGTGAATCCGTCACCATTACCTAAGTAGCATTTGCTTGTCAAGGGGCATGGGTTACAAAACCCAGTGAATTGAGAGAGGATGGGGATAGGTATTTGTACCTGATGGTATGGGCCCCCTCTGAGGGTCCAAAACACCAATTGCACCACCTCCTCTCTCCACTGTGGAATATCAGAGCTAACTTTGATTCCCTTAGGAGTCTAGTTACAGGCTGCTGAGCTGAATTCACTTTGGGCCAATGGTGCACCAGCACTGGGGCTCCCCTACTATGAGCTGAAATCACTATGAGTTGAAATCACAAAAGAGCTAAAGTTACTAAGAGCTGAGATCACTGAGGCTGTGTTAAATAGTGGGGGAGCCTGAATTGCTAAGCGGCTGGCGGAGCAGTTTGCGGGGACGGCTGGAGGAGCAGCTAGCCGAGTGGAGCCTCGTGGGGACGGTTGGAGCAGAGCGGAGCTGAGCGGCTCACAGGTCGGTGAGCGGAGCAGAGCAGCTGGAGGAGCAGCTGGCAGAGCGGAGCCTTGCGGGGACGGTTGGAGCGGAGCGGAGTGGAGCCGAGCGGCTCACAGGTCGGTGAGCGGAGCAGAGCAGAGCAGAGCAGTTCATGGGACGGCAGGAGCGGCTCACGGGACAGCAGGTGGAGTGGAGCGGCTCTTGGTGAAGGCTGCGGCGGAACCCCCACGGAGAGGCGGCCGGTTGGTCTCGGATCACGTAAGGTGCCCCTTAACACCCTGCGCCCCTCCCCCCTGAACTCTGGGGCTGCACTGACCAGGGACAGAGACTTTGGGGGGTTGTTGGACTTTTGGGACTTTGGTGATTCTTGGGTTGCTGGAC
>NW_020664980.1:11414713-11417102 GCF_002925995.2 Terrapene triunguis
GCTGGACCCAAGAGACTTTGGGGTTGTTGGACTTTTGGGACTTTGGTTGCTGGTTTCAAGAACCAACGGGAAAGGACACGGCCCAATTTGCTGGGGTGGGTCTTCGCTCATGGTTTGGTCTATGAACTCTAGTTGTGGTGTTTTCCCAATTTTATGCTGATGTCGTTTACCTCATGTCATTAAACATTTTCTGCTACACTCAGACTCCGTGCTTGCGAGGGGGAAGTATTGCCTCTTAGAGGTACCCAGGGGGGTGGTATGTAATTGTCCCAGGTCACTGGGTGGGGGCTCGAGCCGGTTTTGCATTGTGTTATTGAAACGGAACCCCTAGATACAGAACCCGGCCCTTGTTGCTGCCAACTTAGATGGGCAGAAGGGTTACACATATATTTGTTGAAGGAACCTACACTGTTGTTCTATTTTACATGATTTACTTCACAGGTTAGAAACAATATGCGTTTGTGTCATTCCCACAACAGGTCATTAATTTCCATACATTATGGCAGAAACTTTTCTCTCTCCTCACTTGGGTTGGTTACCTTTATCCTCAATCAGAGGTAGCCCAGAGCAATTACAAGTGAGTGAGAATAGATCATGGAAAGAATCCACAAGAATGGAAGAGACACCGAGAGGAGAGAAGATGAAACAAACTTATAACACCAATAACCTCACTGGTACCTCACACTCCCACGTGTCTGTTGTATCTACTTGCTGTCTCTCATCAAATACTTACATTGTAAACTCTGTAGGGCAGGAATAGAGTCTTTTTCACTATACGTATGGGTAGTGTCTAGCACAGAGGGGGCCCCGATCCCTGACTGAGGTATTGTATTGAGGTATGACCACAATACAAATAAAGAACAATAGTTGTCTCAAGTGAAACATGGAAGCTGACGGTATTTCTTTGTTCTCCTTTCTCAAACAAAAGAAGATCTAGTAATGGGAAACCAATACAAAAGTGACCTGGGCTCATAGGACTGAAGGTTCTTAACTAAAGCTTTCATGTCTCCAGACCATAATTATCTGAGGAAGAAAAATGATGCCCAAGAATCAATACTGATGGTAGAATACAATGTTTTCTAAACCTTCACTGCATTATAGCTTGCACTGACAAATATTACACATAGATTTGCTTTCCTTTATCATAGTGGGGTTTGGTTGTGTTTTAGAAAAATAAGTGAGTGCTATTGGTACTTACCCTTGGGCCGACGTCCCCTTGTTCACCCTACATGTCACACAAAACAGCAAGGTACAGCAATTAGAGTTCAAATCTCAGACATGCAAGACAGAGTGGAAGGCCAGTAGACTGTGGAATGGTACCCCCAGGGAAATGGCAAGAGCCGCATAGCTTAACTCATTCAAAACCAGGCCGGACAAGACCTTGAGACAATGTGACAGGGAACAATTCTGCATTGGCAAGAGATGAGCAGATACTCCAGGTATTTTCCATTTCTAAGGCTCCCACAGCCACTGCCTGTAACCTACATGGAAAAATGGTGCCTGGGAGGGCTAAGATAGTTTTGTAACAGTAGCCACCTTTCCATGGCTTTTCTAACGCTCAGTGGGGGAGCTAGAGCATAACATGGAAAAAGGAGAGCACAACCACTAAGCTATCTGTGCTGCTGGAGAAAAGGATGGCATGTGGATGTCTCAAGTTGTGTGGGGATGCTTGTATGCTTGGAAGAGTTAGCATCTGCTAATTCTTTCCCCCGCTGAAGAGAGTGTGACACTATTTCTACCCTGTCATTTCAGAGCACTTCCTGCTGTAGCTTTTTCCCTTCCGTGGGTTTTGCCAAGGTAAAGGGAGAATTTAGTCTTATGGCTCCATGCTCCACTATGAAACAATTCGAAGACAGGACTCTACCATATTAGGTATTCTTAACTAAAAAAATCCCAGTGCCCAGGAAACAATAAGTATTTGTTAACGCAGTGTAGAGGGTTTTTAAAGATGCATTTTGGTGAGTTTAGTCTTTACCTTTTCCCCTTTTGGTCCGGGAGGTCCCTGTAAATATAAGTGAGAGCAGAATAAAAAAGCAGCATATCTGATCAGCACGCACATCTTTGCTCCAGTGTCTTGACTAGAAAGAATAACATTCTTTATTCATAATTTGATTTCCATTCAACTCTATTTCTCTTTCTTTTTTATTAAGCTACGTGTTGTTTTACATAAAAGATGCATGTCTAATGAAGAACCAATGAGATCACCATTCTGTTTCCCTCTCATCCGCAGGAAACCCCCAGACTAAAAGAACAGAAAAAGCATTTTAATCTGCATCTCAAGCACACATGATATTGATATGTACTATAAGCAAGACATTGCTTGAGCTATTAAACCATTTCTAGAAACACATGCTCAGTGTGTCATTACAGGTATGTTATTCCCAATTAT
>NW_020664980.1:11417112-11436146 GCF_002925995.2 Terrapene triunguis
GAAACACATGCTCAGTGTGTCATTACAGGTATGTTATTCCCAATTATACAACTGTTTGAAATATATAAGGAGGGCAGGCTGCTTTCTTTGGCCTATTTGCTGTTCCCCCAAAATAGCTCTGTCTGAGATGGGCAGGAAGAGATGGGTTAGAGCCCCCAAAAGCCATGAAAAATGCTCTGATGTGTGTTTCACTCAAGGTTTAAGGCAAAAGAAGAATTTCATTTCCATTCAGCACAATTAATGGCGTGAGCATTAGCTAAAGCAAGACCTCATGTGCCACAGGGTGGGGAGGAGGCAGTAAGTCAAAAGGGAGGCACAATGGCAGAAGCATTCGCCTACTTGCACAGCAGCCCATTCGCTGCAAGTCTGGCCTCAGGCAATAGTGTTGGCCCCTTACTTTCAAGGGCCTTCCATGGACGAGCTCAGGAGCGGCCTGGTCTCAGTATAGCCATTTGATGGGCTAGGTTTGCTTTTTCTTTCAGTTTGGTTTTTGCCTCCCCAGAGGAGTCTCTTCCAGCCTTGGGGCTTGCATTTAACTTCTGACCATCAACATCAACACACGCACAGAGAGGAGAATGGATCCTGTAGTGCATGTTGTATGTGTTTGTGGTTTCTGTTTCTTCTTTTAATTTATGGGTCTTCTTTTGCCTTAGGGTTTTGCTAATTTAAGGCCAGATCTCATTGGACAGCAGAATGCTCAGCATGTTGCACAATCCGGGCTCCTAGTTTCTTGGGTTTGGATTTTTTTTTTTTTTTAAAACCACATTTGCCTTTTCTCTAATCCCATGTGTTCTCTGCAGGGATGGGCAAAAGCCAGAGGGGGTTGGCTCTGCAAAACTAATTCAAGCTATTCACATCCAGTAACCATTCCCACCCTTCCCACTGCCACCAAAGCGTGAGGTGGGTTCAGAGTATGTAAAATGGTTCCAGTCTAAGTCTATTGCTATGTTTTTCTTTCTCCCCCTCTCTTCCTTAAGGACCAAAAAAGTGAGGTTTCTTTCTTTCTTTCTTTCTTTTTTTTTTTTTTAACATTTTAAACATTTGTTGAAATTAAAAGCATTACTGCTAAAGAAATTAATATGATTTAGAAAGAGAAAAACCAGATTCACTTGTTCTCCTTTTAGGCCAAGCAAACCCTGTAATTTTATTTTATTTTATTTTATTTTTTAAAGAAAGAAAGAACCATCAAATATTTCTGGTGGGGAAAAAACCTGAGAACAACAAGTATGGGACATGAGCTCCAATTCTGCAGGAGAGTCCATGCTGATGGATGCAAAAAGCCACATTGCAGGGGATTTAGGGGTCTGCCTCTGGAGCCTGTTGCAAGATCAGGGTTATAGCCTATATTTGCTCTACACATGGACATGCTACTTACAGACATTCATAGATTTTAAGGCCAGAAGCGGCCATTACGATGCTCTAGCCTGACATCCCGCCTCTCTATATGTCGGTGGATGTTTACTACGTGGACCAAAGGAATTATTGGCCTGTAGAAAAGTAGATCACACTATAAAACACGTGGGTTTCATGCCCCTCTCCTCACTCAGAGTCCTATCCTGCAAACATTTGATTCCAAGTGTATGCTGACAACAGAGGAGCCTAGGGAAATCTATTCAAACTTCTTGGCTGAAATTTCCAAGGAGCCAAAGGAAATTAGGCATGTAGGGCCAGATTTTTAAAAGGTATTAAGGTGCCTAAATAGGTGCCGACTGTGATGTTCAAAAGCACCTAAATCCCATGAAAATCAATGGAAGTTAGGTGCCCAGATGCTTTTGACAAGCCCACGAAGCACCTACCTGCAGCTTTTAGAACCTAGCTACAGGACCGCCCGGGGGGGTGGGGAGGCGGGAGGGGGGGCAGGTGGGGAAATTTGCCCCGGGGGACCCCCACAAGAGTTTTTCGGGGCCCCTGGAGCGGGGTCCTTCACTCGCTCCGGGGGCTCCGGAAAACTCTCGTGGGGCCCGGGCCCCCGGAGCGTTTTCTGCTCCGGGTCTTCGGCGGCAGTTCGGCGGCGGGGGGTCCTTCCGCTCCGGGACCCGCTGCCGAAGACCCCAGGCCCTCTGAATCCTCTGGGCGGCCCTGTTCAAACCTCCAAAAAAGTTCAATTCCGGATTGGTTTGAATAATGGGCAAAGACTCTCATACTGATCTAACTGGTTGGTCCACCGCCAATTGTTTTCTACTAGGAGTCTTTTTTTTTAATATAGCGACAGAAATAGAGCATATTTGCAGCTATAATGAAACATTCCCAAAGTGGCTAACAAAATATCTCGAACGACTTTGCAACTGAATGAATTAGCCTCTACTACCTTTCTCAATACAGTCACTTAATGATTTGTACCTTGAAAAGATTTCAAATGCGGCCCTCTAGTGATCATGGAAGGAAATGCAGTTTGAAAACAAAATACACACAAGTGACAGTTCTTAAATATCCTTTATGAAAAAAATCAGAACTGGCCAAAGTTCAGTCAGCGTGTTATCAAAAGGCTCTGATTTTGTAAAGACAATAAGGAGACATGTACCTGGATTTCCAATAGGCTTCCAAGCAAAAGAAAGAAGTCAAGAGAACATTGTGTAAAAATGAATTCCAGACTGTGCCCCATCCCAATAATTCACAAAATGCTATTTCATTAATCATGCACACTGAGACCAGTTCCAAACCACTCTGGAGAAATGTACACCCCTACTCAGCAGTGTGTGTATTCAGAGAGACTGGTCACTTTTGCAATTTAAATAATTTATTATGACTTTTTACTCCCATTAGCACCCAGCTAAGAGTGTGCACTTGATTTTGTTCCCTCCAGTGCATCAATGGAGTTGCTTTTTAAGTTCCAATTACAGGGACAATCGGTGCAAACACATGGAAAGCAATGGGATTCATCAGATGTTACTGAGGGCATAATTTGTTTGACCAGAGATGATGCTCAAGAAGGAAAGAACCCAGCTTTGCTTCCCAACCAGTCCCAAGTTGAGTTTATAGGGCTGGCACTTAGAAAGGTACATCTTTTTATTTATAAACTCAGCACACTGTATATAAAAATTACTGAGACTCAGAAACCACAGAACTCCAGAATGACAGCGTTATGTTACAGTCACCTTTCATAGTACCCGATCCTGTAAAGACTTACAAAAGTGCTGAACTTTATACACAGTGATTAGTCCCATTGAAGTCAACAGGGTTTCACCTGAGTGCTGCAATTTACCCAGATGCTACCATTTGCAGGATCAGGGCCTAATCTGATAAATCCTAAAATCAATCTGTGTTACAAAGCATAGAGTGACCTTGCTGTACTGCACCTTGTAATAATTATAATGCAGAGCTCCATTATTATAATATTTGGCTCTGCATGTATGTGTTTCATGGAGTAACTAGAAATAAATAAATGGTATATATGACACTTAACGCACTACTTACTGGCTTGCCATCCAAACCAAGGGGCCCCTGAAAAGGGAAGCAAAGATACCAGATTACAAAAGGAGATTAATTTGTGAATGCAGCTATTTCAGTCATGCTTTAAAAGAGGCTCTAGATTAGATCTAGTGCATTGTGGATTATATTAATAGATCTTATCACTTTTTCAAGATTCAATAATATTTCTCAAGAGAACAATAAAATAAAGGATGTCAAGTAATATATAATAGAGAGTATGAAAGGGTGTGAAAAGAAACAAAGGCATGGTGGGAAGAATAAGATGACTCCGTTCAGGCACGGTGCTTAGATCTGTCAGGGATTTTTAAAGCACCTAGCAGAGCAGCACAGAACCCAGGATGGATCCCACATGTGACTCAACTTCAGAACTGGGCCTTTATTTTTTTAAAACAATAGGGACAAGAACTTATCATTTACCCAGATTCTATGGGCCACCTATTGCCCTGCATCATTCCCACTGACAGCAACGGGAATCCCGCTGTGCACAGAGGCAGCATATAGCATGGGACTTTAGTCCCCGATCCCGCAACACATACACAGATGCTCAGCTTCACTCACCAGAGTAGTTGCATAAAGTCAGATGCATGAATAAGTGTTTGCAGGATTGGGGCCTTAGCAATCTTAACTATCCTTTAAATCTACCCTTCCAGGATTCCCAAAGGAAATGCACAGTAAGTACCCCGAGTAAAGGTTGATTTATTATTTACAATCACTTCGTCCCTTACATGGCTGTTAAATGTCATTAAACATATTAGGCCAAATTGTGTCTGGCCCTTGAGTGACTGTACATGAGAAGGGGAGTGTGTAGGTCCTGAGCACCAGGTTACTGCTGCTGTCTAGGAGAACCTGTGCAAAGGCCATGGGCGGCTCCAGGCACCAGCACACCAAGCGCGTGCCTGGGGTGGCAAGCCGCGGGGGGTGTCCTGCCGGTCACCGTGAGGACAGCAGTCAGGCTGCCTTCGGCGGCATGCCTGTGGGTGGTCCGCCGGTCCCGCGGCTTTGGCGGCAATTCGGCGGCGGCTATGCCGAATCCGCGTTACCAGCGGACCTCCCGCAGGTGCGCCGCCAAAAGCTGCCTGCCTGCCGTGCTTGGGGCGGCAAAAAACATAGAGCCGCCCCTGGCAAAGGCACTGACTTTAGTCCTGCTACTCCTCGGCCAGAGCAGTTGAATAGTTGCAGTAAATCCCTGGAAGGACCGTGCTGTTACCGGCTGGTCTACTTGCCACCCAGATAACTTCATATCTTCTGTAATTGGATTTATAACAATCTCCTAAACAGATAAGGGACCCAGGCCCCGATTCACTTTGGCACCTGCTTAAGTCTCACAGACGTCAAAGGGGGTTAAATATAGGCCTACCTTTAAGCACATGCTTTAAACACTTTGTTAGGTAGAGATGGACTTAAGCATGTGTGAAATACTTTGCTGAATCGGGGCCTTAATAGGTTAGTTTTAAACAACTGTGCCTTGGAGCATAGCGATTCTCCAGTGGCAAAGTCTAATCCAGCTCAGCAGCATGGCTTGCCATTCTACAGTAATTTTAGATGCCATTTATGGTTCAACTTCTGTTGGTCCAATAAAAGATTAATATCACTCACCTGGTCTTTCTCATATCCCGGGACCAACACGACAACAACAACTTTATGGTTCAGCCTTTTCCCTATGCTGGTGAGCAGCTGTCACTATGTCATGTGAGAAACCCAACTACAAGATTCCGACACAAGAACCATGCGATCCATATACTCATGCAGCTGAATTGCTCATTTGTGTCCCCAAACATGCAATTTTGATCTACAGTATGTTCCTATCACTGAATGTGATGTTGCTTTCATCACTTCATGGTAATTTAAGGGCCATGGTCACTAAGTTATAGCTTGGAATCAATGCTCTTTTATATTTCCACATCACAGCTACACTGTATGACACATGTCTTGCGTCTCTCTCTCTAAGCAACACTGGGCTGAATTCTGCTCTCACATGACAGTGATGTAAATTTGGAGTAAACCTTTTGAAGCAAACAGAGTTTGGATCACTCCTGTACAACAATATATGGTCAGGATTCTCCAGATTTCATAAAGCAAAAAATAGGGTAAAACAATTCAGTTCAGCTCAAAGTCTTGTGATGTTGTAGTTAATTAAAAAAAAAGTGGTGTAAGAGAATCCCATGCAATACATTAAAAAGCCTCTTTCCACCTAAACACTTGTTAACTTTGGAAGTAATCTTGAAAAAGTGTGATTCTGTTTTCCTTTATGTGTACACATTCTAGAGATTTTGTATGGTGTTTTAATCTTGTTAGAACAATGTTACCCAGTGAACTTTTTTCTGTTTTTTAACCAAATAAAAGGCAAACAGACATCAGAGAAGAATTCACATGGCATGCAGAACTGGTTACATTTTGGTAGAGCCTGGTATAAAGTAGCTCCGGAACCTGGAGCAAATTCTAGTTTTCAGAAGAAAGTTATAAAAAAATAATGCAAGAATTTAAAGATGCAAACCATTTCATTTCAAATCCCAATCCAGCTGCTTTTAATTGCAATTTTGTACCAAACACACAAAGCAGTATCCAAAAGGGATAGGAAGGGTGGTTCTCTTAAGGGAAAACGTGTTTGTGGGAAGGTGTTTAATTAGTGTTTGGTACAAAAGGCACCTTAGACCAGATTTCCAAAGGGTCCTCATCCCAGCTCTGACATCTGAGTGCCCCCAAACTGAAATTTGCATATGCATCTAGTCTAAGCCTTGAATTCTCAAAAGCATTCTTTTACTGAAATCACTGGTCTACGCAATTTGAATTTGGGGCTATGTAATTTGAATTTGAATTTCTAATCTAAAAAGTAAAAACTATAGTTTCCTCTGTGAAATTCATCCCTACGCAGAATGACATGGGGCCTAAGCACCATTTAAATTCAATTTAAGCCCTGTTTTAAGGACTTGAGTGTTGCATAGGCCTTATACTAGCACTTTGTACAGGCAGACACACTCTAGCTATCCCGGCCCACACTAGCCATTGTTAAAAACTTAATAAAAATAGCTCTACTGTGTCTGGAATAAATGCAGCAAAGAGTCTTGTGGCACCTTATAGACTAACAGATGTATAGGAGCATGAGCTTCCGTGGGTGAATGCCCACTTCTTCGGATGCATGGAATAAATGTAAAGTCTTGAGGCAAATGTCCATTTCTGACTGGTACCAGAGAAACCCCACCCACGAATGCTCTTCATGAGGGCCTCCAGGCACAAGCAGGACATCATCAGAACAAATTCCCATTGGCTGAACATGCTGTGAGGACAGGACGCTTTCCCCTGGTAATTGAACCCCATTCTGTGACTGGTTCAGTACTGAACATTGCCTGTCTTGGGGCTGAGACCAGTGTAACTTTGTGGGAAATAATCCACCTTTGGAGGGAAAGGAAGAAATATTTCTCTGTCAGTTTGATTTAAAAAACCCAACATTTGTTTGGAGCCACTCAGAGGTTTCGAACAATAGAAGTGGCCTGGAAAGAGGGACTGGAGATGCAGAGTGCAGGTGATGGGGTGATAGGTACATATATTCACCTTGATTCTACGATCTAAATGGTACATATGCACACATAAAGACTTCTTTTCAGACTAACAATAAAAACTGGGGCCTATCTGTTCTGCCATGGCATGTATGCAATGGTTTGTTTATAGTTTAATTTAAAACGTAGAAAGTAGTAAAATAAGATGCGGGGTTTGAGCTGGGCCATCACCACCATTTGCTCCATGTCAGCACTTCGCATGCAATGTTTCAACCTCAGGGCTGGTCTATACTTAGCCGGTAGTTCGACGGCTGGAAATCGAACTTCCGGGTTCGATTTATCGCGTCTGGTCTGGACGCGATAAATCGAACCAGGAAGTGCTCGCCGTCGACTGCGGTACTCCAGCTCAACGAGAGGAGTACCGCGGAGTCGACGGGGGAGCCTGGCTGCCGCGTGTGGACCGCGTCTGAACCGCGGTAAGTTCGAAGTAAGGTATGTCGACTTCAGCTACGTTATTCACGTAGCTGAAGTTGCGTACCTTACTTCGACTTGGGGGGTTAGTGTAGACCAGGCCTCAGAGTAAACCAATTTATTCAGACATGTTTTGAAACAAATAATTGTGGCTGTTTTATCGTTCAAGCTGGGGAGGGTGAGAGTGGAATGCCGAAACATCATTTCAGATTTATCTTTTAATTCTCAGCGCTTGAACTTCATGCCTGTGCAGAGAGCCAGCTCAAGGCCTGTGAAACATTCATGCCTTTGGCCTGGTTTACACCTAAGCTATGCTGCTCAAGAGAGACCCAGAGAGAGACACAGGTAAGCCAACCTAAGCCCTGGGGTAGAGACTGCTAGGGTGACAGAAGAATTCTTCTGTCAACCTAGCCACTGCCTCTTTAGGATATGGATGTACTACACCAACAGAAAACTCCTTCTGTCGCTGCAGCAAGTCTCTACACTACAGCGCCGTAGCTGCAGCACTGCAGATGTGCCGCTGTAGCGCTTGTAGTGTAGACATACCCTTCAAAATAGGGCCTACGTGGGACTTGAAAGGTGCCTGAGTCTTCGACCTCTGGACAGGGATAATGTTACCACAGGTGGGTGGGTGGACGGACATGTATGTGTGGTTGCCAGTATAGCTATCCTGGCAAATCTTTTCTAGTGGAGATCTGGCCTAAATGAGCGGGCCTGCCACCTGTGGAGGAAGCAGTGGGAGGAGTCAGCTTAGCGAAATGAGGCTGCTGACGGCTGCTGCATGGAGGATTAGTTTGTGATTGCTGTTGGCAGTTACAGCCTTCTCCTCTGCTCAGTGTTTGCATGTGACTGAAGGGTGCTGGGAATAAGAGATGAATGGCCCTTCTTTTCCCCTTCCCACTTTTGCTTTATTCAATACCATAGATAGTACTGGGGCAGCGCCAACAGGGTTGTAGTTAAAATAACTTGTTCTCATCTCGCTCTAGGTTATGTTCAATTGGTATGTGCAGCATAACTGTTAATCGCTTCAGTTCTGTACTTACACTCTGATGAGAATTCAATAAAACAAAGCACATAAGAAAAAGGGAAAGAGAAAGTTAAATTACTTTGCTCCTTTGAACTTAACAATGGGGGAGAAAAGGGGAAAGATCAGGAAGTGAAGGGCCAAATTTTAATAACCTAGGCAGCAACACGAGGCCACTGGCACTAACACTGATTAAGCCTTGTAGCAGCAGACACAATTGTGGTCATGTACCCTTTGTAGTATGACTAGCCCCTAGCCCTACACCAATACCAATTTACTTGGTACTTCCTCCTCTAAAAGTTTATAGTTTGTAGTTTGGATTGACAGCCATTTTAAAAGCATGTTTCCCTATTAGGTTTAACATCACCACCCTGTAGTAATTGTCAGTCATTTTAAATGGTAGCAGAAAGGATTTTCAGACTTTTTCAGAAGTGGGTTTTACTTGCAAAATGAGTAAGATCTGGTCAGAAATTGGAAAAGGCTCTGCCCACACTATGACTCAGACTTTGTTTAAATGTGATTATTGCTAGCATGGACTCCCCATCCATTGCAGAGGGATTCCCCTCCTCCGAGAATCCATATTATAAAATCATGCTGCTGATTGCTAGCGGGTTCATCTGTAGCATGATACTGGGCAAAAACCTCCAAATCTTTATTGTTCAGGGAAACTTGTTAGGAACATGCTAACAGCAGCCATATTTAAGCTTTAAATATGGTTGCAGCTAGTCTGATTTTAACTTTAGTGCAGACCTTCTAATGAGAACGGATTGCTGCAAAGCACAGGACAGTATAGGAAGAACCCTAAGACTTCTGCTTATTTTGGAGGGGGGAGAATGAAAGAGGCTAATCTACTGTGCTTCCTGATTGTTACCAAACCATTTTATTAGCCCTCGTAATTATATATATACACCATGGTTTGGTCCCATCTGCAGAGGGATAGCCAAACTCAGCTGTCAGCACCGCTGGGGCGCTCCCTTTTAGAATCCAATCTCCCAACAGCAAATTAGAATCCTGATGTTGGTACAAAAGCAACAGTGTCAGCTGGCAGCTCCAATGCCTGCACACCCCCACCCCCGAGTGCCAGTCCTCATCCTATACTGCCCTGTTCTCATATGGGGCTGTGGCAGGGGTTGGCAGACAGAGGGGTGGCACTTTCTCCCTGAATATAATAAAGACCCTCAGCTGCTCGCTTTAGGACTGTCCAGCAAGTATTGCTGGGCTGGCTGCAATGCATTAGGCAGTTCCTCCAGCACATGCGGTAAGAGGGAGGTGTTCCAAAGAGCGCTACAATCCAGCTGTTGCAAGAAGCCAGAAACAACTTGGGAGAAGCAGGAAAAAGCCCTTTTGAGAGCCTCCAACCCTAGCAATACAAAGCCATCCTCCTTGTTTTACGTTTAGAGACCCGGCTAAAGGAAGCCTATTGAACTGTTCCGGCCTGAGTCCCGTCCCACTTACACTAACATAGCTCTGACTTCATTGTAGTTACTCTCCATTAACAGAAACGTCAGCAGGGCCTGTCCCTTAGTTTACACACTTCACTGTGGGAACATGATTTGTTTTGTTCTGACCAGGCTTGGTGTTCATTAGTCAGCAAGACTGCAGATCTCGGGGATACTGGTCCTGTACCCACCCATGGCTCGCCTGACCCATCATACAGCCCCACTATACTAAGGAGAAAAATCATGGAAGCAGCATATACAGCAGGGGTAGGCAACCTATGACACGCGTGCCGAAGGTGGCACGCAAGCTGATTTTCAGTGGCACTCACACTGCCTGGGTCCTGGCCACCCGTCTGGGCGGCTCTGCATTTAAAATTTAATTTTAAATGAAGCTTCTTAAACATTTTAAAAACCTTATTTACTTTACATACAACAATCGTTCAGTTATATATTATAGACTTATAGAAAGAGACCTTCTAAAAACATTAAAATGTATTACTGGCACGTGAAACCTTAAATTAGAGTGAATAAATGAAGACTCGGCACACCACTTCTGAAAGGTTGCCGACCCCGATATACAGTTATTAGCAGGACTAATTCTGGTTTCAGCCAGGTGAGCCTGTTGCAAACTCCTGGCTTCCCGCGAGGGTAGAGCAAGAATGTTGCAAACATTCTGAGAGCTTGTCTTCACTACCTGCCCAGATCGGCAGGTAGAAATCGATCTCTCGGGGATCGATTTATCACGTCTCATCAGGACGCGATAATCGATCCCCGAATCGACGCGCGTACTCCACCAGCCCAGGTAGGAGTAAGCGCCGTCGACGGGGGAGCTGCGGTGGTCGATTTGCCGTCGTCCTCACAGCAGGGTAAGTCGGATCAGATACGTCGAATTCAGCTACGCTATTCCCGTAGCTGAATTTGCGTATCTGAAATCGATCCCCCCCGTAGTGTAGACGTAGCCTGAGATGCCTTTCACACCCATAGGTCAGCAATGAAGAACTAAAGTAAAGTAGCAAGGTGATGTAACTTAAGTTTTCATTTGATCTTGATGCAACTTGTGTGTGTGTAAAAGGCTACATTAGTGTCTCCCAACATTATGAATTAAGTCTCTAAAATATTATGCTGCTCTGAAAATGTATAAGCAAGCTCTCCAACTGGAAAGGGATTTACCACATTTTCTCCACCCCCACTTCCCTGCTTTTGTAGAACTTATGATTTACACCCCAAAAGCTAGATAGTTATGCAATCATTAAAAAATAAACTAACAAATACCTTCATTTACAAAAGAACCTGCATGCGTCATGTTTCATGTCAGTGTATTTGCATAAAAATACTTTCACAAAGCAAATTAAATTTTAAATGATTGAAATTAACCAGTGTGGCATCCCCAAAAGGAACACTGTTCCCCTTCTTAATATTTTCTGTGTCAATCAATCAAATGTTTTTCTTGTTAAAACTACTACAAAGAGCATCATTCCAAAGCCAGTCTTGGCGAATTCCTTATTGCCAGATTTAATAGGCAAAACCATTTGAATTCAATGGGGTGCCTGATATGCATGCGGCTGAAATTTAAATACATCGCAGATGTTCACAGTTAAGCAGAGATAATTTGCAAATATTAATATTTACACAACAGAGATGCCCCATAGGAAACACAACTGCCTTCTGAATGAAACTAACCCACAGGATTTGCTTTATTCTCATGATTACTGTAATGCCCAGAGCGTGCAAGGCACTTTATGGGCTCTGCTCCTAAAGGCCCAATTCCACAACCCAGTCTCGTCCCGCACAGATACCAACTCCTACAATGGAGTCCCACTCAAGCCAATGGGACTTGGCATGTGGACCTTTTTTCCAAGATCAGGCTTAATGCAGAGATGTGCAAGAACCGAGCAGCCTAAGGGCTACTCTAACTTGTGGCAATTTGTAATAGCAGCCTAATGAACATTACAGTGTTAAGGATCCCTGGAGCACGGTGCATTCTGGCCCTGCTTCTACCCCATCCGGCGTCCGAAATACCTGCTATCCCACGGACTGAGGGAGGACTTTGCACCAATTCAGGATTCCTCATATAAGGTCTCTTTGTGCCACTCGAGCAATGCAAAATAACCGCAGCATGGGCCAAAGAATTACCCGGCAGGACTTACACAAAACGTAGCAGCACAAAACTTACTTCATATAAAAAAATGCACCTGTGTATGGCCGTCAGAGAAACAGCAGCGATACCATCAGAGTTATGTGAAGACCTTTGGCTCTTTAAGTAGGCAAGGGAGATATTTAGTTTGAAAAATAACAGCAGGTGTGAGGGAAGAGAGAATTTTATCACAAAATGACAGAGGTTTTGAAGTTGGCTACAGTCCCAGCATAACATAAAACAAGACTTGGGTGGACAAATGGCCACCCTCCAGCCAATGTACTGTGAGCATAATTCATTCCTCATTGCATGGACTCTCTCTGTCCTGATAGTAAATTAAGCAGAAAGATTTATGTCCCTAGCATTACTGCACCAGTGCTTAGAGAGAACAACACTTTGCATCTGCTGTACAGCTTTGAAAAGCCATTTACTACTCTCTAACCGACGATTACAGGGAGGGATTAGGCCAAGGTGTTGTGTACACAGTATCAGCTTGGAGGTGTATGGATTTCTCAGTTTGACAGGAAGGCAAGATATCATAGGAAGAAGGGATAAGTAAGAAGTGGTTATTTATTTAAACTGTCATATTATTGGAACGAAAGCTACTTCACGTCTTTGTTCAGAGGTCGCCAGCCCCATCACCATGAAAACAGAAGGAGACAGTAATTACAATGAATAGAGACTGCTCTCTCACATTTGGAAGTGATGCTTGATTTAAGGGCCCCATGGGAAGTAAATGCATTTCACAGAGCCTGTGGCTTCTTAAGGAATTTGCACAGTATTCCACTTAACTTTATTCTTATGACAGCAACCTCTCTCCACACAGCCTAAAACAAGGAAGGGCATTGAAAATGAGACATTTGCCTTCATTATCTATATGATCAGCAAGCCAACTTGTTAGCCTAAATTCTGGGGACATTTCAGTGTTGCTTTTGTTTTGTGATTATACTTCTATTTTGAGCCACCCAGAATAAAAGAAATAGTTACCAGATGATTGTTAGTTCTGACTAGGTGGCACAAATGTTTACTGATGAGTTGCTTTCTTGACAATCTTTCACCTCAAGCACATGGTGCTATTACGATCCCTTTTTGGTGCTGTTCTGGACAGAGTCACAGCCAGTCTCTCGCTGTTCAGCTGACATACTGCACATCATTTTAAAGTATAAGGGAATTATGGGTTCCATGAAATCCATCCCCCTGGAACTCACGAAGTCCTGCACACAGTACCATATACGACCCCAAACAAACACTTTAAGAGCTTCATTTTTTGGTTCCAAAGGGATTATTTGAGCAACGTTGCAAAAGGAAGCCCTTAGCCCTCCACACTAACGAGAGTTTCTAAAGCATTCCCTGGGGACTGGGCTGCTGCCACCATCTTGCATTTTCCCTGGGAAAGAGTAAAGCCTTGTATGGCTTTTTGAAAAGGCCACCTGTATTCACTCCACTCACAGAAGACACTAAAGATGGCTCTTGCCAGATCTGGTTGGGACCAAGGAAGTCTCCAAATCCCCTGAGCTTGCCTCACAGGATTACCACATTTTCCGGGATGCTGCTGTGTTCCATACCAGAAGTAAGAAGCAACAAACTCTCCCCACAGAGGTATCAGATGACACATAACCAAACAACCTCTGATAAGCCAGAGTTCTGCTTTAAATGGAGGTTAAAATTCCTCACTCTGTTTCTAGGAAGATACACACCCAGACTGCAGAGCTCTGTGTATCAGTTCCCTGATGGAAAAAGAGCAGAAAGCAACAATACGTTGCTAGCACCAATATCCACGATACAAAACAAACAGGAGAATTCTGCAATTAAACTCAGCCGTTGCAGAGGTTGTGTTATTTAATGGAGGGTGTATAGTCAAAGTGTTGTTAGAATCCAGTGTTGCAGCTTTACATACTACTCTGGAGGAAGCTTCACTCTGTTCTACCTAAGGAGCAGACAACTGTCATAGAGCAGTGGTTTTCAAACTGTGGGTCGCGACCCAGTACTGGGTCGTGGAATGTAAGGCACTGGATCGCTGCAGCTCTGGTCAGCACCGTTGATCGGGCCGTTAAAAATCCAGTCGAAGGTGCTGCCCGGCTAAGGCAGGCTAGTACCTACCTGTTCCGACACTGCGCTGTGCCCTGAAAGTGGCCATCAGCAGGTCCAGCTCTTAGGTGGTTCCTGGCCAATGGGAGCTGGGGGGGGGCGGTGCCTGTGGGCGAGTGTCACACAGAGCCGCTTGCGCGCCTCCACCTAGGAGCCAGACCTGCTGCTGGCCGCTTCCGGGACGCAGTGCGGTCCACGGTGTCAGGAGAGGCAGGAAGCCTGCCTCTGCACCCCGGCTGTACTGCTGACTGGGAGCCGCCCAAGGTAAGCCCACGCCCCAACCCTGCGCCCAAACCCAATGCCCCAATCCCCTGCCCCAGCCTTGAGCTCCCCCAAACTTGGAGCCCCTTCCTGCACCCCAATTCCCTCATCCCCAGACCCACCCCAGAGCCTGCACCCCTAGCCTAGAGCCCTGACCCCCTCCTGCACCCTAACCCCTGCCCCAGCCCAGAGCCCTCTCCCACACCCTGAACCCCTCATTCTCAGCCCCACCCCACAGCCCTCACCTCCACACCTCCAACCCTCTGTCCCAGCCCTGAGCCCCTCCCACACCCCAAGCCCCTCATCTCCAGCTCCGTTGGGTTGCGGGCATCAACAATTTTCTTCAACTGGGTCACCAGAAAAAAAGTTTGAAAGCCACTGTCATAGAGGACCAACAGACTTCACTAACACACTGAGGACAGGATTCAGATGTTCATTTTACTGAGAACATGACTTTGATGTCCTCAGTGCCTGTCCTCTGACCTATGACAACTCCTACCTGGATGCCCCAAGTCTACTCTCAGATGTCTGTCTTAATGAGATTGTGGAGGACATGATTGAGACATGGGCACAAGACAATGATTTTTTTTTATTATTATTATTGCTTGGGTGGGTGGGTGTGTTCTCCAAAACGTTAAGGAAAATACCTGGAAGTGTAATGCTAAATAGCAAAAAGGTAGTGATCTGAAAATGCAAAATTCTTGAAGACAGAAGCTAAAAGGGGTTTCTGGGTTTGTGAACGAGACAGTGATCTTGAGTAGTTCCAACAACAGAACAATTTATTTCTTCCACTCTCTCCAATGAAAATGGCAGCGTTTGAGGAGTAGCAGTAGCTTATGGCTAGCCCATGAACCAAGTCACTGTAAGCTCTGAAAGGAGAGCCCCACCCCCCGCCAAGACCTCAGACGTGCCACATCTTCTCCTCGGCTGCTGAGCTTCATTTCAGAAGCCACCACTCGCTCATCTGTGCATCACATTGCACCAATTTTCCTCCAGAACAACAAAGTGCTTTTATGGGGGAACCAGTCCCAAGGCTCCCCTCAAATTTCTGCGACTTGAAATGACTTCCATATGTCCTGCACAGTTTTTTTTCAAGTGTTTAAACCTCAGTTGGTATTTCACCTACTGCCCAAACACAGGAGAGGACACAGATTCTGTGCTGTTTTAATGCAGGTAAGCCACTGTTTTGGAGCAGTGTTTCATGTAGTCATTTCATCCAGGCACTTCATCTCTTGATTCCTTTATATATATTTTTTTCTCCCCAATCCTTCCTTGTTTTTCAATGCTGCTAGATTCCAGCTGGGTTTCCTCCACATTTGCTGCATGGGAGTAAATCTTCAGCTTTCCTTGTGCAACAAGCAGAACCTCCAACACAATTTCCACGCACAAATGCATTGGAAGTAGGAAAGCAGACAACAGTGGAGTAGAACTGGCTGGGTAGCAATGTTCCAAACAAATAGGGAATATCCAAGACTGGTGGCATGAGCAGCACAGGAAAAAGGTACGATACTAGGATGGGGGTAGACACCCAAAGCTTAGCTTGTGTATACATTTGTCTTTCGAGTATGTTGGATCCTGATGTAGTCAGTGCACTTTGTACTGGTGTGGAGGAGCAGGTTGGAGACAGGCTGTAAGTATCAGTGACCCTGGCTGGGGACTGTGGCAGTACTGTGGTCTAAAGAGGTAAAATGAGAGATTTCATAGCAAGCTCAGGTTTGAACACAAAAAAACCTCACTAAGAGTGGGGTTTATTTCAGAAGTTCTGGTTTGAGCAGGAAAACACCCATTTGGCTGAGGACTTTGTATTCCTTCTACGCAGCATTACAGCAAGTAAACTCCAAAGCAAACGCACAAGTCAACAAAGAGAGCAGATCTAATATTTCTTCAGATCTCCCTCCTTTGGTGTCTGGTCTGTAAAACCACTTTATCCTCTTCCCATGGGCTGAAGCTAGCCCCCCACCCTCCCAACACACTTTTTAGATGTTGAGCTGAACCAGGCCCAGCTGCATCTAATTAGCTCCCAAGCTGAGAGCATCTCCTTGAACTGATTCTCTGAACACTTGCTGGAAAGGTTACTCAAAAAGCCCAAGGCCCCATCTGGCTTGACACTGTTTCCTCTGAGGGGCACCATCAAGATGGGGTACGGGAAGGTTGAGGAGTCCCCCTGGAAGGATCACTTAAAGACCTGGGTGTGATGCCATGGGGGAAAGAGAGAACCAAGATTTGGCAGAACACCATCGGCAAGCCTGAAGAGTGCCCAGCCAGACCACGCTTAGCCAGTGTCGTTAGAACTTTGGACACATGGGCACCACATTCAGAAAGAGAATTGCAACTCATTGGGCCAAATTCATCCCTGGTGTAATTAAATGGACTTGAATGGAGTTACTCCTTTGGTCTGATGATATATGAAACATATACACCTTCAGAACCAGAGAAAGCGTTTGTGCCTGTGTCAAAACCTACCTCTGTAACCTCTACCGAACAATGCTAATCACCATAGAACACAAGTGGCTACTACAGTCATCGCTGCTAAGACCCTCACTGCCTTGTTATGCCCACTGGAAAAAAACAGGGATCAGGAAGGCTAAATGAATGCAACTGCAATGTCCCAACAGGGTGGGATGGAGTGGGGGGTGCTTTGTCTTGTATTTAGGGGAAGAACCACCCCTAAATACAAGCATAAACTGCATCCTCAGAGAGCTGGTCTTACAAAATTAAAGTTGTCCCCACTTGTATTATCGTTAAATGAACACGGCAGAGAAATTCACAAATATGTTCGAGGGTAACTTTCTGCTTAAAGAGTTTTTCTAAAGTCACATGTCACTGACCTGGGCACAGAGAAATAAAAGTTATACTAAACTTACAGTGAAAGACAATAAAACTAATGCTACTCTATAGATTACCTCCATCCCCTTGTATAAATGCATGTTTATGTCACTATGTAGGTCAGGTTCTCATTGAGAGATCCTGAAAGCATGTGCATGGGTGACTTTACTCACGTAGGTAACCCCACTGAAGTAAATGGAACTTGTGTGAGTAAAGCTACTCAAATGGGTGTTTACAGGATCAGGCCCTAAATTATAGAGTTATAAACCATGGTGAAGCTACCTAGGAAAACTAAGTGTTTAACACAGTAGCCAAAATCCTCATTTAAAGGATGGACATGGATTACAGCACATAAAACACAAATGATGTCTTAAAATACTGAAGAGTTAAACAGCTGCTTGGTATGCTATTTCGTGCACAGAATGGTCTGTGGCTACGCAGTACCTTCAGACAAACAGTTGCATCCTGAAATATGCCCGACTTAATACTCTAAGGGGATATCTTGAATTATTAGGACTAAGTGATTATCACACACATGTTGACAATTCATCAAATTATCAGACTGTCAAGTTATGAGTAACTTCTAAATTCTCTCTGTAAAAGCAGCTCTTTATGGTGTCACTGCTGGCATTTATGTATTCTTTTTTTCAAAAAGTCTAGCTACTCATGTGTCTTGGAGTGTACGCTTTTCTGGTACCCTAATAGAGTGCCCTTCATTAGGAATGGGGGTTCTCTGAGGCTTTATTCCTTGGCATATGTTATTCATTTCTTGTAGATCAGCCTGTCTACAGTCTTAACACATTTACTGGGTCTTACATAGGCTTTCCTGTGCTTAGTTATCTACACAAATTGAAATTCCTAATAGCTCAGGGAAAAAAAACAAACTTGATTGGTTACGGCCACGGTCTAAAGCTGCCCTCAATTCCATTATTCTGCTGTTCTACAGAGCTTCTGCATCAGGGAACTTACTAACAGGGATCAAGTTCCTTTTTTGCATTTATTCCTTTCCCTTCCAGACATAAGCTGCCCAACATTAGGCTTTAATTTTTGTCTTTAAAATTAAATTAAAAACGGAGTTTACCTCCCTTGCATGTTGTGTTCCAGTTCTACCAGGTCTGTCTCATCTTACGCTGGGGTTACGTTCCGCAGTCGGCGCGTAAAGTGAAAACCGTGTATAGTCAAAATTACATTGAGTGTAATGGCGGGCGGAATCGCCCGCACTACAGGAACAGTATTTAAATTGTTATTTTTCTCCTTTTTGTTGTTTTTGTTTTTGCCGACCGCGTAAAGCTGAATTCGCACATGTTAAATGCGCGTAAGATGCGCCAGACCTGTATTTCTACATACACATAACTGACTTCGGTGAGACAACCAGAGTTACAGCAGTGGCTCTCAAAGAAGATTTTAGCCCACTGTATGTATCTTTAAAACCTATTTCATTTATTTACTTATTTTTAAAAGAGTCTCATCTGTTCAGTTACAGCACGTCTTACTGGGGCTGATCGTAACCTTACAAGTAATGTTCTTCCCAGTGAAGAAGTATTTAGAAAATTCATCTCAAACAACTCATTCTTCATTGGGCAGCTATTCGGAGAATGGAAAAAATGGCCCTATGGCACAGACGCACTGCACTGGAGTCTCTTTTTGTTCTGTCTCTACAACGGCACCCGTGGCCATGACTAGGGCTCCTAGGTGATTGCTGTTTATTATTTGTACTGCAGTGGCAACTTTCTCTCTCTTTTCTATTTTATTTGATTGAACAGTTTTGGGTAGGATCAACCATCAATTGATTCTATTAGCACAAGTGTCCATCGTAAGAAAAGGAGGTTGTTACTACCAGGGGCGGCTCTAGGCACCAGCAAAGCAAG
>NW_020664980.1:11436156-11451276 GCF_002925995.2 Terrapene triunguis
GTTGGGTCTCATGCTGAAGGCAGGCAGGGCTAGATTGCAAGGTGGTTCTGAGGAGTGATGAGAACTCTGAGTAGTGGACTGAAGAAACTGGGAAGTGGAATGGAGATTGGCACTAGCGTTTCTTATGTGGAAAAGGTACAATTTACTAATCGTCACGAGAAATTCCTGAACAGCAGGAACACACAGGAAGGACTGTAAGTTCAATCCAAACAAAACCACTGCTACCCAAAAAGGTTTTTTTTAAAAGCTGAAAAGAAAGCAAAATCAAGTTTAAAATTCAATGCTTTTTGCAGTGATATTAATGCAAAATGTGTCACTTTCTGCCCCAATCTCTCACTTTATCTCCCTTAGTAGGAACATGGCAGCTGTCTTTAATATAAAACTAGAGGCAATGGGCAGCTTTTGCCATTGACATCAGTGGGAGCAGGATCAGTCCCCTAACTTATTCTGAAATATATATAAACATTAACTTACTGTAGCTGCAGTTCAGCTCTGCAACTCTTTCTTAAATCCTGGAAGTCCAGGTGGTGCTGAAATACACACTGTGGCCAAGAGATACATATGCTTAAGCGCTTTGCTGAATCAGGGGGTTTAACTGTAAGCATGTAAGTATTCCATCTCTATTTGCAAAGTACCTAAACAAGTACTTAAGCCCCATTGACACCTATATTGACCCAAAATATGGACTGGTTGACTACAAGCTCTTTGGGGCTCAAGCACTTTTAGTTCTGTGTTTGTGGGTCCTGCTCTGTGATTAGGGCTCTGAGGTGCTACATAGCACAAATAATAATAATATGTACAGTAGCTGATTTTCCAATAGAGGGCCCGATTTTAACACCCTTAGTTATGTTGAATAGTATCTTACCACTTGAATTGTTCAGTTCAAATCAATCGGTCTACTTATGGAGTAAGGATATCAGAATCTGGCCCACAAGGATTTCTTCGTTAAAAATATTTGTAAAAAAATGCAAAGACTGGTTTGCCCCTTTCATGGTTCACTTAAAGAATTTCTGCTTTTTGAATCAAAAGAAATAGTGTGAGCAACACAGTGCCACAAGGCATAAACTGCTGTACCTCAGCTCTTGTACACGTGGCTATTTCCATACAGTCTCGCTAGCACATTTAATTTTAAACAGCGACCAGAAAGACACCATTTTTATATCAAGTTTCGTCTCAGTGTAATGGCTCAAGTCTTTCCACTTGAAAATTGTAACTGCAGGAGGCTGATCCTGCATTTTCTTGTATATTCAATATTGACACTGAAGCCAATGGGAATTCAGGGACAGGCTCTATATTGCTAATATTGACCCAACTTGAATTGCAGCATATATAGCTCAGAGATTTGACTAGAACTAAGGACAGTCTATGTTAGGTATTCTATGGCCCCCCCCACCATCATATCTGAATGCCTCATGATCTTTATTCTCAACACCCTTGTGACATCAGGGAGAATTTTTTACTCCCATTTTACGGGTAGGGCACAGAGAGAATAAATGACTTGCCCAAGGTCACAAAGAAAGTCTGTCAAAGCAGGGAGTTGAACCCAGCTCTCTCAGGTCCCAGAATAGTGACCCAACCACTGGACAGTCCTTTTTCTCTTCTAATCCTGCAAACATTCACTACAGAGCACAGTACTTACCACTGGAAACAGTCCCATTGATGCATAGGTGCTGGAACGAGGGGCGCTGAGGGTGCTGCTGCACCTCCTGGCTTGAAGTGGTTTCCATGATATACAGGGTTTACAGTTTGGTTCAATGGCTCTCAGCACCCCCACTATACAAACTGTTCCAGCCCCCCTCCACTGATGCCAATAGGACCACTCCTGGTTGTAAGCATTATTCATAGACTTTAAAACCAGAAGGGACTATTATGAGACTCATAATTCCAGCCAGAGAATGTCACCCGGAGACTCCTACATTCAGCTAATACACTGTGGTTGAACTAGAGTGCATCTTTTAGAAATGTTCAGTCGTGAGTGTCTGCAGGATCAGGCCTTAAACAGGGACTCTCTGATGTGGGTGTGCAGTCAGTTTATGAGTGGAAAAGAGTATTTTCTCCATTCAGATGAAACCTCTTATTATGGAGACTCCTCTGTGCTGTAGTTTAATTGGGTCGGGGAGGAGTAAGACAAGTTTTCATGGCCTTGCTATTACATTTTCCAGGAAAGACGTACGTTTTACAACTTGCTAATTCTGGCTAAAGGGCTCCATGGAAATTACTTAGGATTTAGATAGTTATGGGTTTACTTCCTAGCCAGAGTTTAATCTCAATCTTGCTATATAACTAAAGTGGCTGTTACGATATGAAACAACATATTAAATGTATACATAGTATATCATTTTCATTACACAGGCCTCGTCTACACAGTACACAAGTATAACTAGGTCCGTTGGAGATACGATTTTATTTTCCTTTCGCTGAAATAGTTACACTTGTACAACCCATAGCGTGGACACAGTTATATCAGTATAAAAGGGTCTTACACCAGTATTGATTATTCCCTTTCTTATAAGGGAATACTGTACATACACACACACACACACACACACTGTATGTACACACACCATCTGCAGTCAAACAAGTGACAGACTGTCCAGGTGCAGGAACATAAGAACGGCCACACTGGGTCAGACCAAAGGTCCATCTAGCCCAGTATCCTGCCTTCCGACAGTGGCCAATGCCAGGTACCCCAGAGAGAATGAACAGAACAGGTAATCAAGTGATCCATCCCGTCGCCCATTCCCAGCTTCTAGCAAACCGAGGCTAGGGACACCATCCCTGCCCATCCTGGCTTATAGCCATTGATGGACCTATCCTCCATGAACTTATCTAGTTCTTTTTTGAACCCTGTTACAGTCTAGGCCTTCATAACATCCTCAGGCAAGGAGTTCCACAGGTTGACTGTGCGTTGTGTGAAAAAATACTTCCTTTTGTTTGTTTTAAACCTGCTGCCTATTAATTTCATTTGGTGACCCCTAGTTCATCTGTTATGAGAAGGAGTAAATAACACTTCCTTATTTACCTTCTCCACACCAGTCATGATTTTATAGACCTCTATCATATCATTAGTCATCTCTTTTCCAAGGTGAAAAGTCCCTGTTTTATTAATCTCTCCTCATATGGAAGCCGTTCCATATTCCTAATAATTTTTGTTGCCCTTTTCTGAACCTTTTCCAATTCCAATACAGCTTTTTTGAGATGAGGCGACCACATCTGCAGGCAGTATTTAAGATGTGGGCTTACCATGGATTTATATAGAGGCAATATGATATTTTCTGTCTTATTATCTATCCCTTTCTTAATGATTCCCAACATTCTGTTTGCTTTTTTGACTGCTGCTGCACATTGAATGGATGTTTTCGGAGAACTATCCACAATGACTCCAAGATCTCTTTCTTGAGTGATAACAGCTAATTTAGATCCCATCATTTTATATGTATAATTGGGATTATGTTTTCCAATGTGCATTACTTTGCATTTATCAACATTGAATTTCATCTGCCATTTTGTTTCCCAGTCACCCAGTTTTGTGAGATCCTTTTGTAGCGCTTTCCAGTCCACTGGATTGGGCATTGGATTGGAAATCAAGTAATCTGAATTCTATTTCCAGCTGTGCCACTGACCTGCTGTGTGACCATAGGCCAATCACTTCTCTGTCTCACTTTCCGTTCCCATTGTTTGTCTGTCTTATTTAGTTAGACTGAAAGCCCTGTGGGGCGGGGACTGTCTCCAGTGATGTGTTTGTACGGTGCCTAGCACAATGGGCCCTGATCTCATTTGGAACACGTAGGCACCTTTGTCATACACTGCTTTAGAAAAAGGAGAGAAGCTAGCCAAAATGATCAGAGTTAGTTTTACTGAATGGACTGGAACATTGCACGGCTCACGAGTATCTCTGGAGGATGTTAAACAAAGCCACTAAAGTTTGACATTTTTATATCAGCAGGTCCAGATAGAATCCAAGTATTTTAAAAGAACTGGCTGTGGAGCTCGCTGGACCGCTATTGTTGATTTTCCAACATTGGAGAAGTTCCAGAAGACAGAAAAGAAAGCTAATATCGTGCCAATTTTTCATATGGGTAAATGGAATGACCTGAATAACTATAGGCATGTCAGCCTGGCATCAATCTCGGGCAAGATAATGGAGCGGCTGATTGGGGACTTGATTAATAAAGAATTAAAGGAGTGTAATGTAATTAATGCAAATCAACATGGCTTTATGGAAAATAGATCCTGTCAAACTAACTTGATATCGTTTTTTTAATGAGATTACTAGTTAAGTTGATAAAGGTAATAATGTTGACATAATATACTTAGACTTCTGTAAGGCATTTGAGTTGGTAGCGCACATTTTGATTAAAAAACTAGAATGATATAAAATTAACATGGCACACATTAAATGGATTAAAAACCGGCTACCTCATAGGTGTCAAAATGTAACTGTAAATGGAGAATCACCATGCAGGTGTGTTTCCAATGGGGTCCCCCCAGGGATCAGTTCTTGGCCCTATGTTATTTAACATTTTTATCAATGACCTGGAAGAAAACAAAATCATCACTGATAAAAGTTTGCAGATTACATAAAAATTGGGGGAGTGGTAAATAATGAAGGGGACAGATCACTGATTCAGAGCAATCTAGATCACTTGGTAGACTGAGTAAAAGGAACCAATATGCATTTTAACATGGCTAATGTAAATGCATACATCTAGGAACAAAGAGTGCAGGCCATGCTTACAGGATGGGAGACTCTGTCCTGGGAACCCGGGACTCTGAACAAGATTTGGGATCATCGTAGATAATCAGCTGAACAGGAGCTTCCAGTGTCATGCTATGGTCAAAACAGCTGGGAGGCTCAAACAGGGGAATCTCGAGTAGAAGTAGAGAGGTTATTTTACCTCTATATTTGGCACTGGTGTGACCACTATTGGAATCCTGTGTTAATTTCTGATGCCCACAATTCAAGATGGATGATTATAAATTGGAGAGGGTTCAGCGAAGAGCCACGAGAATGATTAACAGATTCGAAAATATGCCTTACAGTGACAAACTCAAGGAGCTCAATATATGTAGCTTAACAAAGAGAAGTTTAAGCAGTGACTTGATTACAGTCTTTAAGTACCTACACGGGGAACAACTATTTAATAATGGACTCTTCAATCTGGCAGAGAAAGGTATAACATGATCCAATGGCTGGAAGTTGAAGCTAGACAAATTCGGAGTGGAATAACAATGAAAATAATTATTATTACATTGGAACAATTTAATAATACAATTATTATTACATTGGAACAAATTACCAAGGGTCACAGTGGATTTTCCATCATCCACAATTTTTATGTCAAGACTGGATGTTTATCTAAAAGATCTGCTCTAGGACAGACATGATCACATAGTGATCTGGCCTTGGAACCTCTGAATCTACGAATCATGGAGAGAAAGAGAGAGCAAAATACAAATCATTTGTGGAGGGAAGCAATATCTCCGATTTGTCTTGTTTGTCCTGATTCTGGCATTCTCTCTTTAGTCCCAGCCACACTTCTGGGTATTTTAAGAACTATGATAGTCAGACTCGGCTATCAGTGGCCCTGGTAGTCTATACCGGGGTTTCATAACATTTCAGAAAATAAAAAACTACAGCTACATTGATAGCAAGAAAACTTACTATGGCCATGATCCTACAAAATTTACGCATGTGCTTAACTTTACACACCTCAATGGGACCACTTGCTGCATGTCAAGTCTTTGTAGGATCAGGGCCTATAACTGTACTAGTTAAAAATGTCAGATGTTAACATGGTTCCATCCATTGTATGGACAGGGTTAACACCAGATAAAATATAAGAAGTCAAAGTTTTATAGTATTTGAATGAGGAGTTTTTCTAGGCAAAACTTTTTTGTGGACCTGTTCCACGTCTAATCTAATAGACTTTTAGAAACTGGGACTTCACCCTCACCCTCTGGTTTTCAGGCTACGTATGGGAGAAAACAGTAGATTAAAACTCAAATTGTTTTAGTTCCCCAAGCAGAGGGGAGAAGTAACAGTACCCCAAGGAAGTCACTAACCGCCTACCCCAATCATTATAATTATAATCAGACTATTGGATTGAGTTAAAGTGCTTCACAATAATAACAGTGCATCTCAAGAGGATTCAGTGACACGAGGCATAATGAAAACACTTTCCTCTTCACCTCCCAGCAGTTATGAGAACGTTAAGAGACAATAACAGTTGATCACTTTGGCAATGGGTAGGATAGTTTAATAATCTGTATAAATAAAATTGTTTCCATAAAAATAGCTACAAAAAGAAAGGCTGTTTTCTGCTGTGTTCTTTGCCAAGAATGTTAGAAAGTTTATTCCTTTCCAATTTTGAACCAAATATATAAACGCTAAAGTTAGTCTTCTGGCAATGTACTAACTTTATTATTTTGCCAGATGAAGTCTGCATTTAGAATAGCTCAGAAGCTATCATTAGTGATTACATCGTAGCCTAAAACTACCTAAGAAGTTTGGGGATTTTTTGTTTTTAATTGCAATCTACATAGCTAGAATGAGCACAATAAAATATTTTTATTTGTTTTAGAGCTAAAATGAAACATTTTACTCCTTCAGCTCTCCTTAGTCTTAGATCTTGATCCAATGAAGACTGTGCATAAAGCTACGCATGTGCTTACGTCGTCACAGTATCTGGGCCTTATTTTATACGTAGGCTTGGCAGAATGTGCTTTTTATTTTTTATAATTGCAATAGATAATATCAATGTTTATTTTTAAGCATTCTTTTTCAATTTTTATCAATTTAGATTTTCACAGTTGCAAGAAATTACAGGGGATGAGACAGTTATTTAATGACAATAGATGCTGAGATTCAAAGAGTTAAAGCTTTACAAACCATTAAAACAGAAATCATCAACATCATACATCAAAATATACAAATTAAATACCCTTAAACCAACAAATCATACCTGTTTTTATTACTCATTTGCTAGTCCATTTGTAACAAGCTTTACTGGAAAGTCTAAATCACTGGATATTTACTCTATTAAATTCTTAATTTGCCTATCTGTAAATTTCAGTTATCATCGATGGAAATATTTTGTTGTCGGCGTGTGTGTGTGTGTGTGTATGAAATTGACATTTATCGACATTTACTAATAAAAATCTAATCCTCCCAAGCCTATTTATAGTGTCTTTAAAACTGGTTTTCAGGATGCTTTAAAGCAGTGGTTTTCAACCTGTGGTCCATGGAATTTAATATAATATTCCGCCATCTAGTAGAATTTAATATAATATTACACCTCTGCTATACAATTTTACAGTATGGTGCAAAAAGCTTCCTGAAAGAAGATAATTCACTATTAAATTCTATATTTTTTCTTATAACCCTATTACATTTCTATAGAACTCCAATTGGTTTCATTCCTTTCAAATTCTACAACAGTTATTTTATCTTCTTATAGAAATAACTTTATCAACTCAAGATTAAAATAGCCATATATGTACCAAAACACTCCAGTACATCTGCTGGATTCTACTGAGATCCCAGAAATTTAAGTGTCATGTGCATTTATGACACTGGATGAAGAACCATTTGACTTAGACTTGTTATTTCCTAATATGCCAAAGGTTACATGTAGTTATTTCATTGGATGAGGGATATATAGATGAAAAGGAATTACTTTCAACTTTTTTTAAAAATACACTGTTCTTGGAAATTTAGAAGATGGTAGAAAGAGCATCCCTCTATCTGCTCAGAGGACTACATCCAGTTCTGCCCTACGTTACAGCCATGCAATCCTACTGGCGTGTACAGTTGTAACTGAGGGTAGAATATGACCCTAAAATGTAAGCTACATCAATTGTCAAAAAGCCATGTGTGGAATAGACAGCAGACATCCCATCCATGCATCACAACAGATGGAGGACTTTTTATCCTCCTTTAAACTCACGCGACAGACACAAAGCCAAAATTTCTTTCTACCACAACAATGCCTGTTATTGAAAATATTAGGGCAGTTTTTGTTTCTTATTTTACTGTCAAAACCTCAGGTAGTGTAAATATCCAGCCCCCCCACAAATGTCCTGCAGTGTACAGAGCTGCACTTAACTTGAAGGCAAGCAGCTGAACTGACCTGGCCAAGCGTTTCCCATCTGTATATCATAAATTCACAAAAGGGCATCCTGACACAGTGATGATCACTAAAGAGACTGCACATGAATTCAGGTTTCCATACACAGTATGAGACAGCTAGAGGACAGAAAGCAAGCCCGCTAGCTAGCTAATCTCTTTTTTATAAACCACAAATGAGTAACAAAGTTAACCGCAGCAGCATGTGGAGCACAGACCACCTTCCAAGCATCTACCTGTTCAGGAGTGACTCAATCATTAGACCAGTTTGATTAAGCAATTGGATGCGATGGAGGCCAGCATGTGCTACCACTGAATGTGAGACACGAATGCCTGCTTTTATTTAATCTAACCCCTTTCCTCTCCAAAGGGCACTGGACTCTTCAGAAAAGAGAGATACTTTTGCCTCCTTCTTAGATAAAGCTACTTATTGTGCTTCCAGCTCTGTGGAAGCAGTCGTCTGGGGTTCGGGTGAGTTCTGGCAAGTTTCACTGGCAGGTTCAGCTCACTCAGTTTTGCAACTATTTTGACCAGGATCTTAAAGCGAAACTGCATGAGCTACCTGGAGTGCAGGGCCCAGTGGGGTAGGAGGGAAACAGCAGCCACAGTGGGGCAGCTACAGGGCCCTGCCCTCCTGCAGACAGAAAGATGGGGTGAGGAATAGGTGGAGCTTTGACTCTGTTTCCTTCCAATGCTCTGACCAGCCGAGCTGTGGTAATGGGGGCACCAGGAAGGGGATTGTGACTAGTGTGCTCCCTCAGGGCAGATTGTAAGGTTGCATCCGAGCCCCGTGTAACTGAATTATTTATTTCCTTCCACCATTTCTGGTTTTCAGGAGCCTGTGACTAAAACAGCACTCAGCAGTGCCAAAAATATCATTGGGATAAAAAAACAACAACCCCAAACCCAACAAAACAATATTTCCCAAGGGCAGCACTAATTTATAAATGGTTAGTCAGCATCCTGCTGAAGAAGAAAGTCATTCTAAAAGTGCTATTGAATGGTCCAATTAGAGCAAAACCTTCACGCTTAATCTTTAATAAATTAAATTCTTAACATCTGATAAGCCACTTAAGCATTTCCATAAACTGCTGTTCGGTGGTGTTTGCTGTTCTTCAGAAGGATTTCTACTGGTTGTTCCCTGGCACCTCGCAGTTTGCAAAGAGTTGTCTGTGTTGCTATGACCATTCATTCTGGGGTTGGCATTTTCTCCCGGTCATGACAACTGGGTCCTTTTGAGGGGAGAGGGAGGATGTGTAGGTACCTGAGGCCTTGCCAGCAGTGCTACTCTGGGCAGAAAGTGCAAGGAGCTTGAGAGAACTCACCACCCTGTTGCTGGATTGTTCCTAGAAACCTTTTCCACAGCTATGAAGAGGTTAACTCCCAAGCTGCTGCCATCTGCAAAGTGTTACCATGACCTTGGAGCCACTGGCAATCAGGATGGGTTCAGGCAGTAACCTGCCTGCAAACATCCTCTCAAGTCTTTAACCCTGAGTTCACACAGCCCTAGGAAGCTACTCTATACAGTGGTGTGTGGGGCAGTCAAGCAACTCAGGAAAAGCCCATGGTGCTATGTGGGGGAGGGAGCAGGGGTTGATATGGTTAGAGCAGGAGCTGCAGAGGCAGAACAGGTTTTAAAATGGAGAGTCACTTAATTTTATGTATAATTTTGACAAAAAACCACCAAGTGACTTTGGACACTTGTAAGAATCCTCACGCTGGATGTGGTGTAGTGAATACTCAGTGGTCACCATTAAAAGGCCAAAAAACCCAGGAATTGCTACACTCTGTCAGATACTATATTAGAAAACACTGACCCTTTAAACAGACACACCCTCCAAATACCACACCCTTGCATTGGCCATCAGCAGGGGGCACTGAACCTGGGAATCTTAAAGCATGTGCCTCTACTTGCCTGAGCTAACAGACTTATGTCTATTAAGCAAAGTTGTAGCAGGCTCATCAACCACTATATGCAACCAGCCATCACTAGAGGGGGACAGGGTACCACTCTGAGTGGGTGTAGGTTACATGAACGGTAGTTGTAATTTCCTCTGGAAATAAGCAGTCTGGTTGACTATAAAGTATTACAAAGAATCTTGCAGGTCTCCTACTGTTCCTTTCAGAATGGGTTTTTATACTGAGTTTAAGTTATTAAAACCAACTGGAAAGGCAACTACATACTTTCCTGCTATTGATGTAATGGAATAAAAGGCTTGTCTTAGAAATTCATTTACTATTACATTGCCCAATCTGGGAGGCCGGCGTCCCCGAGGAAATCTCTGATCTTTCCCGGGGCGGCTCAAAAACAAGTCCCGGGGAAAATGAAACGTGGAAAAGCTTTTTTTTCCCCTTAGTCGTTTTTACTTCAGCCGTTCGTCCATCGCACACTGAAAATTTCTGCTGTTTGCATGAGTCCAAAGTGGAATTAAGCCAGAGCACAAAGAGGAGGAAAACAAGAAAGTGCATTTTCCCAACAGCTTCTTTTGAAGCCATGGCAAGGAGAAGCCTAAATAGTTTTCTGTCTCTTAGAAGGGGAACATCAAGAAACCCTGACAGAGATTCAAGCAACATAGTGTGAATTGTACATTATTCACAAAAGCAGCTGCAAAACTGCGGTGCACTGTAACACTAATGGACATACACTGTGATTTCACTGACTGATTATCGCACACAGCATACGGAGCAATCACTTCGCTCACCACCGAAGTGCAGGCACTTGCTCCATTCTGGGGTGGAGCATGGCAGGTGTTTAAAAATGCACAGTAGCTACACAACAGGGTAGAGGGGCAGATGTAAATCCACAATTTGGGATTTGGCCAGAATCAGGTTAATACTCCTACTCTTCAGTAAGTGTCACACAGTTGTTACAAAAAAAATAGCCAGGACCTTGGTTTAGTCTCTCCTCAGAAAGAAGGCACCCTCTGGCTGAGCAGCATCCCTCAGAACCAGTGCAAATGGGAACAGCACCACATACTGAATTACCAGTACTGCTTCATACCACTCCTGAGTCTTCCCCGAGTGAGCTAACTCCCAGCAGGGCTGTCCCTAGGAGTGCGGGGGGCCTGGGGCGGACGTGACAAATCCGTCACTTCCGGGACCGGACTGTCACTTCTGGGACGATTGCACCGGCCAATCGCACTGACCGCGGGGCCTGGAGCGGTCGCCCTGATTTGCCGTACCCAAGGGACGGCTCTGACTCCCAGGGACTGAGGTAAGCATTGCTTAGCTGTGAGATCACAGTTGGAGGTGCTAGGGTGCCACATGCTGTAACACACCTTTGAAGAGAACAGTTGGTATATTTTTAGATATGGATACATCAAGGCTTATTTTCAGGTATCTGTGCATTTCCTTCAGCAAGTCAACACCCAAACTAGGCCCCTCTACCGCTGAGCATTAACATGGGGACAAATCCAAAGGTCCTCACTCAGTTTATACTCTGGCAAGCTCTCAGTGGTTTGCTTGAGTAAGGCCTCCCTACAAATATGCAGGGAGTCAGGATTTAGCCAATAATCATTAGTATAAAATACACAATCTGCTCTAGAGCTGTAGGATTAAATCCCTTAAATCCCATAACCACTGAAGGGAGAGGAAAGGAAAAAAACCGAACTGAGACAGGCAAAGAGAGCGATGGCTGATGGAAAAAGAGCGAAATGCGAGGAGTAGCTTAGAAGAGAGTAAAATACAAACGGCATGGCAGAGTTACCGGGTAGCCATCTCGTCCTGACTGCCCCTGTGCGGAGTGAATAAGCGAGACAAGAAGAAAAAGTCAGTCACAGTTGTACTCTCAGCAGCATGACAACACATTGCAATATGTAAAACTCAGAGCCTGACCCACGCAGAGGGCTTAGTCCCTGCTGCATCCGCGGCAGCCAGTGGGAGGCGCAAGAACTCAGCAACATTTAAGGTGCAGGCTCTTACAAGAGGAACTTTTCCTACTGGAGGGGAAACGGACACACATGACTTAAATACAAATCTCTTCACCTTTCATTTGTTTTTGACTTTTTGTAAACATTTGCTACTTACCAAAGGCTTTGTTCCCACACACCCATCCCCTCCTCTCATGCAATCCTACGGTGGAGTCAGGGACATATTGCCAAGCCCTGCTGCAGGCCAGCAGGCAGAGTTCCCCACAGAAGTAATGAGGAACATTACTCTGCTTTAAGCAAACTGATGGCAAGATATAGATGTGCTTTGGCACGGTGCCCCCTCTGGGTTGGGGACCCTTTCTCGAGAAAAGTAATGGGGAGAAGCAGGAGGAACCCTTGCACTGCGTCTCCGTTTGTGTGTATGGCTTTGTGTTTCCCTGTCTGTGAAGACCTCAGGGGAATCTACAGGATTAGGAGCCCAATCTGTGACCTGGGGCATTTCAGCAGTGTGTGGGGACAAACCCCAAACTCCGCCCTCACTTGATGGAGGGATTTGGGTCAAGCACTTCTGTGAGGATTTCCCCTCTCCACATCCCCCTTCCATTGTTTTTTCCATGGGAGGGGGAGATTTCCCAACCCCGCTCAAGGTTTTGCATCTGTTTAGGGTGAAGCTAAAATAGAAGTTGGGCTCTACACAGAAAATATCTTATTTAATCATCCAGATCTGCAACATCAGCAAAGGGACACAAAACACAGCTGGCCAAGGACATTTCTCATTTTCTATTCTCCTTGTTTTTCAAAGTAGTGTTTGCAGCTAGATATAGGGTTAAACATGTAGTTAGCTGCCCACTAGGATATACAAAAAAGTGTACAAGTTATACAGATTCCAAGTACGGACCTGTTAAATTTCAGGGTTGTATCTAGTACAGCAATGTCATGTGACACTGTATACATGGACTTTATTGGCATGGTGTTCTTATACAATGGTAGCTGCATTCATACATTTCTTATTGCATCAACTTTCTATATTTTCTCCTCAAGTTTCCTCCAGTCTAAATACAGTAGCATCCACGTCTACTAAAGAGACACTGCAATATTTAACACACACTCTACAGAAATGTCGGTTCTTCCAGGAACAAGACATTAATTACAATAACAACTCATTTAACAAATCATAGACTTCAGATAAAATATACAGTAAAATTTTTATGAAGGTTTATGGACACTGAAGCATAAAATATGTAAGTAGGTAACACTGTGTAAATCACAACCCTCATTTATTGGTAAGTTTCCATGGTCTGTACCTTAATACATAAAGTGTTTGTTAATATCTGTTACAGTAAATGTTAAATTATAGTGTATGGTAAATCTATCCTTCAGATTGTAGAAATTTCCTGCTCAGCATGTGATTTTAATATCCTCTGTAACTGAGTCTTTATAGAGTAGTTGACTAACACACTCCTTATCCTACAGACAGAATGATCCATCATCTAACAGCCCTAAGTACTGTACCACAGATTCTAATACTTCATACATGCAACTAATTTATGACAGCCAAAAATAAAACACCAGAACAACTATTACTAGTGGCCAACATAATTGAGAATGCATTTTAGCATAATGTGACGCTATATGTATAGAATGTAATCAGTTCCTTATGGCCAAAAATCAAGAAACATAAGAAAGCAATAGACTTAACTGCAATGCTGCTGACATAAAATAACATTGTGTTTCTGTGGGTTTTAGGACTTTTCTTTTTTTTAAAGAGTTTAAAGAGTCTTTGTCAAGAGTTGTAGTTTAAGCCACAGATTTAGGGCTTATTAAGGAAAGTTTTTACAAAAGGTTAAAAAAAAATTTAAATGGGTGTAGGCGGAAAAGAGTCTTGTTTGTGAATAAAATGTTTGTAGTTGTGTAGCTGCAGGAGCGCCCCCTAGTCGACCTTCCTAGCTGCCTGACATGGCTGCGGGTCTCCCCAAGAGGAGGAAGTCTCTGTCTCCAGTGTCCACGGAAGTGGGCTCCAGCCCACCAGCTAATTGTTCCCTCAGTCTTAACCCCTTCGGGGGCTACTGGAAGGGCTCAGCCCTGAAACATTTTGATGCAAAAAAGGAAAATCAACTCAGTACTGGACCACCCCCAAACTTCCCGTGGGGTGTCCCTGCCCTTTCCTTAGGGTTTGGTTCCTAAGCTGTCTCTTAGTAGAGCGTTGCTCTCTCCTGGGGGCTAACTGTTCCTCCCCAGCTAACCTCTCCACCAGCAAAGCTCCATTTGTGCAAAGAGACAGAGCTCCATCCTTCTTCCTGGCCAGTCAGCCCTGGACTGGGCCAGGTTCTCTCCTTTTATTCCTTCAGGTATGGCAGGCAGGGCTAGCTAGGCCCAAAGGATCTCGTTAGCTCCTTCTCTGCTGGCGTGGGGCCTCTCTGCCTCACCACAATCTCCCCCATGCAGTGTTTGCAATTCAACAGCGCACGGTAACCAGCAAATCAAAGTGACTGGAGACTCAAAGAAAATAGTTTCTAAATATGTTGTTCAAGCTAAATCAGATTAATAGAAGTGTACAGACAGCACATACAGTGACATTTCAGGCCTCGATCCTGAAATTGACAGGATGCAGGCAGACTGCAGACACCTTGTGCTATCAACTGCAGGAGTGGAGCCTAAATTGTTAACATATTCGCTTTTAATAATTTAAGGTACGGTAAGCAACAAATGCAAAGAAATGTGTCTTTTAAAATATATAGGGAGTTGGAAGCAGATCATCTTTTTAATGTTTACCTACAAATAAACTAAAAATAATAACAATAACAATAATAAAAAAATATTTTTCTGAATTCCAATCAAATTAAAATAATTTCATACATTGCAGAACACAAATTTAATCCAGAGGTAGGGTGACCATACCTCCCATTTTGGCCAGGACAGTCCCTTTTTTAAGCCCTGTCCCGGCCGTCCCAACTTTTTTGGCAAAAGTGGGGGGCATTTGTCCCATTTGCTCTTGCCAACTTGATCAGTTGACAAACGCACATGGGACAAATGCCCAGTTTTGTAAAAAAAGTGGGGCGCAGAGGAACGTGCGGGGAGGCGAGCAGTGATGCCAGCCCTGCACGGGGGGGAGGCAGGGCTCGC
>NW_020664980.1:11451286-11495791 GCF_002925995.2 Terrapene triunguis
CATGAGGGGGGCAGGCAGGGCTTGGGTGAGCAGTGACACCAGCCCAGGCCTCGTGTGGGGGGCAGGCAGGGCTCAGGCGAGCAGTAATGCCAGCCCTGTGTGGGCCGGGGGGAGGACTTGGGCTAGCCCCAAGCAGTGTCCACCCTATCCACCCTGTAGTCATTCTGGGGAAACTGCCCAAAATATACCATGAAAGCTCTCGGGGGTTAAATTCTGCTGGTGTAAATCCAGAGTAGAATGTCTCAAAGATGGAGCCTTATGGCTTAGCTCTAGTAGGTCAGGGTGTATAATGATTTTGCTGAAGAAGCAAAAACATGCTCTGGATTTTGTGCATAACCGGGAAGTTCAGGAGCCAATACCCAGCTCACCTCAGTGCCAAGTAATCTGGAATCACTTGCCTCTAAATTGTCTTTCCCCCAATAAATGTTCCCTCGCTAATATTACGGAGACTCATATACTCATTGTAGTATGTGGCTAAACAGACTATGCTGAACTTTTTAATTAGAAAATATTTACAGGAAAATGATTTCACTGACAGACTAAACTCCTAAATACCAGCGAGCTGGGACAAATCCATTTACCTGGGCTTCTGCAGACAGATACCCCCACTGACTGATTGCTAATACCGTGCACAACTTTTATAACAGAATGTGTGCCTGGGTAGAGTTTCAGACAAGCCCCATTTCCCTCCCCTCAGGGGGGTTATCGGTCAAAATCATCGTTAACAGCACATTCTTCTATGGTTCCCACTAAAATCCAAGCCAACGTAGCAGTTTTGCCCACATTTCTCCAAGTTTTCAGATTAAAAAATGAACCTGAAATAAAAATGAAACCTCAAGGGACATAAACGCACATTAACTGAAAGTATAAACACAAAATATTGTTCAAACCCACACGAACTAACACTGCTGAGTTTTACAACCCTAACATTTTACTTGTGTTTCATCATCGGTTCAAGGTTTTAAATGAAATATATAGAATTGGAGATTAACTAGATCAAAAGATGGTTTATCAATGAATTGCAGAGATTAGAGGAATAACTCCCTCCCAGTCTCATTGGGCCTTGGCAGGAAGGGAATGGTATTTGAAGAAACAGACACTGACATTACATTGCTTATCAAGAAAAGCACGGCAGGTTTGAAATATAGAGTAGGACTCTCAAAAGCTGTTGAAGGTTTTAGATGCCTTTCATTGACTTTCAGAAAAATCAATGGAGGGTGGCAGGTGCCTAATTCCCTTAGGTTCATTTGAAAATCCCACCCATGACAGAATTTAACTGGTGCCAGTAAGGCTAACTTCTCACCATAAGAGCACTGGGAGAGTAACAGATTTGGGGATTTCATTGGAGGGGATAAAGACGGATGTGTCTGAAAGTTTTCTTAGGAGGAGGGATTAGCACATATTCAACGGCCATCCCTTCAAACAATGCATTCACCATAAAGGTTCCGGCCATGCAGTGAGAGATGTTTATTACTCACCAAACAGCCCCGAAGAGAGAAGAAAGCTATACATTTTTTGGCTGAATCACAGTGGTGTGGGGCTATCAACATCACTAACGACATGCAGTATCAACCGACTGAGACACAATAAGTGGGAGAAGCGAGATGGACAGTTTTCAAATTTAAAACATCAAAACATTAAAATATTAATACAGTGGGCACATTTTTTGAGCATGGAGACTGACCAAAGAATTCTTTAAAAAAAAAAAAGAGAACTATGTTTTCTACAGAATATTTGCTGGGTTTTAAATTGCCACAGGCTCCTTAGGGCAGCGAGTTAAGCATTTTTAAAGCTTTTTTTTTTAAACTAGTTGTCTACAATCAAGAGGGGGAGGGAGGGGAAAAAAAGCAGCATCTGGTACCAATTTTCCTTCCATACACACCTCTACCAAAAAAGGCTGTTCTTGTGAAATGATACAGAAAGGGAAAAAAAAATTGCCTTAACTTTGTTGACCCAAGAGTAAAATCCACGGTACTTACTGCAGGTCCTGAAAAACAAAAGCAAACCCCCAAACACTTATTAACCACAAGAAAGCAAAGTATCATTCAATACAACACAGTATGTGGCAGGGAGGGTCAGGATGTCAGAGCAATATTTCTACTTTGCATCAAGTTTGGTGGCATTCCACATGTAGATAAAACACAGCATCTACGACCCGGTTCTGGAGCGAGTGTTACGCAGCTGTACATGAAGATTCAATTTTATCCTAATGTGGGAGTGTTCGTCTCTAGCATGTGAGCCTTGGAGAAGGCACGGAGCTGGCAGCAGCAAGTGGCAATGCTGTAGAGCTAAAAGTCTGTGGAACGTTCAGCTGCCATTGTGGAGTTCTCTGCTCTCATCTCTGGTGTCTGTAGTAGGAGGCCAGGTCTACACTACAGCCTTCCGCTGGCATAGCTATGTCAACTCACGGGGGTGAAGCGCTGTGTGGACCCCTGTCCGACACAGCTGTGCCAGCAAAAGCCCCTAGCGTAGATGCCGTTATGTTGGCACAGCCGCGCTTCTGATGGTATCGCTTATTTCAGTTGGGGGTAGGGCTGTGCTGGTTTTGCTGGGATAAGCTGCGTCCCCACTAGGAGTGCGTTGTCGCTATAGTACATCAGTATACCTATTCCAGCCAAGCGCTCCTAGCGTAGACCTGGCCGATGGAAGGGAGCTACTGATGCATAGCAACTTACGAGGCACAAATTCCACCACCTCTGAGCATTTGTGCAGCACATTTCACCTACTGATCTCCATGCTTCACTGAACAGTCTTCTGGCTCCCACTCCTGCCCCTAACCACTGGGTCATGCTGCTGCTGCTAACTTATGTTGCCATGAGAGGGGAACATGCCGTGAGCCAAGTACAGGGCAAGGTAACTGAAAACAAAAGAAAAAGACTCCTCTAGACTTCAATGGGCTTTAGATCACACCCACAGAACTCAGGTCTCAAATGGTGATGGTGGCAGCGGGGAACATGGCATCTCCTGCTGCATAACCATCTCCACCATGCAGCTGCCTATTCCAGACCAATTTCTGCAGCATTCCCACACTCCCATCCCCTCAGTCCTGTGCAGCAGAGGTGAACATTTGGACTGTGGACCAATGGCATCCATGTTCCACTCTTGTTTGAGAGGGTTTTTACACTGTGTGTTTTTGGGCCTCTTCATGCTCCATTTCCTACATGATCAAAACCAGAAATGGATTCAATGCAAAAAAAAAAAAAAAAAAAAAAAAAAATGTGGGAGAAATTAAAATAGAAAAAAAAGAAGCTTACTGGAAACTCAATTGTAAATGAAAAGCATATTTCTGTTTCTTTTTATGAGTCTTTTCAAGCTCTCAATTTTTTTAAAAACTTACTTTAAAACATCTAAGTGTTTAAAAATGAAACAATAACCAAATAATTGTGCAGAATTAGGATCCAAACCAACTATTTATTATGGGACGGAGTACATACTGCCAGCAACTGGCCTGTTAGCATCAATAGGCCAGCTCAATGTATTCAGCAGAAGACCTGGTAGCATCTGGGTCTGAACATGGTGAGTTCATTGTGAGTTGTGAATGCTGTAGGTTATATATTAGAAGGGCATACATCCAAAGTTTCATTTGTTACGGGGGCAACTCGGCCCGTCTCCGGATCAGGACCATTGTCTTTACCTTAGGATATGTACATGGCTGTTATTGTACTTTCACAGGTTTAAATTCTTATGACCAGATCCTAAGCTGTTATACATTCGTAGCTACATTGAACTTAGTGGACCTAAGCCAATTTACCAGCAGAGAATCTGGCTCTTAACGTAAACCTGATTTATTAACTAATTTCTACCAATTTACCCATGCAAGGCCCCTTTTCATCTTAATGAACAACAAATTAAGTGACGTGGTCAAGACATTTTAATATTGGATTGCAATGACATACCTAATTTCCTTAGGCTTTGTTGTCTTTTTGCCTTAATTCAGATACCATGTCCCTCAAATATATGCAAGCAACTATGACATCTGATCTGCCACGTGCTCTTATAAAATGCCTCAACCTTGGTCATGAGGCTCAACCGAATTGAATGGATCGCTGTAGATCATCTTTTGCAACATGCAGCTCAGGGCAGTAGAACTTTGATGTCCTGATTGATATCAGAGTTATGTTAAACTTTTACTGATAAAGAGCAGAATTTGGCTAGGAATTTTCATTAATACTAAAAGTTATAGGAGTCCCTCAAGCGATTTATGAATAAATCAAATTTGATTTTAAAAAAAATATTGTCCAAGAACTACATAATTTCTGACTTGCTCAATGTTTTTCACAGACCGGTCATGAGACACTTGTCTGCTACAGATGAAAGTCTTTTTTTTTTTTTACAAGGCAATAAGCAAAGAAGTTAGTGATGTGTCAAGGGGCTCTCTATCCTTCCCTTAGATGTAGGCACACTGCATGAGGTATTCTCCCTTTTGAGAAATTTGTCAAAATTATGAATAATAAAGTTGACCAGTGAAAATTATTTTCAACGTTCTACAGACAGACTGAAATCAGTTGGAAATTATTATTATTATTATAACTAGTAAAAATTGGAAACAGCCTTTGTAAATTTGGGATTCCATAACAAATTACTTCGGAGGCATATTTCATAAAGGGAAATAGGAAGACAAAATAACCTACGGAACAAAATCTGAGCCATTTCTGACAGATACCCCATTAACAAACATAGTGTTGGCAGGATGCCATTCTTATCTATAACCTGCAGCATTTATTACTTCTAGATTTAAACAACTCCTATAATTATGACTTTACGTTTAATAGCCAGAACGCTAAATGCATATAAAAGTATTTGAAAATGCTCACAGGCCCCCAAAGGTGGATGTGTTGGAGGAAAAAGAAGTCAGATTAGTTAGCTAACAATCCAGCTTTAGTTATTTCATATTAATATATATTTAGATTGTGGTAGTGCCCAAAGGACTACCAGGATGGGGCTCTGTGGTGCCAGGCACTATACAAACATATGGTAAGTGACAGCCCCAGGCCCAAAGAACTTACAATCTTTTGCTTTCATTATTTTTGGAATATAGCTCATTCCAAACATGCTGTGCTTCTCTCTCCGACAGAGTTTCTGCCATTTGCAAAGGTCAGAACAGAGCATCTTCACCAGACGCACTGCAGCGCTGTACGTAAAGATGTTGCCGTAATCAGTTAGACCTTATCTACACTGGGAAAATGTTTAATGTTTGAAAACATATTAACATGATGTTAACAAGATTTTGCCCTTAGTGTGGAAAAGCACAGTTATATTTAAAAAATATATTAGCTAGCTATAGAGGATAACCATGAACAAGCTAACACATTTTTAAATATCACTTTTCCTTGTCTATACCAGGGTGCCAAGTTGTGTTAGCTAAAACATGTCAGCTAACACATTTTCTAACAGGATGCGTTTTCCCTCTGTAGAAATTGCTTTGATGGCAACACCTTGGATGAGTTCTTTAACTTAGATCCCATTTAACTGGTGCTATCTACACTGGTTTCTTCCCAGTGCATATGAGAAGCCACCTGTGTTGCAGATGAATCAGTTGAGTCAGCCCTCCTGCAATGCCTTGTATATAGAAAATTATCCTAAAGCCTCCTAGTCCCCAGTGCTGAGCACTATGGGATAAATGCTTCAGAAAGCACTGGGACAGCCATGGACCTGTAGTATGCTCTACAGAAACATACTGTAGCCATTCTGTCCAGAACAGTTTTGGCTGCCTGAACACGTCAAAGGGTTGCAAAGATAAGCGAGACCCACAAGCCAGTCGATGCACTCAATGTTCATGTAGTGGCTTTCTTGCTTTCTGTAGACACACCTGAAAGGTGAGGGTAGGATGGTGCTTCCCAAGTGAGACTGATTAGTTGTTTAAAGTATCTTGGTCCCATAGTTGCAACATTAAGATACACTGATTTTTTTTAAAAAGCAGCCTCTTCCAGAAAGCTGTAACCTGAATGCCCATTACAAAGGTGATTCCTTCTTTGTATATAGCTTTGAGACATATGTGCAATTCATGGCATTGGCTACTCCTCTGTCAGAGACATGGAAATAATTAAATAAGAGCCAGATGACTGCAGGAGTCAATAAAATGGGTCAGATAGAGTCAATGACTCAATAAATCTGTGGACTGTTTAACTGTACTGACACTGACAAAAATGCTTTCCAAATCTATGCATTGTTCCTGTTTAAACCTGAAGGTCGGTGAAGACCATTAGAAGAAATCTGGGCTGTAGCCAGGGGTGTAAAGGCAAGAAGGGTTTGGGGGACTCAAGCAACCCCCAAATTCACATTTGCTTTGCATGTTCCATAGACATTTTCACAACACTCAGACCATGTACAAACGTGCCTGTGCATTTACTTTTGAAGTGTACAGTCCTGGCTCCGTCCTAACACACATATGTCCTGACCAGGCCAAAGGACAAGAGCAGGCACATGCAGTGGAACTCACAGGGAGAGAGTTTCAAACTGCCCCAGTGCAGGGCTTCAGATGGGTTTATGGGGAAGTTTCTTTCCACTAAAGGCTGCCTCTGCACTGAAAATTTACAGCACTTATCCCACTGATAGCCCAACACGGTACAGTACTGGCAGGCAGGCAGGCCTATGTATGTGGGGTGGGGAGGGGGCAGCTCTGGAAGGCTGTATCACTTCCAGAAGTGAGCAGCTGAAGCAAGACCATCCCCTCTTTATTATCTCAGAAAGCAGCTGCAGCAAGACCAGGAGCCAGGAATTCCCCTCCTATTCCTCCCTTCATGGGGTAGAAACAATTTATCTTTTTGTTCCCAATCAGTAAGAGCAGAGGCGGAGGAGAAGGTGATAATCCCTTGGAATGTGGTATTTAGCACCTATCTGGTTTGGTAAGAATTGCTGAATTCCAAGCAGATTAGCAGAGTGAACCCATTTACATTTGGCTGCACTAGCACTTTTACCCAGTGTTGGTCTAGCACTAGTGCAATTTCACCATGAGTAGCAATAGTGGAATTGCTAGCATGGCCAGAATATCAGCAGTTTTACCACCTAACTTTGGTTTCCATTTGGCCCAATGGTGCCACAGTTCAGACATGTCCTTTAAGTACTTTAGTTTTTCTAAAGAAATTTTAAATTAATTTTGAAATAGTATTTTATCCACCCCATAAACACCCCATCATCAGTTGTCTTCAGTGTGCTTCAAGAGTGACAAACTCTCTGTAAATTCCTATTCATTTATAGCTGTCTGGTTAATTTTTATACTGTCCAAATCTAAACAGAAAAGAAATGGCATTCAGTCGTGTTTTAAATCAAGAAGTGGGTGTGGTTGGAGGAACCAGGCTGATCTCTCCAACATCACTGTGGAAAAGCTGCTTGATTTTAAAACAAATTTATTGAATGCCTCATATGTATTAGAAAGCTTTAACATTATAATTTTAACAGCTGCCAGAGAAAGGCCTCCCCCAGGGCAAGCCTGAATCAGTGCTGAGCCTTCTGGCACTAAGACAGTATTTGTCTGGAGGCTGTGAAGTTGTAACCACATAGAGTCTCCAGGGAGGGATGCTATCATGCTAGGCAAACAAAATTTTATTCCCATTTATCAGCTGTGGTGAAAGAACAAGGACCTGGTTTATGTGTGGTAAGATTCTGAAACAAATATATAAATATATGTTCAAGCTATCTATGAAAACAAACTTTTGGCAGCTATGCCAAAACCAATACGCAGAGGGAAGTCTGCTCTTTGCCTTTCTTTATATCTGTAATACAGCATGACAATTCTCAGGGGCTTCATTACATAGGCTGTGTGTAACCACTTTGCTGTATCTAGTGTATTGCGTTGTGTGCTTTTGTTCCGTCTCAGAGTAAGGCATAGTTTAACCATCTACCACAAGTGTGTGCCCTAGGAGCCTCCCTGCCAAAAATAACTACAGCTTCTCCTTGGTTTCTCTCCTCAATTACCGAAAAATCTAAAGAGACATACTTGAGTCTCATTAATTCTTTATAATTCCTCTGTTGGTTGTCTTCTGATCCCAGGGCAGTTTTCTGTTCCTTAAGAGGAAGGATATTCTTGTGGTTAATGCACTGAACTGGAACTCAGGAGACCTCAGTTCAAGTCCCTGCTCTGCCACAGACTTCCTGTATCACCGTGGGCAAGTCACTTAGTCTCTCTGTGCCTCTGTTCCCCATCTGTAAATTAGAGATAATAGCACTTCCTTTCTCTCACTCTTGGTGCTGTATATGTAAAATGTAAGCAGCTTTTTGGGGCAAGGTTGGTCTCTTACCGTGCCTGTACAGTGCCTAGCACAATGAGGCCCCGATCTCACATTGGGACCCTAGATGCTATTTTAATACTATTGCTACTAGCATCACAACAATCGTATTTTCAGGCAGTTCACGTGAAATATTAAAATGTAGTTTGAGTACGAATTCTCACAGGTTGTCATCCTGAGCCTCAGTGATGTCTTTAAAATGTTTGATGACTAAATAGATGGACAATGTCGTAAGAGAAAATTCAATAAACTGATGTATTTAAACACTATTCATTGTTTGAATGTTGCAGTTAGCACTTGGTTGAATCTTATAGTCAACCAATAACTTTATGAAGCAGAGTGCAACATTAAGAAATCAAAACCACATGACAGGATACTCCACCTCGACATTTGGGCTTAGTCAAGCAGAACAGGATTCATTGTAGCAGATTGGATCGCTGTCCCATGAAGTCCAATATCCTTTTGCTGGTTGCAACAATCCCTGATGTTTACCTGGCCCAATATGTGATGTCCTCTGGCCAACAAGCCAAGGAAATTATTTCCTGCCCTCTATGGCAATCAGTTCTATGGCCTGAAGTGCATCATTTACCTCACTCCACCTCCTCCTAACTGCAAATACTGATGGTCATAAAATTATCCAGCCCGTTCTGAAACTTCAGCTAAAGTATTTGATTATATGTTCTCCTGCTGCACTGAGTTCCACAGGCTGACACCATGCTGCACTTTTATTGATACGGAATTTACCTACCCTTAATTTCATCATGTGTGTGCTAGAAGTTCATAGCTGAGTATTTACATCGGTTTGGGATATGAACAGCTTGGGCTTATAGCAGGGGTGGGCAAACTTTTTGGGCCGAGGGCCACATCTGGGTGGGGAAATTGTATGCAGGGCAGGGGCAGGGGCAGGGGATTGGGGTGTGGGAGGGAGTGCGGGGTGTGAGAGGGGGTGCAGTGTGCAGGAAGGGACTCGGGGCAAGGGAGGGTGAGGGGTGTATGAGGGGCCCAGGGAAGGGGGTTGGGGTGCCAGGCATATGAGGGGGCTCAGGGCAGGGAGTTGGGGTGCAGGAGGGATGCGGGGTGCAGCAGGGGGCTGAGGGCGGGGGGGGGGGGTGCGGGAGGGGGGTGGGGGGCAGGCAAGGGGCTTAGGGCAGGGAGTTGTGGGGTGGGGTGCAGGAGGGGTTTGGGTTCCGGCCTGGCGCTGCTTACCTAAAGCAGCTCCGGGCAGGGCCGGCACTAGGCACCAGCAAAACAAGCTGGTGCTTGGGGCGGCACATTTTTAGGGGCGGCATGGGAGGTGCCAGAATGCCGCCCCTAAAAATGTGCCCCCGCCGCCCTAGCTCACCTCCGCTGGTGCTGCCGCTCGCGCGCCACTACTCGCCCTCCCTCCCAGGCTCTCAAGCCTGGGAGGGAGGGGGAGACTCCGAGTGGCCGCGGCGCGCGCGCCGCTTGTCCCCCTCCCTCCTAGGCTTGAGAGCCTGGGGGGAGGAGGCAGGGCTGGGGACTTGGGGAAGGGGCGGAGTTGAGGCGGGGCCGGGGGTGGGGTAATTAAAAAGGGGGCGGGGGGGCGGCCAAAATTGTTTTAGCTTGGGGCAGCAGAAATCCTAGAGCCGGCCCTGGCTCCGGGGTGGCAGCAGCGCGCACCGGGGCCGGGGCAGGCTCCCTGCATGCCTGCCCTGTCCCTGGCCCCGCACCGCTCCAGGAAGCGCTGCAGCCCCCTTGGGGGGGGGGCCCACAGGGCTCCGCACGCTACCCTTGCTGCGCCTCCAGGTACCTCCCCCGAAGCTCCCATTGGCTCGGTTCCCCGTTCCCGGCCAGTGGGAGCTGCGGAGGGCTGTGCCTGGAGGCAAGGGCAACATACAAAGCCCTCTGCCCCTCCTCCGGGGGGGCCGCAGGGATGTGGAGCCGGCCGCTTCTGAGAGTGGCACGGGGCCCATGGCGCTACAGGGGGCAATCCCGCGGGCCGGATCCGGCCCACAGTTTGCCCACCCCTGTCTTATAGCAACAGATGGTTGCACCATCTGAGAATATTTTTTGCCTGCCCTTGAAATTAAACTATATCCAAGGCACAGCAAACAGAAGCCCCGTTGCTAATTAAAAATACATATTTACAGCGCCACATTTGCTTAGACCAAATTAAAAGGGCACTGTCAAGGTTGGGAGGCCAAAAATTTCATCCACCTTTAATTTATATAAATGTTCACAAACTCCTTGTAGTTCTTTAGATATGTTTTTACCTCCCAAACCAACTACGTTCCACTCTACTTCCGTAGTACCTTCTAGCTTCAAAGCATAGAGCAAACAATACTCTTTTGAAGCTGATAAAGAAGCAGCATTAGCCCCATTTCACTAGAGAGGCAGAAAAACAGTCTTCACAAGGAAGACAGGTGTGTTCTTATCTCGAGTTAGCTAAAACATGGTGACTAACAAAAGTGGAAATCCTAGTGAAGGACGAGGAAGTTTATAGTTTTTACATGAGTTAGCTAGCTGAGGTAAAGGCTATGGGTGAACATGAATCTCAAGAATTTGTGCCCAAAACCAACACAACAAGTTAGGCTTAGAATTCACTCATTCCTGACTCCCAGTCTGTGGACATTTTAATAGACCACACAAGGTGTATAATGTATAAGTAATCCTAAAATAACAAGCCAGTCTATGGTTCCCGAGACACTGTACATGTGCCTTTTATATTTCTCTCTGTATTATTACCTGCTATGACTGTTCACATGCCTACCTCCCTTCTCCCTGTCCTATCTTTCTTTGAAAAAGAATGGGGCACACATGGCAAAAGGAAAAAAAACAGCAGACTAATAAATTACACACAGACAGACACACACGTGTGTAATCAATGTGGCAGTGCCCCTTTAAGTCACTGCGGCTAGGTCAGAATAGAGCTGAAGGGTTTAACATCAGTAGATAACCTATTGCGCATGGGAGATCATGGGACTTCTTCGTTTCACAGGTCAATTAGATAAAGGTGGCTAGTATCTTTATCAAGCAGTTCAAGTACTGTTCCAGTTATCACCTGGGTCCACCACACTCCACAGGAGGAAACATGAGGCTTACCAGGTTCTCCTCGTCGTCCCGGCTTTCCCCGCCTTCCTGGAGGGCCTGTGGAAATGAGAGAAAAGAGCTATTTATTACATGGAAATCACTGTCAGAGGAAATGAACCTCACAGGCAACAGGACCAGGAGAGAATATGCAACAAGCCATTCCTTTTAAATTCAAAGCTTCCTCACATCTGTGCCATCCTCCCCTATGAATCATCTGAAAAACAATAGGCGCTAAAGACACATTTTCGTATGTCCAGTATCGCAAAGAACTGTTTTGGAGAAAATGCCTCTCTTTGCTGATCCACTGCTACAGCACATGAAGGGAATGCTCTCCCCTTTACCACTCCATTTGGAGGGGAGTTCTCTGTGACGTTACACCCCATATTCTTCATAGAAATATGGTTATGATATGAACATGGTATAACTAAGATATACTTTATGCAAGATGGGTCTTGTAAGATATCATTGGAAAGGTTATAATTTACTGAATGTGTTTATCCAATTTGCATGCATGTATCATTTTTGTATCTGAAGCTGGGAATATTAACCATGTCTCTGTATTCCAAATGTGCTATGTTAGATGAGGCCAAACAATGTTAGTGGCTTATTGAAGAAATGCACACACGCATAAGGATGACCCCAGGAACGGTGTGCAACAGAAACCTCTCAGAGATAGCTCTACACAATGGGAACTGTTTGACCCAGGTCACAGCAAAAAAGCTTTCCACCAAATGGGGGGAAGATATAAAAGAGGGATCCTCACTCTTTCTACAACAACACACCTGAAAACAGCTGAGGAACAAAGACTGAACTGTGGGAAGTGATGGTCCCAGGCTGGAAGGATTTTAGCCTGTGTATGAAAACCTGGGAAAGCCAAGGCAACTTGTGCCTTAAGAATCTGCCAGCCTGTTTATCACTCAGGGTGGGAATTTGCTAATTTGTATCCTACCTATCTGGTGTGTCAAGCTCAGTTTGTGGCTTTTGTTTATTTACTAAGGTAATCTGCTCTGTTCTGTTTGCTATCTCTTAAACTATCCCCTGCACTTAAACTCTGCCTTTTATAGTTAATAAAATTTGTTTTGTTTATTATTAAACCCAGTTTATGCAATTTCTAACTGGGGAGGGGGGCAAGAAGTCTTGTGCATATCTCTCTTCACACTGAAGAAGAGGGAGAATTTTATGAGCTTGCGCTGTACAGATATTTCTATACAGTGCAAGACAGTATTATTTTGGGTTTGTCTCCCAAAAGGGGTGGGCACATGAGTGCTGGGGGAGCCCTCTCACACAGAGCTGACTTCAGTCTGTGTCTGCAGCGGGGTGTGGCCCTGCCTGTGTGTGCTGCAAGAGGCCAGAGAGCCTAATCCAGCAAAGCAGGGAGAGGGAACCCAGGCTGGTTGGGCAGGAGAGGCTCAGTTAAACCCCAGCACATCAGGTGGCATCCCGGATGGAGAGGTGGGGTGTCTAACCTGTCGCATTCTCATTATATAATATTTTGCAATCGCCCTGTTGGAATAAAGCAGCCATTTTTCTGAGCTGACAATTCCCATGATCCTTGAGACATGTGAATTGCATGATGAGGCCAAAAGAAAACACATGTTTGCGGTTGGTGGTCGACCCTTAGCAGGCTGGTTCTGGAGGAGTTCTCACTGTCTGATACAAACGATAATGAAAAATAAAAACCAAGAAACGGCACTGCTCATTTTCATCAGGAAAACCCCAGTGTTTCCCAGCTATGCGGCTATTTTATTTCCAGCCCTGCCTACTGTTGTTTGATGGGGAGAGAGAGAATGGAACAGTCATTAAATATTCCTGCCCCTTTTACAAAGAACTCACAATTTGCATGAACGATTCCTTCTCTTAATAAGTAATGGAGTCCCTAGCCAAGCTCTGGAGTTCCCCTTCTCAGTGCTAATACACTTCTAGGCATAGCCTCCAAACATTTTATTTGCAAGCCTCCCATTGACACAAACGTACATTCCAGAGGCAAACTGAAAGGAGGATATTACTCTTCAGTGTTGTTTAGTATCAAGAAATTGAATTCCATTTGCAAAGAAAGGATTTTTAATTTCTACCCATCATTCCTGTGATCTGCAAATCTTTTTGTTTTAGGTTCCAGAGGTTTGCTAGCCAAAAAAAACAAACAAACAAACAAACAAAAAAACCCATTAGCTAAATGGTCATAGTTTTAATTCACTGCAGTATGTGGTCCCATAGTTTTTACTCCAAAAAATGACAAATTTCAAAAATTTTTAACATATTTTCTAACAAAATTTTACTGAACTTACACCCAAATACCCGCATTTAAAAGGGTGTGGGAAGTACAAGACAGTGGAGAACTTTAGACCTTTTTCTGTACCCTGAAAGAATCTGTCTCTGACATTGATCTAAAAGGAACTTTCCTTAGTAAACAGAAAACATTGCCCAGGTTTTCAGAAACGTTTCACGGCACCTAGTCCAAGTTTGAAGTGAACCTAGGCAGGGTCTTGGCTTCATTTGGAAACCATGGATGGATTGTAGGTTCTGCATGGTTTCAACCCATAGCTGGCCTTTAGTTGCGTTTTGCTTTGAGTCTTTGGGTCTGATTGAATCCAAAACCAAGAAGGTTCACACACAATGTTGTGACCCCAAACTGCTCAGTTTTGCAGAGTCTCAAAAACTCTGTTGTATAACTTGAATAGCCAATAGATATCAGCTGAGCAAGCATCACAGACCCCTTCTACCCTGACTTCTGCCCATGAACCATGAACTTTCCCCCAAGGAATGAGAAGGTAAATTGGTCTTTATGCTGAACAGCTTGCTAAAACTGCACTGCAGTTTTCTTATGCTGATTACCGCACAGTGGACTTACGTTGCAAAATTCTCCTTCCTTCTAAGTGAAGCCATATGAAACAATCCACTTTACTTGGCGTGCTGAACCAATCAGTTGGTTCAGGCTATCCTCTGAGATGACTCACTTTAACTTAAAAAGGACTGACTGATAAAGACAACTTGAAGAATGGCTAGAGACCCTGGGATGGTGGGTGGGAAGGGGGAATAAAAGGATTTAACCAGTTCAAGCTAAAAGAGACGAACAGAAGAGAATGGAAGGTCCTAAATCATCTCTAGGTGAAACTGGCATAGTGATATAAAATCTATTTCCAAAGTAGAATACAAACTATGTAATTGCATCTGCAAAAGAAACAGGATCCAAGGCAAGTTCACTAACTATACAATTATGATTATTTATTAAGTGGTAATGTACGCCACCCCCCCCCCCCCACCTGGTTTTGTGAATCTAGCCACTTGCTTTTGTGGGAAAAAAAAAAAATTGTTACAATGGCCTGGGAACTAACGTTTCAGTTTTGGTTTGAACAAAATGTTTTTGTTTGATTGTTTATTTTAACAATTTTTTTCTATTCACAAAAAATTCTGAAAATTTTCATTTGCAGCATGATCTGACCCAGTTTTATTTTAATGTTTTAGAAATTCCAATGAACTGAAAAAATCAGCTATTTGCCCAACTCTACTCACAGAGCAATGAATAATGAATGTGCCTCAAGTGCAGGTCAGTTCTTGGAATATGATTTTTTGCTTGGAAGACAGACAAAATTAGTGCCTCTCCATCTAATTGTGCCCTATTCGTTTTGAATCATACAGCAGCAAAAATTAGACTAAAGTTCAAGGGCCCCAGGGCTGAAAGTTCTCCCACAACGAAGACTACCATTCATTTCAAATGGGAGTTTTGCCTGCATCTGACTGCACTATCACACACTTGATCATGTAGTGATACATCCTGTTCACCCTACTTTCGCAGAACTCCAATTTACCTTATTTTTTTTTACAAGGATAAGGTGGGCAGGAGTTTACCCATAAAATATCAGTGACAATTATACCTTATCACAAGAACAGGAATGTGCACAGGAGACAAAGGTCAAGGAACCAGATTTGATTTGATTACGAGGGGGAAAGAGTCAACCACATGTGGCACAATGGGACCTGCTTTCCTGGTATGGAGAGAATTATGGCAGTTCATTGAGCGGGTCTGGCACCGCATTGCCCTATTTGCAACTCCCTTGGGCAGACTAGCTCAACTAGCCATAATTTACTGAACTGCTGGAAAATGTATGGCTTGAAATTTTCCCAATATTTTACAGTTCATTATGAGTTTTAAAACAGTGTTGATTTCCATGTTTCATTTACTAGCCCACTGTTAGACAATATAAATGACCACTACACAATATAACAACTAGTGTGTTCTACACTGCAGTGTGAACTTTTTACCTTGTTACTGAATGGCATTATTTCATTGTGCATATCAGCTATTCCTTGTAATGTTTCCAGACAGCAATATTTTTCATGCTCTTTTCTTGTATTCCAGTTACTAAACTTGCAGTCTTACTAGAAAGCTACTAATGGTTCGCTATTGTCAGTGCTCACGTCTCATGTGCTGGAATAAGACTGTTTAGTTTGAATGTGACAATTTGTTTAGAAATAGACTGCTTTATGCTTTGTATTTATTCTCCTCTCCAAAAATATCTTGCATGAAAATGTAAATAAAGAACTCTCAGCACTGATATGGGATGGCTGATGGGGTTAGAATAAAAGGCATAGCTATTACCCAAGTGACAGTAAGGGAACATAAATCTTAATTATATTGAACCAGCATCAAACTACATGAGGTTAAACAATTTATAATCCTTAACAATTATCTTCAAATGAATTCTAAAACCTCAATTTTCTTTGTGTTCTTCTAACAAGAACTGAAGTAGGATAACTAGGAAAACCTTAATTCCACACTACACAGGAGTTGAAACTAAGGGTATGTCTACACCCAGCCGCTAGTTCGGCGGCTGGCAATGGAAGTTCTGGGTTCGACTTATCGCGTCTTGTCTGGACGCGATAAGTCGAACCCGGAAGTGCTCGCCGTCGACTGCGGTACTCCAGCTAGACGAGAGGAGTACCGCGGAGTCGACGGGGGAGCCTGCCTGCCGCGTGTGGACCGAGGTAAGATCGAACTAAGGTACTTCGAACTTCAGCTACGTTATTCACGTAGCTGAAGTTGCGTACCTTAGTTCGATTTGGGGGGTGAGTGTAGACCAAGCCTAAGCCTGGCTCTTTAAGTCTTTTCTACACGAGAGAGATTTTTTTTTTAAATGTTTCTTGCCATTGCTAGCATTCAGCTGAACTGGAGATAACAACATTGGGACCCCAGCTGTAGAGACAGCCCACTATGAGCTAGTGCTTAGGGTAGCACCACATCATTCTAACCTTGCGTGCGAGCAAGTCTAATTGAAATGATGCTGACAATCTCAGCAGCAGCCCACAGCCCATATTCACCAGATAGCCGATGTTGGCAACATTAGTTCATCTGATCACTTTTATCGACAGCGGGAAGTTTTTCAGAAATGTCTCTAGTTTAGCAAAGAATTAAAAGAAAGATAAGTTATTCCCAACTTCTGTGTATTGTGTGTGTTTTTATAGAGAACAAGGTTGCCTACTAAATTTGTAGCTTTGGAGGACCATGGTATATCTTATAGTGAGGTTACACTATCCCGTATTTTATAAGTGCTAGTGGGGTCAGGAACTCTGCTGCCTTTGGGTTCGGTTGCTTAGCAACCCAATGACTCCACTGGGCCCAATAAACCCTCACTAAGTCACTGTGCTCCCTGATTGGTCAGAAGAGCCAACTGATCACCATTTAAACCCTGTAGCAATACAATGGGTGCTCAATGTGTTCTACTCCTGCAGCAGCGCCAGACCTACTTCCTGCTTCCTGTCTGGCCCTTCCTCCAACCCCTTCTGCTCCACTCCTGCCCTAGTCCCTGCCTACCTCTGTACTTCTGATTCCTGACCCCAGCTTGTCTCCTGACCACGACTGCATCTCTGCCCTTTGGTTCTGTTCTGGCTCCTGCTTCCTGGCTCTAACTATGGGCTTGTCTCTTGACCACATCAGTGGTTCTGCCCTCTGATTCTGCTCTGACCACTAGGCCAGACTCCTGCTCTGACCACTAGGTTGCACTGCTTACACCTCCGTGTGTGACTGGAAGGTTTTTTTTCCTTCAGTTTGGCCATACATCAGTAATAATGGGATCATCAATAACTTGAAAATATTGACTAAAGTTGTCTTGACCCTTTAATCGGTATCAAACCCCCCTCTCCTTTGAGTGCATCATCCATGTGGAAACGAAAGGCAGTACGACTGCTTATGACAACTGCCAAAGTAAGTATTCAATACTTCAAAAATCCAACTTTGCACCATGTAACCTTAGATAAAACCACTGAATAAAACAAATGAAATGCACATTTTCCTTCATTTAATTTATTTCATGTCTTCCACAAGAGCACTGTTCTTGCAATTTCATGTGTTACACACATCCTGTAGCATTTGCTGGAGTGTTAACAAAAGAAAAACTGCATTAGCTGAAGGCTGACATATTTTAAAAGATGTATCAATTATTTTAATTGCAGGTTATCAAAATTCTTTCCCCCCATATTATGGAATCCCTTTCCAATCAAGTAGTATTACACAAACTCTGGCGTTCCTGGTTTCACTCACAGGTCTCTGAGCAGAATTGGGATACATCAGCATAAAAAGCTTCAGTACAGGGAAATACATTTCCATCTACCTAGTCACAGAACAAGTCACATGGGTTTTCCTGACCAAATTTCTGAAAAAAATTGGACTTGAGGATAAATGTGACCAGCACCATAAAAAGAACACATTGCACTTACTACCTTTAGGCCAAGATTTTCTGAAGTGACTCCTGATGTGGGGTTCCCAACTTGAGACACCTGAAGCGGATGTGGTTTGCTGAAATTTTTGAGAACTCACCTTTTGAAAATTAGGCCTCCGTAAAGCATCTCACACTGGGCTCCCAAAAACGTAGACACCCAAGATCACTAATCACTTTTGAAAAACTTGACCTTAGCCTCCAATAGCTGCACTAGCAAACTTAATGAGAAACTTTTCATTTTCTAATTTCTACTAGCAAAAGGGCTGAAGCAAGATGACACCACTATGTTAAGCACATCCAACAGGATTCAATCAAAACACACCAAAGGATTAAATGTATGGGGATGTCTAAAATGAACCTTCCCACACCATTACAGAGCGGTCTGTGCACATCAAAGTAGAAGCACATTTAGGAACCACTCTCCTCTCCCTTTACCCAGAGGTCAGAATGTATCAATTAAGAAGGTTTATGTAAACACCAAGGCAGACAATAGATTAGTTTTAATTGCTCAACATTGTCTGGTCTGGAAAAACTGGTAAATTATAATCCCAATTTCCCATTCAAAACCCATTTATTCTCAGCCTTACAGAATAAGTCTTTACTCCCATACGTTGCACTGCCCAACTACTGATTTAATCATGCTGGAAATACACATTTGAAATTTATTTTGATTTTTTCCTCCAAACGTAACATAATATTGAAGAAAGGAAACAAGAAAATCCTCTCTCATTCACGGTCTCAGTTCCATTGATTTCAATGGGATCGCATGGAGGTCGGGGTGGACAAAATGTGTCCCATGATCAGGAGAGATCACACGTTCTATGTTTCAGTAGCTTGTGAACACCGAGTGGCAAGGTGTCCCAGTCTATTCACATAGCCTGAAACTCACTCCTGTGCAGAGGACCAGCACAAAGAGAGGTGCGTATGTGGTGTGTAGGCCAGTGCTATCTCCTTGTCTGGGGAGTGAATTTCACCCTTTAAGGAAAACCAAACAACAGTCAATTGACATCAAATGTTCACTGAGGGTACGTCTATATTTACCGCCGGGTCCGGCGGTAAGCAATCGATCTTCTGGGATCGATTTATCGCATCTTGTCTGGACGCGATAAATCGATCCCGGATCAATCCCGGAAGTGCTCGCCGTTGACGCCGGTACTCCTGCTCCGCGAGAGGAGTACGCAGAGTCGACGGGGGAGCCTGCCTGCCGCGTCTGGACCCGCGGTAAGTTCGAACTAAGGTACTTCGACTTCAGCTACGTTATTAACGTAGCTGAAGTTGCGTATCTTAGTTCGAAGTGGGGGGTTAGTGTGGACCAGGCCTGAGACTGAGGAGAGCGATGCACTTTAACTAAAGACATTACAGCTCATCTAGAAGGCCAGAGGCATCTTTGGGGACATCCCATAATATAACTGGTTCTCTTAATTCTGGTTAACTTCCATTCCTCTTACCTTAAGCAAACTCTTTTTGCAATGAACATTTGAAGAGTTAACTGAAGTGGAATCTTAGCATTTTACCACATGTTTAAACTACTGAAAAGCCCAACCCTGCTCCCTTTGGAAGTAATGGAGATTATGCCATTGCTTTTAATGGAAGCAAGTCTGAGCCCTAAAACTGCAGAATGCTGTAATACATATTTTAGGAAATTGGTTCTCTTTTCTACCCACACCAGGCAGCTTCTTCAGATTGTCAGTGGATTCAGCTCTTTTGTTTATTCATTAGCGTACAAGATAAAAATGAATTTTTATTTAAGATATACGTTAAGAAGTAACTGGAATAAAGCCACAATTGCACTTAGGTTGATTTTCCCCCTTCTTTTGTTATGACTGCTCTCTCTCTTGCTATTTTCAGATAACACCCTGGCATGGCTGCAGCACAAAACACATATGGTAAAGGGCAGAAATGGAATTATGGAATACATTTTTTTTCTAAGACAAGAGGACGCTTATGTTTTGGCAGCTGTGCATCCTGCCATATGCGGTTGTACCGTTTAAATGATCGATTTCTATTTCTCACATTTGCTTCTAGACAGCTGCTTCAGTGCAAATCCAGGACGAGGCTGATCACTTTGAAAATCTTTGATAAATTAAACACACACACACAGAGCTTCATGTTTCTTTGTCAGCACAATGGTGCTCCCCATTCATGTGACCCTCCAGGTAAAAACAGTGTATGCAATGACAGATTAATTTACTGCATTCCTAAAGGAAATCTACTTTCCATTAGTTACAAATGTGATTGTTTAATTATTTAGAATTAAATAATAGTAAAGAAGATATCTATATAAAAGCTCTTCGTGTCCTGATGCTTAACTGATGTTTTAATGTCACCATGGCACCCAGCAGCATTAAAAAGCAACCGAACTGAAACAATTAACTCACTTTAACAAGCAAATCAATTACAAGAAACCACCTTTCCAACCCTCATCATTCTCCAGGAACATACCAATGCTCTCTCCAAAAACCCTGTCCAAAACTAGCTTTTGCTGTGTGTCCTCAAGGTCCAAGGCCCCCAAAATCTACTTTTATCAGACCAAAGTTTTAGATTCCTAGATCCCTCACAGTTTGTTACTGAATTCATTAATTTAACACTGCTAAATGCAAACAATTGTCGGTAGCTTCCAATGCAACTGATTTGCATGGCAGTAACTTATTTAGAATCCAGTGCCATCTGTTCCTTTATTCAGAAGAAATGCATTAATTAACATTGCACTTGGGCAACTGACAACTCAGGATGATAAACTTAATCCAGCATTTCAGTCAAAGAATGGGAAAGCCTCAAGTTATTAAAATAAACACTGAAAAGTTTAGATATTCCTGCAAACTATCAGATCCTTGCTAGGTCTGCAAAACTGGCCTGGAAAATTTGACTAGAACAGAGTCCCACTTACCATTGTAGCGGGAAATTAAAAATAGAAACATTCATCTGGGCATTTCAAAGCCTCTAAAAGGATTTGGATCAAATTTAAACAGACTGAAAGCTCTTTTTGGCAGAGGCCATTCTTCTGTTATGTGGATACAGAACCTAGCCCAATTGGGGGTCCCTGTGTCATGACCAGGCCTCCTAGGTTCTACTGCTATAGGAACAATAAATTATAAGCATAAGGTCGTCTCGTTTTATCCCAAAAGGTCTATTACTATCCATAACTTGCCCAAACACCAAAGTAGAGCTATCTTCACATAAGAGCTCCTTATGATTTCAGATTGGTTCCAGTAGAGAGACAGGTCTGGTCTACACTACCACAGTAAATTGATCTAACTTGCGCAACTTCAGTTATGTGAATAACGTAACTGAAGTCGACATAGTTAGATCCACTTTCCGCAGTGGCTGGAGAGTGTCTCCCGTTGACTTCCCTTACACTTCTCGGGGAGGTGGAGTATATAAATCTCCCATCGATTTAGTGTGTCTTCACCAGACCCGCTAAATCAGCACTCACTGCATCGATTGCAGCAGTGCCAATCTACCATTAAGTGTAGACATGCCCATAGTAAACAGATACCACAAAATAAACTTCAGCATGCACTAAGGTATACCATTCTGTACAATAATAGATATATGGTTCTGAGTTACATTTGTTAGGAGCCCATTGTATTGTGGAAGTAGTGGGTTGCAAATGTTTGGAACAAAGGCAAATCACCACAGGACTCAACATGTGCCCGGGAAGGTTCTGCCAATATAAGTCAGTGACCACAACCAGTTGGCAAACTCCTGTTATTTGAGAGCACAATATGAATCTTATTCAATTGTCTCATGTGGCACTGTACTATGTCTCAAGGGTGGAGCAAATCAAACATCATAGCAGCATCTTGAGTCTGGAATGAAAGAGACTTGCACTTTCTGCCATACATCAAGGGGAAATGGTTTAACACTCATCAACAATGACAATAGTGAACGACCAGAAATCCTATAATGTACATAAGAAGGAGTTTGCTCTTCTTGCTTTGATAAGAATCAATCAATCATACACACAGTGCCATCAACACTATGTCACTTGTAGTGCCAAGGGTACTGTGTGGGTGACTGATTCTCACAGTAACTTGAAATACCACCACATGGTCAACTACAACAAGGTCAAATTGATGCATTTGGTCAACACACACAGATAGCATTTGTGGGTAGAGAATAGAATTTTAGGGGCAAAAACAACACAAGACCACACACTGGAAAGCCATTCTGGTTTGATGGACTTATTTAAGTATACAAAGCAAAGGATTGCTCTAGTTGAGTAAGCAGATTTGCACATACCAACTCTGAGCTTGTTTACAAACAGTCAACAGGCGTACGTGCATGTGGAGAACACTCCATATAGCTAGTGTGTTTCTAGTAAGTGGCAACAATGTAATTCATTTTCCTGATCGCTCCTAGAACTGCAAGACATTTCCATAACATCTATAAGATGATACAGTTTGTTTTTCACTTTACAGTATTAAGTTACTTAAGTCAATTTAGTTATATTTTTAAACTCTAATGGGGCACTTACAACTGACACAAAGTTAGACTCATCTTTGGTAAGAGATGCATTTTCAGGCCATTTAAATAATTAAGGAAATTTATACCATGTGCATTAGCCTCATGTAATCTCACACCAAAGGAAATTTTCTTGTTCAATCTCCAGTATTATTCAATGTGACAGCACATCAATCAGTCAGAAATTGACAACAGATTATGACGACAGATGGACTGTGCAATGGTTCATATATCCCAGGAATGATCCCCATAACGACACAGACAAGTGTGTATATGATAAAGGCTTAAACCAAAAAACATGTCCTTTGTATTTAAAAACATTGTTCCATCTAGAACAGGGGTCGGCAACGTTTGGCACGCGGCTCGCCAGGGTAAGCACCCTGGTGGGCCGGGCCAGTTTATTTACCTGCTGACGCGGCAAGTTCGGCCGATCGCGGCCCCCACTGGCCGCGGTTCGCTGTCCCGGGCTAATGGGGGTGGCGGAAAGTGGCGTGGGCAAGCGATGTGCTGGCCATGGCTTCTCGCCGCCCCCATTGGCCCGGGATGGCGAACCGCGGCCAGTGGGGGCCGCGATCGGCTGAACCTGCCGCATCAACAGGTAAATAAACTGGCCCGGCCCGCCAGGGTGCTTACCCTGGCGAGCCGCGTGCCAAACGTTGCTGACCCCTGATCTAGAGTGAACACATTCAAGGACACAATTAATGGGCAGTACAGAATTTTGACAAGATTTTCTATACTCTGTTTCTACGCACTCTAAAAGAGAAACCTGGCAAATGCAAACCATAAAGAGCTTGTGGAAAACAGACAGATTTATCTTAAATATAAGTCCATGATGGTTGCATGGGCAATACTAACAGGCACAGCTATCATTCATGTTACAAATGATGTTTAACAAAATTAGTTTTCCTGTTTCAAAATTCATCCAGTCTTGACTATTTCATAGCACAGTTTCAACATCTTTTAAAAACTCGTTAAAAACATCACATTTCCTTTCTGTTCCAAAATCCCATCATAATGCCTTCAGCATGCAGAATATATTTATTTTAACCTTTAAAGGATTAACATGTTTTGCACGTGTTACCTCACAAAAGCATCACTAGTAAGAACCTGAACTCCTTTCAAATAAAGGGATCGAGAGTAATATAAGTTTCACGCAAAAATGTTTTAGACAGCTTCTGGAAATGCTAATTAATTCTATAAATATACCTTACGGAAGAAAAAAATCCTTCCATGTTTGTAACACATGGAATGGAAGCACCATAGTTAGTAAGTTTATTCCGTATGTAGATTTAGCAATACCACATGATGGTGCCAGGTTATGCTACCGCACGTATAAGTCAAGGGAAATTTGAGAATACTAGTCAGAGAGAAATTTTGCTCTAAAGTGACATGCTGTGATTCTACTAATACTGCCCTTTGACATTTCCATGCCCCCAATCCACAAGGTCAACGCAAACAGTAACAATTCATCTTGAAGATTAATAATGTCAGTTTAGATTTCTGTAGGGAACTTGGAACTCTCTCTAATCAAGCCAAGAGATGAGCAGCAAGCTATTTCTGATGAGGCTTATGAAATTTAAGTAGAAGATAAACTTAATCTGTTATGATTTGTATATCAGTTTATCAATGAACACAGAAAGATAATACAAATAAATCTAAGGTCTTGCTCTGGTTAAAATATGGGTAATGAAGGCTGTTTCTAAGTATGTTTACCCTGTATAAAATATATAGTGAACCGTATAATGAAGTTACAGCACTATCTACTGAAGAATCCAACATATTTCATCACTTAGTGGAGAACCAGACACAGATGGTAGATATTTAGGAGAAAAAATTATAGCTATTTGGGATTAAAGAACACCAGACAAGAGATTCTGATGCGTGAAGCTACATAAGATATATCAAATCTGAAGAGTTTACTAAACAAATGTGCAATATTGGAAGTACTAGTCAAGGGAGATCTCGTAAAACAAATTTCAATTTCACAAAGAAATAATTTAAAAACAAAAATTCCTATATTCATGACATAGCAAGCATCTCATTTATAGAGGGACACCCAGCCTCTGTGACACTGCACCTTGCCAACTGCTTGGCAGCCGCACCAAATTTGCATGCACAAACTTACATACTGTTTTAAAATGAACATGAACACAGACACACTCAATATTTGCTTGTATTTGCATGTGTGGGGTGTGTGGGTGTGTGTTTTAAAGAGAATGTGGACTAAGAACTCAATTGTATTTTAAATTACAAAACACACACCAATTTCTGCCCTGCCTTCACATACAATGTTCACATAAAGTTGCTGATGTTCTGGTACAGGCTTCCGTTCACTAGAGAACCAAGTGAAGTCTGGGGAAAGAAAACCATATGTTCCAGAAGCATTATTACCATATTGGCAATGAGAAAGGTGTTCCCCTCAGAGCGTATCACAAATTGGGAGGAATACATCAGACCTATGGCAATCCCAAACCTTTACCTCAAAGCTGGATAGTTGTTGTATTGGTAGATACATTTTTCAAACACCATTACTTGATGGTCACTATCTCCAAACTCTGATTTTGTAATTGCTTTCTAGTTCCAGGGATCAACTAACATTTCTATACAGTGCAGGAAATTCCACAAACTCACTCTCATTCCAACACCCCCTCCCTCCCCAATACAAGGAGAAATTTCTGGGTACAAAAGGGCACTTTAACATAGCAAAGAAAGCCATAAAAACAGATGGCTGGAAGTTGAAACCAGACAAATTCAAATTAGAAATAAGGCATGATTTTTTCATTGAGAGAGGGTGATTAACCATCGGAATAAGCTACTAAGGAAGTGGTAGATTCTCCATGTCTTGAAGTCTTCAAATCAAGACAGAAGGCCTTTCTGGAAGATCTGCTTTAGTCTACCACAAGTTATTGGGCTCATTACAGGAGTCACGATGAAATTCTGTGGCCTGTGTGATATAGGAGGTCAGATTAGATGATCTAGTGGTCGATTCTGGCCCTAAAAAATCGATGAATTTACACTAAAAGTAGTAGACTATTTCATAGATTTTAAAAGCCAGAAAGCACCAGTAGAGCATGACAGTGCAAAAATATGACATGGAAATTGTGCATATTAAGAGAAAGAAAATATAGTGGCAGATGCCCTGTCCAGGAAAGAGGACTCTGACCTTGCTGATGCTGTAAAAGGGTGTGTGTGAGCCTGGGAGCCCCTCAATGCCAACTGGCAGAAGGCCCACAGCACTAACTCATATCAGACCTGGCATACTCATTACCCCCAAGACATAGTTGTCATCATATGTATGTAAAAGGTGTCATGTATCGTATGTAAACTGGTGACACGCTGGTCCTGAAAAATCACTGAGTGATGTATGTATGGGTTGTGTACAAAGATTTAGATATATGTGCTGGAAATAGGTTCTTAAAATGTGTTTGGGAGACAGTGCATGAACCCAGCCTGCCCTAGGCAAAGGAACGCATATTTACCTGTTTGACTGGCTTCATTATTGGCAGAGGACAATGAAAGCATATTTACACACACGATGAACAAAGCTATCAAGCTGGGGCTTAGTGAGCACATCGGGGGACAGAATCTGCACCTCAGGAATCCTTCCTGGCTTTGGAGGCAGAGACAATAGACTCTGGGTAATATTCAGGGAGCCCAAAGGCATTTTAGTTATCCATCAGTTAGGGAATAAAGGGAACAGCACCCTTTGGTTTGGTGAACGTTGGGTCCCTTGGCAACTTGATGCGAGAAAGAAAACTGCTTAGGCACAGATTGTAACTTGCTAAGTTTAATTTAGTCACTGGAAATCATGTTTATTTGTAACCATACCTGTCTCCTTTTCTCTTGCTTAGTATCACTGAAATCTCTGTTCTTTGTTAATAAACCTGTTCTTGTTTATTACAAAACCCACTCAGTGCTGTGTATTAAAGTGAAGTGAGAGTTTTCAGCTAACCCAACAGGCTGGCGTGTGCTCTGTCTCTTTGGAAGCAGCAAGAGGGGCTGGGCACTGCAGAAAGACGTCTCTGGGGGAACTCGCGTTCACTGACTGTTACCTACAAGGCAAGGTTCAGACTGGCAGATTCCTAAAGAGCAGACAGGCTGGTGTGTCAGGGAGCTGACAGGCACCTTGGCAGCGGCAAATCTCTCACTTGCTGAGGAAGCAGGGGTGACACAGTGGCTCATGATTCTGGGTGTCTTGAGCAAGATATCACAATCATTTAGTTTGACCTGCTGTTTGACCCCTGATTCCGGTCTAAGAGCAGTGCCTGAACTAGAGCATATATTGTTTTTTAAAATATCCTGTCATGGAAAATCCACCACAACCCTTGGTAAATTGTTCCAGCGGCCAACTCCCCTCACTGTTAAAATAATGCATGATTCAATGCAAATTTATATCTGCAATTACAATGGTAACAGAGCTACATGAAGTATTTTTAGCAAATATTTGGTAATGAAACTGGATTGCTGCGAACTATGCCAGCAGAGCACACCTTCCTTCTGTTAACAATAAGTTATTAAACCAAGGTGCAGATTTTGGCCACAATTTAAATTCCCCCCACCTTTTGCTACTTCATTTGTAATAAATCTTGCAGAAGCTAAAAATATAGCTGTATTCCAGCTACACATTTCATCTCAATGTGTATGCAATAATTTATTTTTAGATTCTGTGGAAATCAAAACCTTTTGTGCAAGGCGAGAATCAAACAGTGTATTCTGCAGATACACAATGTGTGGCTGATAAGGTTCATGGGGATATGCTGCCAATGGTGTAGCAAGAGAGAGAGAGACTCGCTTCTTGGCAGTGTGACATCACATTCTTAAATGAGCTACCGTAGGTCTAAGTTCATATTCTGAGACAAACTGTTGAGCTAGAATACTTTATTTTTGTAATCTTCAAAAATAATGTTGTAATTGGAATAAAGGAATTCATCTATGTGGAAAAATTAGTCCTATTGCAAGGCCTTCTACTTCAGATATATCAACTCCTGGCTTTCTACTGTATGCAATAATTCTCATCAAAACACCGTTACAAAACCCATTTGCTAACATTAACATGGCTGCGCTGTTCCAAATTAAGCTCTTCCCTGAAGACTGTGGCGTCTCTAGGGACAGGTGGCTTAGCAAGTTAATGTACTAACCAACCTTTCAGCGCAACCTGGTTGCAAATTTGATTTGTGGTCTCATGTAAGTTCCTCACAGAAAAATCTTCATGCAATAAAAATCAGACATAATTTGTTACAATGCAGTGCAATTGGCAGTCTGTGCTCGGAAAACAGGCCCAGTGCTACAGCCTGAAAGCAACTAAGATGGACTGGCAGACCTACAATGACAAGCTCTCACAGCACCTGCCAGCGTTACATCTGGCTCAGATGCCTAAACCTTGCTTATCAGCGCTAAAATTCACTCACTAAAGGCTAGGAAAGTCAAAGGGCAGCCTGGGGAAAGTCTGAAGAGAGACAGATAAGAGGGAAGAAAACTGAAGAAGAGCAAGGATAGAAAAAAGTTGGGAAAAGAGAATAACTAAGTAGAGAGAAAGTGAAAGTCAAGTACAACAATGGCTAAGATGGAATATTTCTTCATAGCATTTTAAAGAGGAAAGATGTGCATATGCAGACAGAATTTTGGGGGTGTGGGAAGGGTCTGCAAAGGTTTTATTTTCCTACCAATACTCAGGATATATGTGCATGGGGAAAAAGTCTCCGAACAGTTTTGGGTTCTCCCATTAAAGTTTAAATTACGTGAAAAATCAAACAAAAAGTTTTCACTTCCAGACCCGCAATAACAACGCGCTTTGTTCTAACAAATTGGGACCAGGAGATTGGCACAGAGACTCTGGCACAGAAATCGTTTAGCTTCACATTTGAGATCAGGGCAATAGCATTAGATCACTTCGTCAAACCCAAGTTGTGAGCAGCTGTTTGGCTTTCATTTCACACAAAAGTTTATCCTGTAAAAGAAATTCTGGCCCAAACCCAAATGCTATATTTGTTTGCAAGCAGTGTTTTTATATTTTAGTCCTGATAATGGAATGAAATCAGCGATGAAAAATTTTAACAGGAAAGATTAAAAAAAACTGAGGTTTTTCTCTCAGCTTTGATTCTGTTGTGTTGAAATATATTAGTTCTTGAATTTCCAACAAATTAAATAGGATTTTAGTCACATGGACTTTACCTGAAAACATAGTTAAAGTTACAGTGCCCCCTCCCCCTTCCTCCCAGGATTATGAACAAACACTAATTTCACTCTGTTTCTAACCAGTTTGACCAGCAGGGAGAGATGCTTTTAATAAAAATAAAAATCTGGAAATGAAGTATAGGTTTTATGGGAAATACAGTATCCATTATATAGAGAAACAACACAGGAATGCAGGGGCAAGATTAGAAAGGCAAAGGCACAAAATGAGCTCAAACTAGCTAAGGGAATAAAGGGGAACAAGAAGACTTTTTATCAATACATTAGAACCAAGAGGAAGACCAAAGACAGGGTAGGCCCACTGCTTAGTGAAGAGGGAGAAACAGTAACAGGAAACTTGGAAATGGCAGAGATGCTTAATGACTTCTTTGTTTCGGTCTTCACCGAGAAGTCTGAAGGAATGCCTAACCTAGTGAATGCTAATGGGAAGGGGGTAGGTTTAGCAGATAAAATAAAAAAAGAACAAGTTAAAAATCACTTAGAAAAGTTAGATGCCTGCAAGTCACCAGGGCCTGATGAAATGCATCCTAGAATACTTAAGGAGCTAATAGAGGAGGTATCTGAGCCTCTAGCTATTATCTTTGGAAAATCATGGGAGACGGGAGAGATTCCAGAAGACTGGAAAAGGGCGAATATAGTGCCCATCTATAAAAAGGGAAATAAAAACAACCCAGGAAACTACAGACCAGTTAGTTTAACTTCTGTGCCAGGGAAGATAATGGAGCAAGTAATTAAGGAAATCATCTGCAAACACTTGGAAGGTGGTAAGGTGATAGGGAACAGCCAGCATGGATTTGTAAAGAACAAATCATGTCAAACCAATCTGATAGCTTTCTTCAATAGGATAACGAGTCTTGTGGATAAGGGAGAAGCTGTGGATGTGGTATACCTAGACTTTAGTAAGGCATTTGATACGGTCTCGCATGATATTCTTATCGACAAACTAGGCAAATACAATTTAGATGGGGCTACTATAAGGTGGGTGCATAACTGGCTGGATAACCGTACTCAGAGAGTTGTTATTAATGGTTCCCAATCCTGCTGGAAAGGCATAACGAGTGGGGTTCCGCAGGGGTCTGTTTTGGGACCGGCTCTGTTCAATATCTTCATTAACGACTTAGATATTGGTATAGAAAGTACGATTATTAAGTTTGCGGATGATACCAAACTGGGAGGGATTGCAACTGCTTTGGAGGACAGGGTCATAATTCAAAATGATCTGGACAAATTGGAGAAATGGTCTGAGTTAAACAGGATGAAGTTTAACAAAGACAAATGCAATGTGCTCCACTTAGGAAGAAAAAATCAGTTTCACACATACAAAATGGGAAGAGACTGTCTAGGAAGGAGTACGGCAGAAAGGGATCTAGGGGTTATAGTGGACCACAAGCTAAATATGAGTCAACAGTGTGATGCTGTTGCAAAAAAAGCAAACGTGATTCTGGGATGTATTAACAGGTGTGTTGTGAGCAAGACACGAGAAGTCATTCTTCCGCTCTACTCTGCTCTGGTTAGGCCTCAGCTGGAGTATTGTGTCCAGTTCTGGGCACCGCATTTCAAGAAAGATGTGGAGAAATTGGAAAGGGTCCAGAGAAGAGCAACAAGAATGATTAAAGGTCTTGAGAACATGACCTATGAAGGAAGGCTGAAAGAATTGGGTTTGTTTAGTTTGGAAAAGAGAAGACTGAGAGGGGACATGATAGCAGTTTTCAGGTATCTAAAAGGGTGTCATAAGGAGGAGGGAGAAAACTTGTTCACCTTAGCCTCTGAGGATAGAACAAGAAGCAATGGGCTTAAACTGCAGCAAGGGAGGTCTAGGTTGGACATTAGGAAAAAGTTCCTAACTGTCAGGGTGGTTAAACACTGGAATAAATTGCCTAGGGAGGTTGTGGAATCTCCATCTCTGGAGATATTTAAGAGTAGGTTAGATAAATGTCTATCAGGGATGGTCTAGACAGTATTTGGTCCTGCCATGCGGGCAGGGGACTGGACTCGATGACCTCTCGAGGTCCCTTCCAGTCCTAGAATCTATGAATCTATGAATCTATGAATCTATAAGGTGGGTGAGGTAATATCTTTTGTTGGATCAACTTCAGTTGGTCAGAGAGACAAGTTTTTGACCTTACCGGACCTGAAGGAGAGCTCTGTGTAAGCTTGAAAGCTTGTCTGTCTCACCAAATGAAGTTGGTCCAATAAAAGATATTACCGCATCCACCCTGTCTCTAATATCCTGGGACCTACATGGCTACACCACCACAACATATCCAAGACATAGCCAATACACAGTTATCTACACTTGCAAATAGATTTAGTCCTCTGAAGCATTAAGCAAGTATGAATGATCAGAACAATACAGTAATTATTTCTAATGCAGTGTGTTTGAACTGCATTGGGCAACTTCCATCAGAAACATAAGAGGAGGTCTCAGCTGAAGATGTCAGCTGAAGTGTAGTTCAGCCTTAGGGAGGTAAGAGAAAAATATGGTTGACATGATGGATCAAGAAAAAGTGTTTCAGTGTATTAAGTTTTTTTGTTTGTTGGCTAGGAATTCCCAATACAGTACTACGATCAAGTTCAAATTTGAACCAATCATGCAGCAGAGGGATGACAGCTAATGCAGAGGATTTATTAAAAAAAAGCAAAATGAAGGAAGAAAAGCATAGTCATTTGCATTTGGAAGACGTGCACCAACTGCACAAGCATCTGGGCATCTTTACAATTAACAAAAATGATAAGCAGCAAGCAGACCCTCACTAGAGTAACCGTAAATACCGTAATAATGCAAGGGAATTAAGAGATGCTGCAACCAAGCAGTCATATAGATACAAGGTACCTCCTATCTAAATCTTTAGTTATGCATAGGCTTGAGTAAACAGACAGGCCCTGAAGGTTAACAAATCCCAACGTGATGTTCCAGAATCAAGGACCCAGTTGCTGAGCATACAGATTGCAATGGATCTAAATGAATGTAAAATAAAGAAGGCCTGGAGAAATGAAAGGCACCTTAGCATGTATAAAAACTTAGCAGAGGCACCAAAGGGTATGCTGAAGGCTTTCTGGCAGGCAGCATGCACAATAGGTGCTTGGCACTAGGTGGCAAACAAGAGAAATTAATGAAGTGCCATGGCCCAGTACGTCCAAAAACAGTCACTGAGACCGTAATGGTACTACATTCAGTGGCTCTCACTTTCTGGGCTCTCTGGTGACACAGAATTCGGAGTTGTGTTACAGTTTTTAATTCTAGTGTGAAAAGGAGATTGTGTGTTGTTTGCAAGCAGGGACGTGGGTAATGATACAACAATTACTGTATTTTAGACAGAAGGCTTCTTAGGAGCCATCATACTGCACAAAACGAGAGAATTATGTGATCACAATCAAGTACTGGAGCTGCACAGTTCCTCAGGCCTAAGAGATGCTCCATGGAGTTTTGCAAGCTTATATTCAACTTGTGAATTAACAAATTACCACCGTGATTTGTTTAACCACGTTTGTTGTGCTTCCTCACTACATCTTATTTGATTAACAGTTTGTTTTATGTGGCTGCTTTATGTCAACTACTCTCGAAAACAGCTTAGAATGGTATAAGAAAGCTATTATGAAGTGAGTAGCATTGCTTGGCTGCTTCTTCCAGATGCGTAATTTATTATCTACAACTGAAAACATCTTTCTGTGTGATACACTGGCCATTTCAGCTCCAAAGCTTCAGTCCTCTGTTGAGCAAAGGGACTATAAATCCTTCTTTTATGGCAACCAAACACTTTCACCCTTAAATATTTCACAATAAAAGACAGAAGACCAGGATTGATACAACAACAGAGGAGATGTACATTACTTTTTTGTGGAGGAAAACATCTCAAAGGAAAATTAAACTATTTATGACAATATTTGCAGGTAAAAAAATTGCACCTTCAGTACTTTACCTCACAACATCTGTACAGTTTACAGATCAACAGAATGAATGATAGATTGCTGGTTTGACTTACAATGTAACATTCAGGAAAGGCTCACAGTTTTAGTTGAGATGAAGTACTGCTGTTCTTTAAATTTTGAGAGCACGATGAAAAGAGAGGCAAGTATTCTGAGTGAAACTCTACAAGATGTTACTAAATTTGTACATCACTGTCAGTTTCCACTTGCACTTGAAGTGTCAGAATTGGAGAAAAATGATACAAAATATTGTGGAAACATGAAACACAGCCAGAAAAATAAAGACAGGAAAACATTCACAATAGCCTAACTTTTCCACTTTAGTGATGGAAACTGAATGGTAGAAGTTCATGGATGGAGGTAGTTTGACTGGGGAGAGAAGGGTCATGTAACACAGACAAGAATTACAAAAGTACAGAATCAACTAAATCAGCACAATTTTGGGATTAATTTCCAATTATACTAATTTGGGGCTGCTATTTGGCTTAATTAACAAATGTATCACTTTATGGACAGCTTCTGATTTTGGACTGGCAACATTTCATATGAACATGCTGTATGCAAGGTTTTTGCTAATCATCTGTTCTACTGTGATATCATCTTTCAAGAACAAAGCCAACGATACGCCTTTCTACAAACTGGGACCCATCTCCACCTCTTGCCAATAAAGTCAAATTAGTTTTAAAGGTTAGTTTGCAAGACAGTGGGCAGAATTCTGTTTCCAGTTAAATCCACACTGATGACACATGGACTGCAAATGACCCAATTTTAGGCTTGCCTATGGAGGTGAGCTGGTTCAGCCAATAACAAATCCAGTCACAAGATGGTAGACTTCATTACTATAATTAGCTAAGTCCAGACTGTTTGGACACAGTGAACTTCACTTTCTGGTTCTCAGGGCAGATTTATATAGCATAGTTTATTTCATATGAGGATATCAGAGTGCTTCTCAACATTAATGAACCCTTAAAGCTCTGTGCAATGTTAGGAAGTGCTGTCATTTCACGGTAAGATGGATAAATGGAGGAACAGAGAAGGTGAGTTACCTAAAGATATGTAACATTACTGGTGGAAATGGGAATAGAATCTAGGAAGATCCCTGGTTCCAGTTTCCCGCTCTGGACAATGCTTCTTTCCTGAGATGATAATTTGCCAGCATAACATGTTTAATTCCATTGTCCCAGGTGTGGATACATGCTGCTTGATTATTAACAACTGTCAATTAGCCTTTAAACTTTTATCACATTCAGATTATAATGTACAACACAATCAGTTTGGGTGTTATGAGATGGGATTTATGTTCTTTTAGTGGGTTAAAAGATTATTCTGCAGCAACAGAAACCAAGTCTGAATAAAAAAACGTTTTTCTACTCACAAAAATGTTTTGTGAAACCCTTAAATAGAAAAAAGGCCCATAGAGCTGAATAGATATGAAATGAACAGGTTTCTACAGAAATTAAATGAGTTTCTAAAGAAGTTACTCTAAAAACAACGCAATATCATTCTCTATTAAACAGTCCTACAGAACTTAGCAGAGAATTATAACCCTGCATTAGAATTCTATAGGTTAATTAAAAAATTCTGTAGAAAGGTTGTAAGATTTTACCATAAGGGAATACACAATCTCAACTCACCCAAATTACTAGGCAGTCTCCCTTTAATTATATTACCTGTACATAATCTGAGTGGTTACTTTTCAGAGTAGAAGCTGTGTTAGTCTGTATCCGCAAAAATAACAGGAGTACTTGTGGCACCTTAGAGACTAACAAATTTATTTGAGCATAAGCTTTCGTGGGATAAAACCCACTTCATCAGATGCATGCAGTGGAAAATACAGTAGGAAGATTGTGTATATATATATATATATATACACACACACACACAGAGAGCATGAAACAATGGGTGTTACCATACACACTATAACGAGAGTGATCAGTTAAGGTGAGCTATTACCAGCAGGAGAGAAAAAAAACTTTTTGTAGCGGTAATCAAAATGGCCCATTTCCAGCAGTTGAGAAGAAGGTGTGAGGAACAGTAGGGGGGGGGGAAATAAACATGGGGAAATAGTTTTACTTTGTGTAATGACCCATCCACTCCCAGTCTTTATTCAAGTCTAATTTAATGGTGTCCAGTTTGCAAATTAATTCCAATTCAGCAGTCTCTTGTTGGAGTCTGTTTTTGAAGTTTTTTTGTTGTAATATTGCGACTTTTAGGTCTGTAATCGAGTGGCCAGGAAGACTGAAGTGTTCTCCAACTAGTTTTTGAATGTTATAATTCTTGATGTCTGATTTGTGTCCATTTATTCTTTTACGTAGAGATCTCGATCAAGTGTTCTTACAACTACAATATCCACCTGCTGAAGTGAAGAAACAGATTGACAGAGCCAGAAGAGTACCCAGAAATCACCTACTACAGGACAGGCCCAACAAAGAAAGTAACAGAACGCCATCACCTTCAGCCCCCAACTAAAACGTCTCCAGCACATCATCAAGGATCTACAACCTATCCTGAAGGATGATCCATCACTCTCACAGATCTTGGGAAACAGGCCAGTCCTTGCTTACAGACAGCCCATACTGTAGCTGTAGCAAATACTCACCAGCAACCACACACCACACAACAAAAACACTAACCCAGGAACCTATCCTTGCAACAAAGCCCGTTGCTAACTCTGTCCACGTATCTATTCAGGGGACACCATCATAGGACCTAATCACATCAGCCACACTATCAAAGGCTCATTCACCTGCACATCTACCAATATGATATATGCCATCATGTGCCAGCAATGCCCCTCTGCCATGTACATTGGCCAAACCGAACAGTCTCTACATAAAAGAATAAATGGACACAAATCAGACATCAAGAATTATAACATTCAAAAACTAGTTGGAGAACACTTCAATCTCCCTGGCCACTCGATTACAGACCTAAAAGTCGCAATATTACAACAACAAAACTTCAAAAACAGACTCCAACGAGAGACTGCTGAATTGGAATTAATTTGCAAACTGGACACCATTAAATTAGGCTTGAATAAAATCTGGGAGTGGATGGGTCATTACACAAAGTACAACTATTTCCCCATGTTTATTTCCCCCTCCTACTGTTCCTCACACCTTCTTGTCAACTGCTGGAAATGGGCCATCTTGATTACCGCTACAAAAAGTTTTTTTCTCTCTCCTGCTGGTAATAGCTCACCTTAACTGATCACTCTCGTTATAGTTTGTATGGTAACACCCATTGTTTCATGTTCTCTGTGTATATATATATATCTTCCTACTGTATTTTCTACTGCATGCATCCGATGAAGTGGGTTTTATCCCATGAAAGCTTATGCTCAAATAAATTTGTTAGTCTCTAAGGTGCCACAAGTACTCCTCGTTCTTTTTGAGTGGTTACTGTTCAACCAAATAAGCATGTATACTGCAATATTTATTTTTGACAGCGGCTTCTATTTTGGATCCAATAGAGTATGCTACATAATTAATAGCAGGTATCTCATCTGACTCATGCATCTCTCTGATGTGTGAAACCAAAGCCAAGCCAATTTGACATGGAGTAATCCACTTTACTATATTCAGGAGTGAAAAACAATCTCTCTTTCATAAAGCAAGACTTCAGAATGACTATCTGCTAGATTGTTAGGTATAAAACTGACAAGAAGGATTATCCCAGGAGAACCCTGATCCACCAGTGATTATCTGCACCTGTGAAAGAAATACATTTAAGTGTCTTTTTACAGGATTATGTGAACAGAACAAATTCCCTTTCACTTTGGTGACAGCTATCACCCTTTTTTGGGATACTTACTGCTGTTATGTTAGTAGCCAAGTTACCCCCTAAAACTGACTTTGTGCTACGAACACTTGACAATATAATTTTACTCATGTGCCTCATCTTCATAATCCACTTCATTCTTGGAACTATCATCAGTGATTTCAACTATTCTGTTGAGGCACAGCTGCCTTTCACAACTGTAGTTGCATGTAAGTACTTGTAATTTATACTCCGCAATTGTTGCTCTACTTCCACCTAGCACTCTTTAAAATAGACTGAGACACATGTTTTCAGCTCCAGGTGCCACGTCTAACAAATAACAGACATGCACTTGTTGTGCCCACAAACCATTTAATTGCACACACACTAGTTAATCATGAGATTCCCCCAATCCAAGTTTGGTTCATGCAAATTTTGCTTTGGATCCTGTTGCAACCATTGCTGAAAATTTGGTCTTATGAACCTTTTGTTGAACAAGGGATATTTCGAGCCAGGTTCACAAAGACACAGACGCAGTGATGCTCAGTGTCACCACACCTAACTTTTAGGCACCTAGAAAAATCTCTGGGATTCACAAAGCCTGGGTTAGGTGCCTAGGCTCCCTGTACAACGAATGGGGAGAGCTAGATGCCTCAGAATGGGTTTCACAAAAGGCAGCATGCAGGAGGCACCTCACATAAGACAGCCAATGGGAGATGCCAAGCCGAGGGTTGTGTGCTAAGCCTCACTCCCTCTCTTGGAGATAGGCACCTAAGTCTGGGCATCACTGGACCAGAGTGAGCGGGCAGGAGAATGACTCTGTAGTCTGCTGGTTAGAGCACCCCCATCTGTGAGGTGAGAGACTCAGGGTCCAGTGCCCCTGCTCCAATGAATTTCTTATTGAGTTATCCACAGTGGAACAGCTTCAACAGGAGAGAGGGAGCCCTACCTCAGAATGCCCATAGCTTAAAGACTAGGGCGCTCACCTGAGAGGTGGCAGATCCCTGTTCAAATCCGTTCTCCCCCTCAGGTGGAAGGGGGGACTTGAAGTGGGGCTGAAAGTTATAAGGAAGGTTCTCCTCCTCCACCTCCCTCCTCTCCTGGCCATTTTGTGTATAGGGCCCTGATCTGTATTCTAAGTAGGACCACCTACCTTCTGGTTTGGGTATCGCTCTGGGGCTCAGGCATCTGGCAGAGGCAGAAACACAGGTGCCCAGAGAACTTTTATTGCAAAAATTTAGGCGCCTACAGGCAGAAGCTGAGCCAGGGTTTTATGAGTGCCAGTTGGGCCTGATTCTGGGTGGCAGTTAGGTGAAATCCCTTTTGTGAATCTAGCCCTTCATTATCAAAATGCTGACTGGCTGAGAATGTGTCAACCACTGAGTAACACACAGTGCTGTAAGAAATAGAAAGATTATTATTCCGTTTGTACAGAATGTGATTATGAAACTTCTCTCTTGCATCCAGCCAGGAACTCAACCATATCTATTTATTTAACTCTTCTACTTGCATTTGAAGGTAAAATGAGTTCCATTTTAGCAGACAGGGCTGCAAATAGGCTGACAAGGTCACACCACAGGCCCCATTTAATAGTCAGCACCATGGTGTCTGAGACATTCCAGTATTTCCCTGTACTTAGCAGAGGAAATTACCAGGGCATCTTAGATAGCATGATGCGGTAGATGTTGGTCACTCTTTGTTCTATCATGGAATCATAGAAATGTAGGGCTGGAAGCGACCTTGATAGGTCATCTAATCCAGTCCCCTGCACTCATGGCAGGACTAAGCATTATCTAGAGCATCCTTCACAGGTATTTGTTTAACCTGTTCTTAAAAACTACCAATGATGGAGATTCCACCACCTCCCTAGCTAATTTGTTCCAGTGCTTAACCACCCTGACAGTTAGGAAGCTTTTCCTAGTGTCTAACCTAAATCTTTCTCACTGCAATTTAAGCCCATTACTTCTTGTCCTGTCTTCAGTGGTTAAGGAGAATAATTTATCACCATCCTCTTTATAACAACCCTTTATGTACTTGAAGACTGTTTTGTTCCCCCTCAGTCTTCTCTTCTCCAGACTAAACAAACCAATTTTTTCAATCTTTCCTCATAGATCATGTTTTCTAGACCTTTAATCATTTTAGTTGCCCTCTTCTGGACTTTTTCCAATTTGTCCACATCTTTCCCAAGTGCAGTGGCCAGAACTGGACACGAGATTCCAACTGAGGCCTTATCAGTGCTGAGTAGAGTGGAAGAATTACTTCTCATGTCTTGCTAGTTCCTGCTATTAGGTCCCAGAATGATGTTTGCTGTTTTTGCAACAGCATGACATTGTTGGCTCATATTTAATTTGTAATCCACTATAACTCCCAGATCCTTTTCTGCAGTACTCCTTCCTAGGCAGTCATTTCCCATTTTGTATTTGTGCAATTGGTTATTCCTTCCTCAGTGTGGACACAACCTCCAGACACATTATATAACACTGTTCTGGAGAAGTAATAACCACCACAGAACTTCTGAATCAGTGATGAAGCTGGTAAATAAAGCTGTTATATTAATTTCTCTTTAAAAAGTTCAGATTTCACAAGCTTCAGCTACTTTGTTCACTTGCAGCAGTGAGGCAAATACAGACTGCAGCTCAACCCGCTTGCCTCCTTTCCATGGTTCTCTTTTAAATCTATTAAACATCTTGCTGACAATGCCTGGATTCCATGCTCATTTTTTCCTGGCTATGGTGAGTTACACATGTTTACATTTTGCTGTAACAGTTTAAGGAGAGTAAATCTTACAAACACTTCTGCTGAAGCCATATAATGATAAATCAGAGGCTCAAAAAAAAAAAAAAAAAAAAAAAAAAAAAAAAAAAAAAAAAAAAAAAAGGAACCCAGACTTCAAATGGAATAAAGGACAAGATGGGTAGTTTTAAAAAAACACACACTTCAAATGTTAACTTCTCTCCTTCCACCAACTTCTCAGGACCTAGAGGTAAGTTGCCATTTGCCTTGACTGACACCTCTGCAATAAATATTCTATAACAAATGTGATGTTGATGGACAAGTCAGTTTCCTTCAGTTATCAGATTTTGCTTGGTAAACCATGTAAAAGGAGATGAACAAATACTATATTCCAGCAGTTCTGTGAAACTCTTGCCAATTCTATTTCCCCCTGGAGAAGCTGATGACCTTATTTATAAGAGTTGGGGAACAAACTGCTGAATTTCCCTTCCATAATAATTTCATCATTGTCCTCACACTGAAAACTGGCTTTTACAAAGGAAGTAGGATCTAGTCACCAGTCTCATTTTCCAGCAAGAGACAAATTAATTTCACCCGTTTAGGAAGCCTATTAGAGGGCAAACCAGAAGGCTGTATCTAACGTCCATTAGAATTCCTGTTCTTTAGGGTTTAAAATTTGCTCTAGCACTCCTATGTATATTTCTCAGTTGGGGATAACATTTCTTGGAAAGTGTGCTAAAGTGCCATTTTACTGTGAAAAGGGAGTACATAAAAGTGAATTTCCAAATCAGGCCTTCTAAAGAAATGCAGGAATTCAATGGCTCCCCAGAGTTTGGCATGCTAAGAACAAAGAGAATTATTTAGGGAGAAGAGTATCTTCACATTGAAAAAGGCAAAGGAAAATGAAGTCCCAGCCCATCTAGATTCAGTATTCGTCAAATTCTGCAGTATTTATTATTTTTATAGCCCCCAAAAGTATTCTAGGCACTTTGCAGAAGAAACAGAAAGACAAGGACACTATCTCAAAGAGATTCCAGTCTAATTTTATACATGACACAAAGTGAGGCTAGCAAGCAATAGAAGGAAGAGGTAAAGAAGGTACAATACCACCACTCCATGATTACTCAATTCCCGCCGGAGTGCCTCCCAATGGTTGCATTATATCTAGATAGAATTTTCTTTTTAATGAGGAAGAATTAACTCACTCTTTGTAGATGACATGGCTTTGCTTTTTCAGTCCTCACACTAGGAAAAACTCCCTTTGAAGTCAAGGAGAGGAGTGAGTTTTGCCTGAGCAAGCGCTGTGGGATGCTTACATGAAGCAATTCTCTTGAGAACCATTATTTGGGAAAATATTGACTGCAACAGGAAATTGCATAAAATGAAAATAAATTGGACACTTGACAGAATATAGAAAATATTTAGGCTAAAATAACTACCACTGCACAAAGCAAACAAACAGTTGCTGGAAACACAAATTAAGTTGCTGGAATCGGAGAAATAAACAGAAGAATAGGAGATGGAATTAGTAACAAAATCCTCAGTGTGCATAGAACTGACATGGTCTGCCTATTGCCGCTGAAAGAGCTGGCTTGGACGAGTCTGCTCTGCTCCTGACTGGACAGTCTCCCTTCCTCTTGAGTGCCAGATGCATTTCATAGAAGACATAACATTGGACATATTTTAAGGTTTGATTTAAAAAAACAACAACCTTAAAGTCTAAAGAAATAATTCATTCCTCCTGCCCTCTGCTCCCACTAATTACCATGACTGTATTTGAAAGATAAAACTCCCGCATGAGACACTGGAAAATTCATTTAATTAAGCAGCATGATTGGATTTATACCTGCCTCAAAATACCAACAGCTGCTGGAATTGAAGCAAAGCTACTGTGTGGCTAACACAAGGATTCTTCTTAGCCACTATACCTTCCTTCAGCTTCTGATGAACGGTAATTCTGAAGTTTATCCTGGCACTGTGAGTGGGGTTAGTGTCATTGGATTCAGAGTCCTTACAGCCAAAAAAAGGATCGGGGAACTTTTTCTTCCTGTATAAGAGACTCTTTGGAGACATATTTTGAGTTCATGGCTATCCTTCAACCATGCTGCTCAGAGTCCTTCATCCCCCAAACCCCTTCTCTTGTCACCAGGAGTGGGTAGGACACTAGGAACAAACTAGAAATACTTGTGTGACAGTAGGAGTGGGGCAGTCACGCCACCATGCTTCAGCACCCAAAACCACACAAAAATGCTGAAACCTGGAATTACTTGGAATCATGTAAGATTGAAAAACAAACAGGAATTTACTTCAATGGACATTTGATTGGAACCATTATGAGGGCTATATGGCTGAATGGGAAGAAAGCAGTTTTCTACAAGCAGCACTATAGCCGTGGCTGGACCTCAGTCAGGGTCGGTGCAACCCATTAGGCGACCTAGGCGGTTGCGTAGGGCGCTACAATTTGGGGGGCGACGACCGCAGCGGTATTTCGGCGGCGGGACCTTCCGCCGCCTAGGGCGGCAGAAAACCTGGCGGCGCTCCTGACCTCAGTTAAGGCAGCTAACTACTGTGCATAATATAATGCTGGCTAGTTGGCTGCAGTTCTCTTTCTTAATCACTAGCTGACACTGTTACAGATGAGTCCCAAGCTACAGATTAGGATGTGGAGCCAGAATTCTTCAAAATTCAGGGGTGTGTTTGGATTCTGTGTTTTGGTTTGAGCCCATCTCTTGTTAGAAAGTAATCACATGTAATAAGGGTTTGGCCCAATGGGTTTTTATTTCAGACTTCAGGCTGCTCTTTTTCTCCCTGCTCTGACATATTTTATGGCTAAAGCACACATAGAAGAATTCAAATATTCAGCTAAGACCAATTTTGTCTCACCCACTCTACTTTCACACAACAGCTTCTGGACAAGTTAACTTCTAACTCTTGCTACTTTACAAACTGTAGTTCATGTCAGATAAATATTTTTCTGTCACCCACTGTATATTTCTGAGTTATCCAGTGGGAAAATGAAATGTCCTTTCACCAAGCCAGTCAGATACCGCAGTGATGAGTGTAATATAAGAACTTATCTAGGAGAGTTTAGACAAGAACACATTGGGGAACAAGGGATATTACAATTGTTCAGAGGTATTAATCCCTTTCCCAAATATCAATCAATTTGGTATTTGCTTACACATACCAGTATGTATGAAAAAGTTCCCTCCCTGAACAAATAATTTTTGACCATTTTCTCTGGTGCTTGAGGGATCTGTAATTCACATCAAATATTAGCTTTAAAATGTTTACCTCAATGGTGGCTGTTGGTTTACTTCTGGTTTTCCAATACAGTCTTTCCGAACAAAACAAACTCCATTGTAGATGGATTAAGGACAGGGTTCATGGCTGATTTCAGGATGCAAAAACTAGCAGTTTTCTGAATAGAAATGGGCTACAAAGCCCATTTTTCATTACAGCCAGCTTAAGAGCTCTGTCCATTTGTTTCTCCCTCACATCCATCTCCACCCCAATCCCAGGTGAAAATGTATATCAAATATCTGCTAATTATGCATTTACCTGCTACCCTCCCCTATACACAAATGATAGGATCCCAAAAATACCATATTTGATTATGGGATTTCTAGGGTGCATCGTTTTTTATTTTGATAGCCAGCCTAGTGGTGCTACAGATGACTGTCTCCGCACTTTTTTTATAATCCCCTATTTCAATATCAACATCTGGGTCTGCCAGTTACCCCAAACCTGATCCAGAGAGTGGTGAGACTTAATCCTCTCCCTGAAACATTTCCAAGCTGTCCTCTGACTGCCAAAAAAAAGTCCACATTCCTCATTTTCTATCACCCTCAGCTGTATGGCTTGTCAGTTTGAATTGTCTAATCATAAATACAAACATTTTTGAATACATCCCCTGGAGAGAACTTGTATTGCTTTACAGTGTGGTCCACAGTGATCACAAACATTACCAAATCAGACTTGCATATTAATTTCACTGAACCAGAAACCTTCTACATAGGGTTTCCAGTTGTGGTTGGATGTATTCCTGAAGGTTTCATCACATGACATAATCTTTAACTAAAAAGATTAATCTTCAATTCCTGGAGACTCCAGGACAATCCTGCAGATTGACAACCCTACTTCTACATGTGCCTGGCACACAGAGGCTTGACTTTCCTCACCAGTGTATTTGGATAAATAAGAAGAGACTCCAAAATTAGTCCATCCCTTATTTCAACAATGAACTAAACTTCTGTGGAGGTTCAAAAAGTTTTGGTTAATGTTTGTGTAGGAGTGAAGACATCAGCTACTCTGGTATTTCTGACCTAATCAAACTAGGGAAAGACCAGGAATCTCAAGAAAAAACTCGGTTCTCACAAGATTTCCAGCCCAATTTTGCAAACAAAAGAGGTCTGGACAGTTTAGAAAATCATCCTGAAGTTTGGGTGTTTACCCAAAACTAACCTATTCTATAACATGAAGTTCACCCATTACTCACTATAGACCACACTCCTCTGACCTTGTGTAACCCACACACCTCCTGGGTGTGGTGTTCTGTCCCATCTAGTGGCACCGAGACCACTTAGAGAGAGTTAAATGAGCCTGCTCTGCAGCCTTAACTAACAGCCAGTTGGCTTTTAGTTCATGCGGTAGAGGCTCATGCACTAAGCTCTAGAGGTCACTGGTTCGATCCTTCCCGCCGACAACCAGGGTCTGGCAGTGTTACACTTGCCCCTTGAATAAGAACATAAGAACGGCCGTACTGGGTGAGACCAAAGGTCCATCTAGCCCAGTATCCTGTCTACCGACAGTGGCCAATGCCAGGTGCCCCAGAGGGAGTGAACCTAACAGGTAATGATCAAGTGATCTCTCTCCTGCCATCCATCTCCACCCTCTGACAAACAGAGTCTAGGGACACCATTCCTTACCCATCCTGGCTAATAGCCATTAATGGACTTAACCTCCACATCTGTACACAGTATTCAAGATGTGGGCGTACCATCGATTTATGTAAGGGCAATAATATATTCTCCGTCTTATTCTCTATCCCCTTTTTAATGATTCCTAACATCCTGTTTGCTTTTTTGACCGCCTCTGCACACTGCGTGGACGTCTTCAAAGAACTATCCATGATGACTCCAAGATCTTTTTCCTGATTCGTTGAAGCTAAATTAGCTCCCATCATATTGTATGTATAGTTGGGGTTATTTTTTCCAATGTGCATTACTTTACATTTATCCACATTAAATTTCATTTGCCATTTTGTTGCCCAAACACTTAGTTTTGTGAGATCTTTTTGAAGTTCTTCACAGTCTGCTTTGGTCTTAACTATCTTGAGCAGTTTAGTATCATCTACAAACTTTGCCACCTCACTTTTTACCCCTTTCTCCAGATCATTTATGAATAAGTTGATTGGCCCTAGGACTGACCCTTGGGGACCA
>NW_020664980.1:11496191-11496967 GCF_002925995.2 Terrapene triunguis
TCCCGGTGACTTGTTAATGTTAAGTTTATCAATTAATTCCAAAACCTCCTCTAGTGACACTTCAATCTGTGACAGTTCCTCAGATTTGTCACCTACAAAAGCCGGCCCAGGTTTGGGAATCTCCCTAATATCCTCAGCCATGAAGACTGAAGCAAAGAATTCGTTTAGTTTCTCCGCAATGACTTTATCGTCTTTAAAGTGCTCCTTTTGTATCTCAATCATCGAGGGGCCCCACTGATTGTTTAGCAGGCTTCCTGCTTCTGATGTACTTAAAAAACATTTTGTTATTACGTTTTGAGTTTTTGGCTAGCCGTTCTTCAAACTCCTCTTTGGCTTTTCTTATTACATTTTTACACTTAATTTGGCAGTGTTTATGCACCTTTCTATTTACCTCACTAGGATTTGACTTCCACTTTTTAAAGGAAGTCTTTTTATCTCTTACTGCTTCTTTTACATGGTTGTTGAGCCACGGTAGCTCTTTTTAAGTTCTTTTACTGTGTTTCTTAATTTGGGGTATACATTTAAGTTGGGCCTCTATTTCTGGAGAAAGAGCCTGTTTTGCTGAAGGAAAAACAGAGTCTACACATGAGACCTAACAAACACACGGGGTTCCCAAGGGAAACTTAGCATATAGCACCTGGGAAACTACTGTAGATTCAGATTTACGTGCCAGCTTAAACACTTTATTGACTTTAACCCAAGAAACAAACAGTCTTCTTGTACCCAATTATTGGGTATGGGTACAGCAACACAACATCCTCTGTAAGTCTAAGAGG
>NW_020664980.1:11496977-11584093 GCF_002925995.2 Terrapene triunguis
ATTGGGTATGGGTACAGCAACACAACATCCTCTGTAAGTCTAAGAGGTCAATCCTCTCTGTGAGGAGAGCATGAGGGGGGACATACATTTACTTAAAAAAACAAAACCCACAACAAAAGATACTTCAGTCTGTTTCCTGCTTATGAGGAAATAGCTGCTTGCCCCCTGGGCTAAAATAAACTTTGGGCCAACTTGGACTGTCATTAACTATTTTCATAGACGCCTAGAGTTTAAGGGCAGAAGGCCCCATTACGACCATCTAGTCTGACTCTGTGGCCATGGAATTTCCACCAGCCAAATTCTGAAAAATCAGGGGCCCCTTTAAGGTCTCTGAAGTTGGGCACCGAAAAATTGAGACAACCCTAATCACTAATAACTGTTTTTAAAAAACTGTAGGACTGCAGGTTTATAAACTACTTAGCACAACTGGGCCCCAGGTTGGTTGAAGCCTCATAGCGCTATCCCAGTGTAAATAGTAAATGTTTACCAGCCCAGAAAAAGGTTGTTACCAAGTTAACAGAATGTTTTACTTGACTCTCAGATATCCAGCAAGGTTCCTTATGATATAAAGGTACCTCTACAATATAGTTGAAATGTCTGCCCTAGTGTAGAGTCATCAGTTAGAGTTATTGTTTTTCTGGATGAAGTTCTAATTTGCATTTTTAAATTTTTATTTTTAATGGCTATTAACTATGATTACGACAATCATCCTCCAGGCCAAAGAGTTACTGCCACCTAATGCCCAATTAATTCGCCAGTTCAGAGGGGAGTGATCAGAAAACATTTGGGAAGAATGTTCAGTTTCTATGGCTTTACTCATTTCTTTACTAAGCGTTACAAAAAGGTCTCGGGTGCACCACCAAGTAATCGATTTTTTTTGCTGATCTCCGCACATCCGTCAGTGGAGTTATTTTGGGAAGAGTCTTTGTTTTTCAGCATAGGAGCACAAACATAAAGCTTATAGCAGAAGCCTCCTCACCAGGCTGGGAGTGCTCCTCTCCTACATGAAAGGAAAGGCCCAACTACTTCCACTGCAATGTCTGCCCACTGCAGACATTGTTGAGTATGCTCGGTGGGACTAGCATCAGTGGAAGGATGGAACTGGAGAGGCTTCATGAGGATCCATGGGGTTAAAACCTGGGTCTGCTGGTCCCTGGACAACTGCCGCATCTATGCCAACACCCAACAGCTCTGGCAGAGCAGCAGTTGACAGGCTGTGAGCCTTGTGGACCCAAATACCACAGTATACGCTGACCACAAAGGGGCTGATTGGCAATGCTCCCAAGGTCCCCGATTGGTCCAGGCACACTACTTAAGTTTGGAGAGGACATCAGGAAGCTGTTTGTGCAACCAGGCAGATTCCCCAACAGTCTGCTTCTGGTTCCTGGCCTCCAACTCCAGCTTTGGCTCTGCTTCCTGGCTTCTGACTCTTGGCTCTAGTTACTGACTTCTGACTCTGGCTCTGACCCTTGGCCCCTGATGCCAGCTCCACCCATGTCCCAGTCATGACAGGCTGCAGGAAAAATGGGTAAGCCCAGGGACCCTGCTGGCAAGAGGAAGATTTCCTGGAAAAGTTAACATACCCTGGGGTTGTGTTATTTTTTCCACTTAGACTCTTCTGTGGTGGGGAACCTTATAGACTCATAGACTCATAGACTTAAAGGTCAGAAGGGACCATTATGGTCATCTAGTCTGATCTCCCGCATGATGCAGGCCACAAAAGCTGACCCACCCTTCTTCTACAGAGGTTCCTAGAACAGCTGCGGTCAGCAGAGACACTGGTAATGCACAATCAAAGTTATGCTGGCAAAAGCTGCTGGGGACAAACAGATGATGCAGAACCACAGGCTTCCAAAAGGCCAATGTTGCCTGACGCCAACACTTGGGTGGTGCACCTCCTTCCCTCTCCCCAGCAGAGCGCTGCCTCGTACAATGCATAATTTAGCCCTTATTCTACAAGATGCATTTCTGAAATACAAGGCCAGGGGTGTAATTAAATGGAGCTGCTAGTTTAATGACACTCTTCAGAAAAGACAATTAATAGCTGAAAGGCATACCCTGTTCTGGAGCAGCAAAATCTGTACTGCGTTACAAGCCAGCCTGCAGCAGCAGGGACAAATGGGTCGCAGCATACAATGAACGCATGTGTGGCCCAGATGACCGCACCCCATGTGCCAGTCATCCAAAGCAGCACTTCATTCTAAAGGCTACACAGTATGTTAGAGCTCATCGGAGTGGTACAAACTGTAGTGTGCCCCAACGTGTTATGCACTAACTGGCCCACGTGGACCCCGCTGGCGCACACTACAAATTCCCTAGTGCACACGTTAACATAGTGCATGCTAACAAGTAGTAGGAAACTTTTGGCGTGCACCAGTGGGGTCCACGGAGGCCAGTTAATGCATGACATGCTGGTGCACACTAGAATTTATACCCCAGTTGATGTAAATAGCTAATATAGTTCTTAGCACTTAGGTACACTTTTTATTTGAGATTTTCAAAGCACTTTACACTTTTTCGTATCATTATCCACTTTTTATTGATCGAGAACCCGAAGCACGGAATAGTTAAGTGACTTGCTTAAGGTCACTGAAGAAGCCAGGGAGAGTTGGGAACAGAAGCCAACAGAAGGTCTCTTGGGTTCCAGTCCAGCGGGCCAGACTGCTTCTTTGTGTCAGCCAAACCTTCTGTACTACAACCTTCTGCCTTACTTACAGCCTCTCTTTCTTTAATCAATTGCAAGGACAGTTCAGGTTCTTCCTATGGTGTGGTAACTTTCAGATACCACCACATTCCAAAGAGAGCCATTAACTCAAGGTAGTATTTCTGTAACTATGCTCACATGCAGGTTGATGTGTGCTAATTTAAATGCATTGAGTACTATTTGGAGCAGCAGTTTGTAGAAAACAGCTCCACCTTTTACATTTAATTCCACCCTGGAATAATGACCACACTCCTCAGAACCAGCCAATAGATATGTCTGCAGGATTCATGCTGGTGAAGCCTCACAAAGTCTACATCAACCAGAAAAAAAGAGGGGAGGTCAAGGTCACGCTTCCCAAGCAGCTGAAGGATGAGAACAACCACCTCCAAGTTTAAAATACTGAGGTCTAGCCAGCTCACCCACCCACCCCCCACTGAAATTTTTTAAAAACAAACACAATTATAATTTTCATTGAAATTTTCAGAAGAATTTTAACTTTTACTAAAAAAACTGAAAACACAAAAACTGAAAGCTTTGGCCAAAATTTTTGTTCTCTGACCAAAAAAAAAATAAAAAATCCTTTTCTTTTTTTTAGGAGAGCACTTCCAGTGAAAAAACCTGTCTTGTTGAAAACTAAATTTTCTGCTTTAAAAAAAAAAAGAAAAAATTCTTTTGCCAGCCCTTCTGCTCAAGTCCAGTTACCTGGCTGTACATGGCTATCATGGACACAAGAAATGCTAGAGGTACAATAACAAGGAGATGCACAAGACTAAGGATCATAGATCAACTGTATCAACAGAGATGTAGAATCAAATGAGCAGTAATGTCCAATGTGCATAACATCAGAGATTACAATCACCTAATTCCAGTAACGCGAGTTCTCTCTCTTCCAGCCACTCTAAATTACTTCATTGAAAGTGGTAGTTTTCCTATTCCCACTCAATGCCTTTAGAAAAGCAATCTTCCAAGAGAACAGAGAAAGCCTTTGTGTCCCATCTTATTTTACCGCTTACTAAGGAATCCTTTTCAAATAAAAATAGGGCACTGGCTGTGTAAAACAGTCTAACAAGAAGACCACATTGAAGTAATGTCTAAAGTCAAGGCCTTGGGCTGTTTTGAGAAGGAACATGCTTCTCTGTCTTTGACCATAGTAACAAAGAAAGACAGTGACAAGCAGCAACACTACATTAGGTGCATGTTTAAAAACATTTGGAGTTAATAGAGGCTTGTCTTCATACCAGTGCAGAATGATGCACTGAATTTTGAATAGGATTCAGTATTATGAACATTTTAAAAAAATCTTAAAATTGGTTATGGAATTCCGACCCCCCCCCCCCTTCAAATACAAGCTTCAGGCCACAAGTCTCTCTCCCCATCAGCTTATCTGTTGCTTTCAACTTCTGTCAGCTCCTCATTTTACTCAAAGAAGAGAAAATCTTGTATGTTCCAGTTAAGGTCTTTTCTGTACTATAATATAGCTACACAAGGCCTTGCCATTTTCTGGTATCTCAAATGGATAAATTACAGAGTTCATTAGGAGGACAGTTTCTTGGAAATCGAATCATTTGTCACTGTGTCTATAAGAACCTACTCTGTTAATCTCGTAGATGATTCCAGAACCAGGTGCTTTGCCTTCTATACGAAGTCCCAACTCCTGTCATCAGCTCTACAGGTTGTATAATTGGGGGAGGAGGGCAAATCAAGCAACCAAAGGCGTGAAATCAGACTGAGTTCTGTTGTCCTCCAAAGTGGGTGGTTCTTCAATCTCACATTATCCCTGTCTGTTTTCTCAGACACCCCAAAGAGGGTTTTAGTTTGGTTTGGTTTTTTTTAACCCAAAGTAGGCAGAGTTAGTAAAACATGGACGTTTATAATGTTACCTTCTTTACTAAGTGCATTTGGATTCTATTTCAGAAAATTAATTTGTAATTGACTTTTTATAGATACACACATTCTGGAGCTGCCTCAGATGTTCAGCCAATAAGCAATTGTCTGTGTTTTTATAGCAACGTGTGTTTTGACCCGTTTTTAACCTTTTCCTCCAAAAACATGCGGGTTTGCAGAAGGGATTTTGTTGTGTAACAGTGTCTAGTGTATGGGTCTATCTTAGTATGGTTTTGGAAAGGCTAATGCAAAGCCAACTGTGAAAGAACATTGTATTGATGGTTTACCAAAGACAATGCCAGATGGTAAATTCTTCAGGGCAGGAACTCTGTGTGTGTGTTTGTACAGTACCCAGCAGGGACAGGACAAATAAAATTAGACCATCCCTGACAGATGTTTGTCCAACAGCAGTGAAGATTCCATAACCTCCCTTGGAATCCTGCTTGAATTTAACTACCTTATAGTTAGAAAGTTTTTCCTAATATCTAACCTAATTTTATCTTGCTGCAGATTAAGCCGCCTTATCCCACCTTCAGTGCACATGGAGAACAATTGATCACTGTCCTCTTTATAACAGCCCTTAACATATTTGAAGACTTATCAGGTTTTCCCTCCACCTTCTTTTCACAAGACTAAACAGGCCCAGTTTTTTTTTTTAACTTTTCCCCATAAGTCAGGTTTTCTAAACCTTTTATCATTTTTGTTGCTCTCCTCTGAACTCTCTTCAATTTGTCCACATCTTTCCTAAAGTGTGGTGCTCAGAATTGGGTACGGTACTTCAGTTCAGGCCTCATTAGGGCTCAATAAAGCAGGATAATTACCCTACCTTGTCTTACATACAACACTCCTGTTAATACAACCCAGAACAATATTAGCCTTTTTTTTTGCAACTGCATCACATTGTTGACTCATATTCAATTTGTGATCCACTATAGCCCCCAGATCCTTTCCAGCAGTCCCACTGCCTAGACAATTAATCCTCATATAGCAGTTGTGCATTTGATTTTTCCTTCTTAAGTGCAGTATTTTGCACTTGCCTTTATTTAATTTCATCTTATTGAATTCAGATCAGTTCTCCAATCTATAATGGCTACCCCCACTGCTCTGGACTGGATAAGAGATGAACTGTAGTCATGCCATTGCTTTCACTGTTCCACTATCACCATACGAAAGAAGAAGTTCTTCAATTTGTCATGGTCATTTTGAATTCTGTCTTCCAAAGTACTTGCAACCCCGCCCTGCTTGGTATGATCTGCAAATTTTAATAAGCATTCAATCCTCTCCATTATCCAAGTCATTAATAAAAGTATTGAATAGTACCAGACCTAGGACTGATCTCTGCAGGACCCCACTAGATATGCCTTCCCAGTTTGACATACTCTTGAGTATGGTCTTTCAACTAGCTGTATCTTTCCAGGTATCAACATTAGGCTGATTGGTCTATAATTCCCCAAGTCCTCTTAGTTCCCCTTTTATAAAGATAGGTGTTACGTTTGCCCTTCTCAAGTCCTCTGGGACCTTGCCCATCCTCCAGGAGCTCTCAAAAGAGAATTGCTAACGGTTCTGAGATTGCTTCAACTAGTTCCTTCAGACCTTAGGATTAATTTCGTCAGGCCCTGCTGACTTGAATACAGTAAAATGTCCTTTAACCTGTTCTTTCCCTATTTTGGCTTGCGTTCCTTCCCCTTTGTTGTTAATATTAATTGTGTTGAGTGTGTGGTCACCATTAACCTTTTTTAGTGAAGACTGATGCAAACTAGGCATTCAGCACCTCAGCCTTCTTGAAGTCATCAGTAATTAGCTCTCCTTCCCTGTCAAGTAGAGGACCTATACTTCCTTCATCTTTCTCTTGCTTCTAATGTATTTAAAGAACCTCTTCTTATTGCCTTTTCTGTCTCTTGTGAGGAGTAACTCACGTTGTGCCTTAGCCTTTCTGAAGTCCTTGGCTGCTTAGGCTATTCTTTTGTATTTGTGAACGTTCTGATCTATTAAGCATGATTTGCATAATTCTGTTGACTTTAAGAACCCGCTTGAAAATGGACCTGATAGAGAGGAAGGATGGTTCAGTGGTTAGGATACTAGCCTAGGATGTGGGAGATCTTCCCAGCAGAAACTTCCTGTAAAGTGGAGATACAATGGGGTTTAAACAGTCTACCAGTCAGTGAGGATAAATTCATTAAATAGTGTGCATGGCTCAGGTACTATGGTAAAATAGCATCATGTAAGTACTCAAGACTGATAGTGTCTTTTATTGTTTGACGTCACAGATGGCCAAATGCTGAACTCCTGATCTTTCCTTCCAAACCTTCTCCACTGCCCACATTCCCTTTCAATGCTGACACCGTCCTTCTTATCACTCAGTTCAATAACCATTGGGTCATCAGACTCCTCTCTCTCCCTGCACGTTTAAATGGAGATGGTTCAGGGTGATGGGGTGATCTTGTTTTATATGACCTGATTCATCCACTCTCAGCCATAAACAAGTGTGAAATGAAATGGATACATTTAGTTTCTACGGACACACTTTAAGAACTGCAAGCATAATTGTATTAATACCAGAGGTGGGTCTGAGCAGCACAGTTCAGATGTAAATCCAACCTGCCCCAAACTTAGGGAGAGTGTTTGGATCTGGGGTGCTGGCTCAGATCCAGTTCTCATTATTACTGTTAATTACCATTTTAGACACAAAGGCATGCGATCTTTGGAAATAGGAATAAGCAGAACATCTAGTATTTGGACAGCACCCACCTATTTTCCTTTTAGAGCTATTTATCCTGATCTCGGTCTCTCAGTTATGTGCCATTGGGAGTGGGAGAGAAGACATCACCAATGGTACAAAAGCACCAGCTATTATTCTGCTTGCTTCAAGTTTCAGTTTTTCCTCAAGTCTGCCTGTGCTAATTCTTGCTTTCATGAGAGGACACAAAACAACCACATGACGGAAAAGCGGAATGGTGAGAACCAAGCTTGCTCTCATGTCACAGTGCACATTCCTATCCCACTAGGGAACACAACACAACACAACAACACAAACCTTGCCTTACTGTCAGCAATCAACAACCCTTTTCAGAGACATGAAATGGGGACTCTATTAGTACAGTAAAGAGAAGCAGCAGCAGCAGAACAAGGTCCTTCTACATGTTTGTTCAATGGAACGCGTGCAACATTTGCCAGAAGTGACTTCAAAGAGAAATTCTGGTCCCTGCCTGTGTGCTGTGCTAATCAATCAGCATGTCTGATGAGTCAGAAAACCCACAGGGTGACATGTAGAACATTTTAAATTCTGCCAGGGTGCCTTGCCAGTCAATCATATTCTGCACGCTATGGGTCATAAAACCCAATGAGTAACATAAAACAAATTCCAGATTCTGCCCAGTGTGCTATGCCAATCACTCAGAATGTGCATGACAAATCATCACACGTTCACTGGGCGCCATGTGCAAGCATTCTTGGATTCTTCTATGACACCGCCCCCCATCATTACTGCGGGGGGAGGGGAGTTTATTGCTCTCTCCACAAATTGAAATTAATTCTACTCTTGTTTGTAATCCTATGTGATAGGTGCTCTTTATGAAAAGATCTCATAGAGGACTTGTGTGGGCTAACTAGATTACCCACTATTCCCAACACATTTACAGACCACTGCTCTGGTGAGTGGACTGCACAGTTTTCCTACACTTCAGAACCCAATTTTGCAAAGTCTTTCTTACGCAAGTATGACAGAGATGCCAATTTCCTGCACAAACCCTATTGAATTAAATAAAATCCTACTGAATTAAGTTCAAGTATCTTTGGCAAAGTGTACGTAGTATTCTGGGATTGTACATAACTCTCTCAACGGGAGTGTGGCCAATGTAAATCTTGGGAAGTGTTATGAGCATCAACTATTTTAAAAGTGTGCCAGACAAACAAAGTTAAATGGGTCCTTAGGAAATACCAGGTGGGAGGTAAATGCAAATTAGCACCTCCAGTTATGCAAAGATCTGGCACCTTTTGAAGCTTCACCCTGAGGAGGGGACCATTGTCTGGCCAGTTACCTAGTCACTGTCTCTGCAGATCAAAGACCCAAACTGTCTAAAGGAGTGACCCACAGATTCACAGGCGTACTTGTTCTGACCTAATGGCTGTTATCAACTTGTGATAAAAAAAGACCCCTTGCTGGAGTTCAGGTGATCTCTGGTAGATCTATTGGTGAGCATGTGGGCTATTGTTTTAAATGTGATCACCTGAAGAATAAATGTGATCACTGATATACCTATGGGCAATTATGTGGTTAATACCTTCTGAGGAGAAGGCAGAGCAGGCCTGCTTAGATAATCTGACTTCTGGGGAATTGACAGTATAGGCAGGGAACTAGGTAGCTTTGAAATACACCGGTCCGGAGGGAGAGAGTCCCAGGTCTTTGCCCAAGAGAGGAAACTGCTGGGGAGCCCAGAGCCTACAGTGGGTGCCCTTGGTGGACTACGGGGGGGAAATATATGTACAACTTCCCTGAGCTGTGACAGCAAGTATCCTCAGTGACTTACTCTTGAAAGTAAGGGTTTGATACGTGACAGTCACACTGGCCTCTTTCCAGGCTCTTGTCCAAGGGCACTGGCAGTCTAGACTCTGCACTTTTGGCCCTGTAAATTTTGAAATGCAGTCTGAGCACCTGCGTCATTTTTAATCCCATGTTTTAATCATCAATCTACAGGAAGAGAATTCAATATATGCCTTCAAATTGGGCATCACTTTCCTTTGAAACATTATTGAAACAATAAAACATTTCAATAACCATACAGCTGTAGAACAGCAGTGCTAGAAACACACGCTGAGTTAAAGCCCCCAGCAGATTTTTATAACTCAGTTAAAAAAGAAAACAAAAAACCTTCTGTGGTTCAAACCCATAGATGTATACACTGGGCAATCACCAAATAATTGTTCTGTAAAGAGCCAGTTCAAAACACACACACACACACACACACACACACATACAAACACACTGGTGGAAAAAATACCCAGTGCATTATAAATAGCCCAACTGAGCATCCTTCCCACTGCAATTTACGTAATGCTTTAAAGCACCGCAGCTGAGCCCAGGGACAGTGGGCCTGTACTATTGGAGTGCCCGTCGTTGGTTCAGTCTGAGAAGGTGCTTGGAACTGCAAGGCCTATCAGTTATGGCCAAACACACAAGGCCAAATCCTCATTGCTTACATATCCTGGGGGAATGAGATGTTCAAAGGGCAGAGGGAAAAGGGCGATGGGGGATGGAACTGAACTGACCACCATCCTCCTGTGACGCTTTTTTGGGGCATCCAGAACTATACACTACCTTGCTATACCTCTAGCCCGTTACTGGATGCCCACAGAAATATCAAGTCCACTGACCCCAAAGGGACAGAATAAACACCAGCCTGCAGGCTCATCTGAGGTTGCTCACCTCCCTGTAACGTAACAGCACTGAGATGGATTTATACTAAAACAAGAATAAATTTATTAATAAAGAATAGAGATTAACTGCTACTAAACAGAGATAATAGATACAGAAAATGCCTACAAATAAAACAGAATTATAACATATGCTTCAAAACACTGAATATAACCTTAGCAGGCTCCTCGTTTGTCTAAGTTCTCTCACTTTCAGCTACTTTTGACAGGTTTCAGAATTGTAGCCATGTTAGTCTGTATCAGCAAAAACAACAAGGAGTCCTTGTGGCACCTTAGAGACTAACATTTATTTGGGCATATGTTTTCGTGGGCTAAGACCCACTTCATCAGATGCATGGAGTGGAAAATATTATGTATATGTATCTTCCTACTGTATTTTTCACTCCATGCATCTGATGAAGTGGGCCGTAGCCCACGAAAGCTTATGCCCAAATAAATTTGTTAGTCTCTAAGGTGCCACAAGGATTCCTCATTGTAGTTACTTTTGAGTGTCCCCACCCCACACAGTCGGGGATCCACCATTCATGGATGCAAAGGTTACTGACCTCTTTGGTCCCTCAGTATCAGATAACAAGATGCCCTTATACTCTCCAAAGTGCATTGTCTTTGTCCCCAGAGTCAGATGATCCCCTTGGGTTCAGACTGCGGGGTGTTCGCTGTGTGCTGATACCATGCTGTTTCCTCGTCCTCCTGCCACTTGCTGTTTACCTCAGATGCAAATGAACTGTCCCATTGTCTCTGGCATCCCTGTGATTCCAGACACAGGCAAATCAACCTTCCTTCGCCTAGGACAAATGTGTTTACCAAGTCTGCCCCCAAAACATATTTCAGGAACATATTTCCAGCACACATGCATAACTCTTTACACATCATCCATCCATACGTCACTCAATGGTATTAATGACCAGCGTGTCACCAGATTTCATTTGATAAGTCACACGATGCTCTTTACATATAAATATGATGACAGCAATGTGTCAGGGGTAGAGAGTACGTCGGTCAGGCCTCAGAGGAGTCAAAGAAGAGTGGGAGCCCTCCGCCAGTTGGCACTGAGAGACCCTTAGGTTACACCTCTGCCCTCATAGCCAAAGACTACAGAGTAGCTCAACCTGCCAATGGGCAAGAGTGGGACAAAAACCCCTGGTCAACAATAAAAGCCATTAGGCATGTGTGTGGCATAGCGGTAACTTTGGGTAGAAGAGGAGGAGTGCCGTCCCGCAGACTGTGGTGCAATTGTGCAGTGTGCTTGCTCCTGGCTAGGACTGCATCAGCTTCTAAAGCTGCTGTGCCTCCCTTATGCAGGGAGAGTTTGGCTAGCGGATCTGAGGAGTTGCAGATTCTCATTGCATTAATCCCGAAACGTGATCATTCTAAACCGAGGGGGAAAAGGCTGTCTCACCCCACTCCTCAGCAGGAATTAACTGTAGTAGGGAAGTCTCCTATTTCCCAGGCTTTTAAAGTCTGACAACAGGACATTTGCAAGCGTGCTATGAATTGTGATCAGAATAATTAAAACTGAACACTTGGAGGGAGCGCATGCATGCCAAGTGCTCAGCTTACAGAAACATGCACGCTGCTGAGCAAGAGGGAAAAGCTTATGCCTACAATCAAATCATGCTAGTGAGCAGGGGCTACTCTTGCTGCCACCCTGGAGAGCTGCTTTTCCTACTTGTGCAGAAAGGGTGCCTTTAGGAGAAAGTGTCTCATGACATGTGCTGGGCTCACCAGCCTGCCGGCCTTACCCAGTCTGGTTACTTCATCTGACAGAAGTAGCCGCAGGTGTATTTAAAGAGTAATATGATTCTGCTTCTCTCTACATGTGCACAAGTGTCTTCTCACATGCATTGTTTTCATGTTAGAAACACCAGTGCATCTTTTGTATTAATTTTGGGCAGCTGAAACAGAGGAAAGAGGGCTGCAAAGGGTTGTGTGTGCTGGAAATGAAAGGGAACGAGAAAATATAAGGTTGGCTTTTATCAAAAATATTCTTTGTTGCAAAATATTCTTGTCCCTCACATTTTACTCTAATTTCTAGCTCACTATTTGACACTTTTAGCCTCTCCATCCTCACTCCTGACTCTGGTTAGAGAGCACGGATAAGAAAAACAAACTATACAACCAACAAACTGGTGGTCTGAAGTTTTCATTCAACTCACTATTCATATAGTAACTGACCAGGAGCTCTGATACCATCTCCTAGGCCTAGATAAAACTAGAATTTCACACAAGCACCAATGAAGTTCTTTAGGAGTTAATGATATAGGCCCCTATTCTGCAAATGCTGACACACATTAGTAGCTGTATACACGTCTAAGTGAACTTAATGGAACTACTCACATAGCTAAGAGTTTATAGCATAGGGGCCACAGCTTACATCTCCAGGGCTGTGTGTGTTCGTAACTATACCCTCTTTGGTCAAACTAATTCTTCATCCTATAAACAACTGTGGGTAACTTATGAGCCCCTGCTACTCCTTTAGCACCAGTAGCAGAGCATGACCGGATGTGATGCATGTATGTAGGGATTAGAAAAGGGACCAAGACAGAGTCTGGATTTGAATCTGAACCTCTCAAAATTTGAGGGAGGGGGGAAGTGGATCTAAGTTTTCCAGTTTGGGCCCATCTCTAGAATGGACAATGTTATAACCATTTAAACCTTTTCAGAAACGCTCCAGCCATTGCTTCCAGGATGAAACTGAGGTACAACAAAATCACTTCCTGACAATTTTTTGGGCAAATAATGGCACTCCTTTACGCACAGTTTTATTGAATAGAGTGTTTAAATGCAATAGCAACAAATGTAAACCAAAAACATTCAGGGCTCAGGAAAAAAGGACCTAATTTCCATGCCTTTATTAGCACTGAAGCTATTTGTCTGCTTTGGCAGCAATATGTATTTATAAAAAAACCCCAAAGCTTTGCTGCCCTAAGGAACATTAAAGTTAAATCTGTAAGAATTTTGCATACATATCAAAGAGCAAGACAACGCAGTGAAACTTTTCAAATAGCTCATTTTTCTCTTAGCAAAGCAAATTTTCCTACTGTAAAAAAGGTGCACACAGAGTCAGATGTACTCTTGCAAAACGCAGTGTGAGCTGCACGTAAGACTGACCACATGTTCAAAGAACCGATCTATCTCCTCCCATTTGGCAAGTCAGATACTGGAGTCCTAAACACACTGCTTTGAAAGTCTGAAAAAAGACAGAGAGGCTGGTCATTTTCACCACCTTTCCTCGGTGAGGAGGAGGAGTGAGGGGATTGAATTTTATATTAAAGTAATATGTGCTCTAAAGTGACTCTCTGAAACTGAACACGTTCTCTAATTTGATTAAATAAAACAAAACAAAACCTTTCCTGTAACTCAACATCTCTGAAACGCTATTGTTTGGAGCAATGGTGGGCAACCTGCGGCCTGTCAGGGTAATCCGCTGGCAGGCTATGAGACAGTTTGTTTACATTGACCGTCCGCAGGCACGGCCGCCCGCAGCTCCCAGTGGCTGCGGTTCGCCATTCCTGGCCAATGGGAGCTGCGGGAAGCTGCAGGGACGTGGTGGCTGCTGCTTCCCGCAGCTCCCATTGGCCGGGAACGGCGACTGCAGCCACTGGGAGCTGCAGGCGGCCTTCCCTGCGGACAGTCAATATAAACATGGTCTCGTGGCCCGCCAGTGGATTACCCTGACGGGCTGTGTGCAGCCCTCGGGCCGCAGGTTGCCCATCACTGGTTTGGAGTATTTTAATCTCTCTACTAAAGAAGTTGCCATATTTCACAACTCCCGGCACTCCTGTTCCCCTTCTCTTCTTTGAAATCTTTCATATTCCCATTCCATTTCTGTAAGATTTCTCCTTATACTAGTGGCCTGGAATTTATGTACAATTATTTCTTTCTCCAGTTTTTTGTCTCAGTAAGCCATTAACCCATTTTTAAAGCAATTTTAGAGCTAGCTCTTTAAAAAGTCATCATTCTCTTCTCCCACTGTGCCCCCAATCTATTTCAATTTTCAATGTCAATCAACTATTTCTAATACTTTTCAGCTGGTATATAAATGTTCCATCCATTTTAGTGTAATGGCTGAAAGAGACTTACATGTAACAAGCACAGTTCTGTTTTATATTAGTTAGCATTATGAAATATATAAACACATATTTGACTCCCCTCTCCTCCACTGATATTTTCTAAATGAATTTATTGCCCATGAAAGGTTCAGTATGACAATCCAACCCACAGGACAGATGAAACATGCACAACAGCAGTGAATGCTCTCTGTGTCCCGGTGTGCCTCAACTGACGCTGGTTGAAAACCATTTTTTTTGTGAAATATGCATTCACTTCGACCCGAAACAGTTTGCGAATTTATGCCAATTTTCCTGAATTGTTTCAATTGGAGGGAAAAAAGCCGTAAAAATACTCTGAAAAAAAACCATTTCCAAGTCGGTGCTGTTTTGTGGCCCCCTGAATGCTGTGGCTCTCCGACATCGGATATCGGTCACTTTCAACCTCTCCCAGCAACCATCAGGTCTGCCTGCAACCTCACTGAACATTTCTTCCCTTAAAAGCTTGAGACCCTATGCTGCTCCCAGTGCGTAGGAGAAGTCTGTGGATGGAAAAAAACATCTCTGCCATTGTGAAAGACATAGTGCTCTGAGAATGCCAGAACAATTTGCTGGTTTTGACAGCGCCAAGCAAAGTTTTGACTATTTATTTATTTATTGTACAGCTATAGTCCCTAAGGGCCTCATCCAGTTAAGGATATTACCAGTTTTTGCAATGCAGAAGACATTAAAAAAAATCTAATTTCCTATATTATCCTTTATACAGCAGTTTTGGGGAATATAAGAAACAGACCTAGTACATATATATTATAGCATCTGGAGAACAGAATCTTGGGCAAAATCAATCAACTACAGTAACAAGGCTCACTTTATTATAGCTTTTGAATAGGCTTTTGGGCACTGACTACACATCAGCTACCCAGGAGTAAACTAAACCATATCTGGAATGGATGATCCCTTGCACTTGACTTACCATGAGAGTGATCTAACACGCATCTAGCTTTCCAGCACTCTCCCCAAACGTAGCAGAAAAGCCTTCCCAAGTTTCCCAACAGTTTTTTTTTTAGAATACAATTTTATAACAGACAGTAATAACTACATTGCACAAGTACAATTCCAGCAACCCTGTATCACTATATACTATGTTTCAGCCATTCTGTACAAGCAAAGTTCCAACCGCCCTTTCTCGGAGCGTGTTTTAGTCTCAGCAATGCCATCTGTTGGAGATCATGCTACAGTAGACCTCGTTTCAGATGAGGAAAAGGTTGTTGTTTTTTTAAAAACACCATCAATAAGCAAACTGTACCTAGATATCAAGCAACATGGTTTATTACAGAAAAAGCCAGTTCTAGAAGACAACAGGCTTTTGTTTTGAGGTTGTTGGTATTTTTTGCCAAATTCTTTTATTCAAAAAATGATACAGTTTACTTCCTATTGTTCAGTGTTACATGTGCTAAATGGGGAAGTGAACATATGTTCCAAAAGCAGCACTTACATTGGTGTCTGACAGAGAAATCTCCCAGAGACCTCGAAGTATGAATCTGGTAGGAGAATTTGATCCCTCTGGAGTAGAAGACCCTATCCACCTAGGCCATGCACATTTAGAAATTATTTATTCTTCAGAGAAATCCTTTGAAGAAGGTGCCACGCTCTATCACTGTCCCAACTGCTTCTTCAGTTGCAGCTGGAAAGAGACATAAAGAGAGCTGGGAAGTCACCTTGAGGGGACAAAAACCAATTCATGCTCTCCTGGGAAAAACGGAAGGTTCTCGTGTGAGGCTGTGTCCCTGGCATGTCACATGACTAATACATGAGACTTCTCAGCTCTGTTTCAAAGGGTTTTTTTTCTTTAGAACATTCCAGCTACACTTGACAGTGGAAGGAGGATACTGTGAGAATTGAGGCTGGATTTTAGCCAATTACATCAACTGTAATCAGAATATACAGTAGTGACTTCAGAAATCAGAAGCATGTTTATTATTTATTTATTATAAAGCACTAACCAGATTGACATTACTTTGGCCTAGCTAAGATAAAATAGTCTTCGAGTCATTTTATGATCCAGATCAGTTACATACTAGGTACAATATGCATAGTGAAATGACCACATTTGTTACAGTCTATTTGTAAGCAACACTTGCAAAAAGTTAAATTAACAATAGTCAGCCCTTTCTGTTCCTGAGAATCTCTCTATACCCCAAGCAAATCAGTTTTATAAAGAGAAAAAGAGCAAAAAAAATGGCTCATTAATCATAAGCACAGTTTGCTAAGTTTGAATATAAATGCACACTTGTTGATCTCCTCTAAATTAGAATTGAAAGTAGTAAGCTAACAGGCCCTTAACTATACCCAACACCGAAATAATACCAAGCACAGTACTGATTTTTTGGTTTTCAGACAAAAACTTTGTCAGTTGTTAGTTTTTTCTGATGAAAAATCGAAATTTTCCACAGAAAGCTTTTGGACGCTCTCCTCTCCCCCCACCCCCCCCACCCCAAAAACCCCATCTAATTGAAAGCTCAAATTTTCCATCAACTAACAGTTCGGATGAAAAATTTTCAACCAGCTCTAGTTAGTTCCACCTTTTAGCTTACTTGCCAGACCTGCTGCTTAGACAGAGATTCTTCTCTGGGTCTCATCTGTAGTAATGTACATGGTGCACAAATCCTGTCTCTGACACAAGCCTTATGGCTTGTCTGCTCTAGTGTCTGGCTGACAGATGCACTAATAGAAAGGGAAGAAAATGGAAAATATGGATTCTACAAATTCCAGATGAGATTTTTCTTGCACGTTTCCTACCAGCCTGGCCAGAGGAGATTCCCTCTTGGTTCATCTGAAAGAGCTGCCCACAAGACCACAGGCATCCTAGGCTGAGTTCTGAAAAAGTTAATATTCAGGATATCCACCCAGCGCATCCTAGTTCCTGGTTAGAGACTCAGCCAGATGGTTAAGCCCATTCTAACGTCTGGTCATCATTCAACAGACCAGGCTGCCATCATTTTAGCAAATTGCTACCATACTGCATCAGCTGCAGATTTTTCTCTTATGAATTTGTCATTATTCTGCCTTATTAAACCTGCCAGTTACATTTTTTTTTTATCACCACTACCACTGGTTTGATAATGAGTTTACAAAGTATCTTACGTATAACATAGTTGGGAGGGATCACATGTCTACCCTGTGATAGGAATTGGGATATGCTAAGGACAGATTTCAGCCCCAATCCTGTTGGAGTGTAAACTCTGACATGCCAGCCAAATTCCAGTTGTGTACTTTCATTTGGTTCAACTAACAATTCCCCCTGCAGTTTCAGCGGGACACACTTTTCACATTAAATTTCCTATGCTATGTTAATGTGGACTGTTAAACAGCTGTTATGTTTGTTCTCCTCAACCCATATTCCAAACTGCATTTCAACAATGGGCGAGTAATCTTTATATTGCATGTATGAAGTTTGTAAAATGCTTTAGGATGAAAGGCAGTATATAAATGTAATATATTATCAGCTCTAGTATTTCCAAGCCTTTCTCAATTCCACCAGCTGTGTCTGACTGATCATCTTCTTATGTCCTAGTTTGGACAGAGATTTAATGACAAGTACTTATGTCACCACTGAATCAGATAAAGTTTTAACGTCATGTAGTACATTGTTATGCCAGCATTCCCCCCTTCACAACCTCTAGGTGAATATGAAAATGCACTGAAGAAAATACAGACTTTAAAATCTACATTTGTTATAGGAACTTTTTGTAAGCTCAAAGATTTTCTTCAACATAAGAACTCCTGAATCATCAGGTTATAGAAGAAATCTAATAGGCAGAGCTCACACATCTAGCACAGTTTATCATATCTGTTACTGATTTTACATTTACAAGACTTTTGTTTGTAGGATTCCAGATTTAACAAAGCAACTGGATTTGCAGGTAAAATACAGAACATGTATTTGGCTTCAATATTTCTACAATTATTTCTATAGTTAATTCAAGAAAATCACACTTCCTATATTAGTTCAGAAATGCAAACTGATTTAGGATATTACAGATTAAGAAGTTGGATGGATTCATCAATTTCTTTGTTGTTCTTTAGTGAAAAGAGTATAATTCCGTCAGTAAGGTGGGGGTTTTCAATGGAGTCTAAGTGAGTTAAGTACCTAAAATCTCACTGAAGTTCTATGGGAACTGGGCACCTATGTCCCTGATGCTTATTTGGAAATCCCACCCTAATATACGAAGTCAAAAAGCAAAGTACACAGTAAATATGGTATACTGATAAATAGCGTTACAATAGTATTATAAGAGGACACTGAAAAAGTAAAGAAAGCAAACAAGATTCTTGGATAAATACTGCAATTCACTATAAAGTAAATGAGATCGTGCCACAATACAAGACCCATGTCAGGCCTAGTCAGATCTTGTGTACCAAACTTAAAGGTATTCAGATGTTAGAAACAGGGCGTAAGTGAACAATAAGGCTAATTTGTGGCACAGAGGGAATGAAATATGTTCAGTCCTGAAAAAAAATTCAAGTAGGGCTGACATATGCGATTGAGCACAAGGTCCTGGCCAGGAATCTGTTACCACTACATTACTAACCTAGACTTAATAAATAAATCTTTGGCTCCAATGTTAGGCAGGGCTTTTTTTAATCCTGTAGATTAGATACATATGAATAAGAATAGCCAATCCAGATACACTGGCTAGTGTAAAAAAAGACAAATGTTATCAGTCCTCATGCTTCAGGGCATAAACTGATCACCAGCTGGGGGTTAAGCAGCAGTTTCCCTCATACTGAGCAATTGTTCTAGTATCCTATGGAGCGTCCTCCCACCTTCTCCAGAAGCATCAAGTATATACTGCTGTACAGGCAGGATACTGGGGCTATGTAAACCATTAGTTTATTCTGACACAGCAACTACTACATTTCTGAAGCATATTTCTTTATATACTTTGTTTTCTTGGTCCATTTCTATGATAACCAAAGTTGATAAATATTTAATGACTAAAGGACACGTCCAAAAACACTCGCTAAAGAAACAATAGCCCTCGCTGCAAAATAGGAAAACAAAGTTTAGAAATTCCCTCCCTTCAGGCTTATGTTTGTTTATATAAAACCATCCTTGTCTAATACCTCACAATTTATTTCAGCAGTTTTAAAATAAGTACCTATATACTTAGTGCAAAAGAGACAAGTCAGCTTAAACTAAACTTCGTAATCAGAAGATTTGAGTAGAGGATCCTGTTATCTTTGAAGTTGACAATAAAATTCCCACATTTTTCAATAAGAGTAGGATTGAGGCCACAGCGGGTACAGATTGTCTCATGCTATTGGATTTTTCACAGTTTCATTGACCGTATACTAGACAGTGGAATATTCTTCCCAAAGGAAGCAGCATAAGCCTTATAACTGGGGATATTTAAACCAGACTGAACAAAGCGCACACACAAAAAATCTGTCAGAGGGAACAATCGTGGTTCAGGAAATGGGGAGGGGGAGGGGACTTTTCCATCTCTACCCTTGGCAATGCTGTTATTTTGCTCAGGGTGGGTATCTCAGTAAAAATGTGTTCAGTCTCTGCCAGCTACAGCAGTGTCAATGACGTTAGGAGACTGCATGAAATGTCACTTGGACCTGGCTGCGAAAGCTTTGGGAGCAAAGCAGCATTTGCCCAGCCTGTTGAGTTCTGGTCCTTGTGTGTGAAATATGGTTCTCTGGAGAGGAATACAGAGAATTGAGGCTACTTATGTTCAGCTCCCTTCTTTCAGCTTTATATCTTGACCTATGCAGCAGTGATTCCTCTACAAAAGGCTGCAGAGAGAACGCATTTACTAACGAGAAGTGAATAATCTGTTATAACAAAGGGGGGAAAAGAATAATAATCAGAAGAAAAAAATGCATTTAAATGTTTACACAGCTGGTTTCAAGACAGCATTTCTAAGGATAGCTATTTGCACAGTTCAATAAATAATTTTACCACACAACCAGCGGTTTAGCTGTAGTGACAGAAAAATGCACCGTACCCATGCTTCATTTGTAGGATGCTTCTTTGGTCCCATTTCAAATCCAGGTGCATCTTCAGCATGGAATAAAGATATCCTCAATCTATTAACATTTCTTAAGAGTATATCAGCTTCCTAGGATGACCATGGTGATCAGTAAATTGCTCCAAGTTTTGTTTCTTTTCCCTTTAAAAACAAATAAATAAATAAAGAACCCAAATGATTCCAATAAATAACTCTTAAAACCAACCTCTCTCCCTTTTGAAAAAGAATCATAGTTGGATTTGCTAAGGTTGAGGGTGGTTTTTTAAAAATATGTTTAAATGATTCAATTGCTTAACTGCAAGTCAATGCTGCTTACGAATAACGTCAAAGTAATACAACTGCATCTGACTTTACTTTAATTCTCCGTGATTTGATGCCAGCACAATCACTGCCTTAGAACTAGGAAATAAAACAACAGCATGAGATTTTCACCAAAGTCTGTGCATCATCTATATACATGCGCTCACACTTTGTTTTAAAAGAAAGCTCTTTTGATCCATACCAGAGTTCTGACACTTGCCCACCCCCAGCCCACATCTCTCACATATTTTTTAAATTGCCATCAGGAAATAGAGTAGAACTTTAAATAAATCAGACTCTGAAGAGACCCTTGGTTCATTGTTGCATTCTGAAGATGGCATTTAGTGGAAGTATTTAGTGACAGAATTTCACTGGCTTGGTTTTACATACACTTAAGAAATGGAGCTGGTCATTAAGCCCCTGAGTCAGCAGTTCATTCCTATACCGCAAAGCACTTAAGCATTTGCTTAAGTCTCATTGACTTCAAAGGGACTTAAACATGTGCATAAATGCTTTGATGAATCAAAGCCTAAGAACAGAATCCTGCAGGATGCTGAGTGCCCTCAATTCCCCCAGAAGGCAGTGCTTCATTTCCTCACAGGGCATCAGAGCTGGTGGATTCTTTACAGCAATGACCTTTTCTCCCCTGAGTCACTAATTAATATTAATCTGTATTTTCTACATGCTCCAAGGACTCTACATCAGACATTGTGTCTCTTTGCACAGAGAGGTTTTCTTTCCCTTAAGCATAACTTATGAGGGAGGACAAGTGCTTTGGCTGCATGGTATTCAGCTGAAATGCCACACAAAACCCCAGCATTGGGTTTGAAGGGGGAGGAGGGTGGAGTAAGTATATTGTTCTGTATGGGTTTCTAACACAGGAATAGTAACTCCTCTTTCTAATTGACCCAAGGCTGGTCTTGGTCCTAAGAAACAAATCTGCAGCCACACTCAGAAGAGGCTTAATACTGCACAAAACACAGACAAAGCAGATGGTTCAGGATCAGGACAGTCCACTCATGCCAATATCCCAGATGTTGCCACTTCTGATGTTCTAAAAGCTTTTGCCTTCAAAGCCAAGTCCAGAGGACTGAGCCCCTAAGAGCTGGTGATCAGCAAACCTCAAAATGGATCAGAGGCTGAGTTCAGAGTTCCTTCCCGTGCCCTACCAGCACTAGAAGCCATTCTGACATGCTAGCATACTTAGTTAAAATGCCATGGAGTTTAATGGGGGTGTATTCTAATTCAATTAATCAGGGAGCTACTCACATAAATATCTGTCACAAGAAAGTAACTCCATGGTCAAGAGCAGTTTGCAAGTTACTAGAATGAGCCTTGAAGTTACATTTTAAACAAAGCCCTTTGTTGTTCAAGTGTATTTTGTCTTTTGAAACTTTTGCTGCTTTTTAACTACCTCATCTTTTATACAGGGAAGCACACTGATTAAAACCGGGTTTTTTATTAATGCTATTTAATATTTATACTGAAGTAGCAACCTCAAGATTGGGGCCCCATTACACCAAACACTGTACAAACTTATATGAAAACAAGCAGGTCACTGCCACAAAGATGTCACAGTCTAACCTTTCCCTTCCACTTTCACCCCCACTTATGGAAAAACTTGGTCTTACCAGCAAGGGTTTTAAAATGTCTTTGTGGGCAGGATAGACTCACAACAAGCCTCATGAGAAGTCAGAGTAAGAGGAGGCAAACATGTGACACACTCATGCAAGATGCTTGGGCCAAAGACCACCTCTTATAAATGTGTGTCAAGCACACAGACAATCATATTAGTAAATAATATTAATCAATAGCCTATAAATATTAATAAGAAAATAGTTTGATGCACTGTCTGAAGCTTGCAGTGGGATACAATTCCTTCTTAAATGCCTTCTTTATACTTCGAGTCCATTGGTCTTCCGGCCTAGTTTTTCCCCATTTTAAGTGATTTGAAACGTATCCGAACGAAATGTAGTTTTCTAAGTTGAACAAAAAGCTGCCTGCAGATAGTATGTTGGAACACACTCCGTATAATTACTCTCCAATCACCAACCTTGACTTTCAATAAAATACCTGAGTCTTCTTGGTAATTATATCTCACTTGTGTGATTGTTTCAACATAGGAACTGGTTGTCTGATCCACACAGACTTGAAATGATTGCTCTCATGACTATTACTTTAAATTTGTAGTTAACACCATCTATTCATTTCTCTTCCAAACATCAATTGCAACAGATTCCTAAAGGTAAATAGAACACATCAATTTGAAACAGTATACTGATGACATATCTTCAGAACAGGAGACAGTACACCAGAAGTTGCTGGGAAAGAGGAAGTAATTACCGTACTTAATATATATTTTCTCATTAGCCAATACGTATTGATCAGTAATTTCTCTATTACATATGAAAATAGCCAGGTTTTTTGCACCGTCAGGCCGAGCACTAATTCAGGGTTTCTTAATACTCAGTGCCCTTTCTGGGATTGTTTCTTGATGACAAAGATGAATACTGACAGTGTCACTTTTTTGTAAAAAGTACATAAAATATCAGAGAGAGGGAGAGAGAGAGAGAGAGAGAGAGAGAGAAAGAGCAATCAGTCGCATAGTATTACAGTGGTTTGAAAAGACTGTCTTGAAACCAAACAGTGTTCAAAAAAGTATATGAAACATCATACAATAGGATGACAATATTTTTTACTACTAAAACATTCTGCATTACAGGTATCACTGTAAAGGGATAATACCATGCTGAAAAAAACACTTGAATAATTCTTATCTGTTTTAATAATAAAATCTAAACATGGTGAAGTTGAAAGAACTTTAATTTATACTATTTCTTTACTTATTGCCATTTATACTACTTTGGCATTTAAAATGTTCTGCGTTTCCAGTCAGTTTCGCACACTGTATACCTTTTCCAATAGACATAGAATTTAGGTTACAAATGTGGCACAAATGTTTTGAAAAACGCTTTCTCTGATTTTAAAAAAAATATTAAAATATTAGTTTGTAATGTACTTATTTTTTAAACAGAACCAAAATTTGGAGCCAGACTATCTGGCAGTGACTATTTAAACAATATAAGGGGGTAGCACAGATGAATGGACATTTTATTATATGCAGATACAGTACATCATTAATGCAAGATGAATAGATTTTTAATAGAGAGTGTAATGTGATCATTTGTTAGTAGTTTAAACCCTGTTGAAAAGTTTATCAAAGCAGCTATGAAAAGTTCAAGTCCACATAAATGGAAGGAAGAGTTTAAGATAATGTATCAGAGCTTTAATAAGTCTTTCCACTAAAATGCTGATAAAGGCAGATAATTAATTGTTTCCCAGTTGAAAATTTTCACTTTTGTATAGAAAACTCTGATGCTGCAACAAGGATAGAATGGAAAGTCTGGAAGAAAGACTAGGTCATTTTATTCGGTCCCTTTGAAGAGATCTAATTTAGCTTCCCCAGAACAAAACTGGAAAACAAACAGACTTCAGTAGCTTTCTAGAACTCCCCAAGTTTAGTTCAAGATCATACTTTTCTTCTGGGGAATGAAGAGGGAGATTTTACTTCTGACTTGAGGTATTTCTTGTGTTTGACTATCCTTCTCTCGCAACCAGATTACGCCCAACATTATCCTATCATGCCACAGGGTATGAGGCAACAAACATTTACACACATGAAAACCTTTACGCATGTGAATAGTCCAAGTGAAGTCACTGAAAATACTTGCATGGGGAAAGTTACTCATGTGTAAGTGTCTGCTGAACTGGATCCATAGTTAGTAATTTGGGAAACAACAGTTTAGGCAGGGGTGTGCAAAGGATATTGATTACAGCTTGTGGGAGACCTAAGAAACCAAATACAAACCAAAAGCTTACACCCTGTAGACTAACTGTTAAATGCTTTAACTGTATGGGTACAGTTAACTATACAGTTATGGTTAATGTAATATAACCCATCACCCTCCATGTGGACGCAATTATACAAGCACAGCTTATATCCATACCTTTCTATCATATAACTGTGTCCACCATTGTGGGTTGTGCCAATAAAAATATACTGGTAAAAATCACTTCAATCAACATAATTTTACCAATCTATGAACTGTGTGTAGACCAGGCCTAAGTTTACTAGCTGAAGTCAATGGAGCTATGCTGTTCTAAACCAACGAAGGATCTGGTTAGTCATGTCAGGTTATCCACAGAGCTATTCTCAGTCTGTAAAATGAAGAGAAGAAAGGAAAATGAACTAGTCTTCTGATCTCATTGAAGCTCATGTAGTTGCTGGGAAGGAGGCGCATGATGACAGCAGTATGGGAAACACCAAAGATGGGAAGGAGAGTCAAAACAGACCTGCTCCCCAAGCACTGACCAGAACATATATAAATCTAATAATGGCTTCATCCTAATTTTCATTCTTCCAAGGAAATAACCTTTTATTATTTTTCAGGAGTTCAAGCTTGAACTCTTCACACCCATGTCAAAGGAAAATGTTACTCCTCCACTTCTGGCTTCCAGTGCAATTGAACAGTGTGGAACACGAGGAAAGAGCTGTTTCTCTGCATTTGTTTTCTTAAACATGTTTTAGAACACGCAGTATGGTTAATTAGTTGGGCTGCATTCAAGTTTTACAAGCCAAGCAGCATATTGAGAACAGACACCACCATCTAGGGCAAGAGTGACTATGTAAATCATCTCCGAATGACACGGTCATCCGCAGATGAGGGCTGCTTTGATTTGGAATGTGCCAAATGCTGCTTTTTGCCCTGGTCTGCCATCATCTATGCACCAGCCAGCTATTCCCTGGGGAATCATCATTCTTGCCATGGACAAATGCATAGCAGATGCTAAAATCGTCATAGAGATAGCAGAGCAGCCATTGCTCAGGTCACGGGCGTAGCTGTAAACAGTCATGAGCATCTATAATACATCCAGCTACCAACACCCAAAGTTGATACAAGGAAAATTGGCTGAAGGAAGAAAAAAAAAAAATCAATGAGTGAACCAAAACCGTAAGCGTTCAAAGCTCAACAGTCCTAGAATCCTAGAGACGTATAAAATAGTCCTAGATTTTAGAGAGCTATACGATCTACTAAATCCTCTCATCCGTTTCCTGGATATTATATTGTACGCTCAGGTGCTTTGCCTACTCTAGGATTAAATGCAGTGGCAGCTCTAAATCAGAACGTCAGGTGCTTTGTTTCTGTGCGTACTAATTAAGGCCATTTCTGAAAATGCCTCGGCAATCTGCTGTGGTGCCAAACTGTTCACTGAAGTTCTCTTATTGCTTGGCAGTCCATGGCAAGGGTGCACACAACAGAGCCTAGGACTTGGAAATGAAGGATCCATGTGGGGTATCATCTGTCAATTTTACCAGCTGTGAGCGGTACACAGAACTGGGCTCATGGCAAACGTATTTCCCTTTGTCTGATGGGGAAAGTGCCCTAGGGTGTGCCAATAGGAGAAGCGTACTGACGGTTGGGATAAAATGATTGAAGGACTTCCAAACAGTGGTGCTTCCACCTTTTTCCTTGACAAACCATCCTTCTACCAGACCTCACCATTAAGAAAGTCATCTTGATATGTAATCTGGGGATATACTCTCTCCTATCATAATGAGAACATGAATCCTTTCCATCAAAGGTCTCATGACCACACTGAGATAAACGCCGCTGCTGCTCTCAGTTACAGTAGTGTCAACCCATAGTGATTCTGCTGAGGTCAGGGGACTTTCATCTGGACTGACCTCAGTGCAACAGGCATAGAATTTGGCCATTCAATGTATGGTGTTGCGTAATTTGAAAGACTTTTAGAAATGTTCTCGCTTTTCTCAGACTCCTACACATAGCAGATGAAGTGATTAGGAGAGGAAAAGCTATTTGCTTTGACAATGCACCAACTCAGTCATTATAGAAAATTTGTACAACCATTTAAACCAGTCAATCTCTCTCTATCAGAGGAGAAACCACACAGCATGTCAAACTGCCTGGAACTACAGTAATTTAAGTTCCTCAATATTTATCAGATTTCAAAAATAAACTTAATTCTGAATTAGCATGGCCTGGGACGGCGGGGGAGAAACAGGAAACTGTTAATATCTCTGTGCAAATGCATATTTCATACCAATACCTGTATCTATGCAGTGAGAGATATAGTGAAAGGCTAACATGCCACTCTAATGCATGCTACTGGCTGCCAGTAACTGGGATAATGTGCAGATCTTGAAAATCTGTGACTGACATGGTGGACTACAAACAAAGTCCTCCTCACTCCTGGGGACATTAGGGTCATGGTAGGCACTGATCTCCTACATACCTTGCACAAGACTGTGACTAACCTCTGTGCATAGGCGTGAGAAGGAAATACTTCTTGTGTCCTTCCCCATCCTGGCCTTGTGTGCAGCTAGCCACAATCTAGCCCTGAGCAACATTATGTCGATTAGCCTAGCCAACATGGGATCACTGCATGGAAAATATGCTGCTGAAGATGAGCTTACTGAGGAGTGACTTTACCATAACAAAACTACAGTCATTATCTTAGGAAACTTTACTCATACTGTGAATCACCAGAATGAACAGCTGGCTTCTAAAAGCTCCTGCAGTGCTGTCAAACTATCCTCTGGGGCTGGTTTTCATCAACTGTCACTCTGTTAGCACGTAACGCATACATTTCAAACTTGCCAAGAGGAGCACCGCTGCCAGATTACTGACCAAAGCAGAATGGGTGGTGCAGAATGCTACCATTGGGGAACCAGTTTCTCAGATGCTAACTTGAATAGCTGTTCTGTAACAGGGCTGGGGAAGGATGGCGTTTTAGTTAAACGGAAAGAGACCTCCCCACCCCTGCTACACACTTCTCCTACACAAGCAAACTTAAATAATTAGATGGGAACATCAGAAGTTAAAGATGGGTACAAATAACTGTAGGCCTTCTCCTAACGTAGTGTAATGTGAGCGTCTTATCAAAAGTTCCTCTAGCTCCTGCTTTCTAAGTATAATGCATATTTCTCATGAGAGATGGCTTGAGACCAAAATGCCCAACCTGCTTGGGGTGTTGTCATAATGCCCCGCGTTAATCTGGCCCTTAGAACGTTGCTAGTTGCATATTCGGTACCCAAAAGAAACCATCTGGGCATAACGGCCTGGGCTTAGACCACCTCCCATCTCATCAGCATGGAAGGCCAACTGGCACAGCGTAGAGGCAGTCACCAAAATAGCAACAATAAAGCCACTTGAACTAAAACTAAATTGTGCTTATGAATTTTCTAATAATTTGTAATTGTATTCACAATAGATAAAGTAATGAACAAAAATAAGATCAATTCAAAAGCAATAGAGGATCTCAGATAGACAAGCAAGTTATGGACAAGTTGATTATGGCAACATGTCCCATGAAGCTAAGTAAGAGATGAATAAAATACATTTCCTTGTGCTTAGAGGCCACTAAGTTAGAGAACAATGTCTACACAGGATTTCAAAGAGGAAAGGAGGAAAAGGATATCTAAGAACTCAGAAGACAAAACATTTTATTGCTTTTTCTTTGGCATTTGTTTTCCTCAACAAATAAGTTCAACAAATCATCCAGCAATGCTCCACCACAGGCCTGCAATGGCATACAAGTGAGTTAGAACAGAGCTTCCTAACTGTGATGGACTCTTACTCTTTTTTCAACTGACTCTCCTTTCCTCCCCAGGTTAAACTGAAGGAAAACAGCAATTTATGGATTCGATTTTGGAATTGCTCCATCTAATTAAATAGAAGAGTAGATAATTTGTTTCCTTAGCTAAAAAATAATATTAATTAAAGGAGGAAGCTGCCATTTTACCAGTCTGACTAAGAACCATGTCAACTTCAGTCCACTCTCAACTCCTATTTGCATCAATGGTCCATTCACACAAGAAACAAGAGCAAGATTAAGCCCATAGATTACAATGTATATATGTTAGACATATGAAGGAGTTAGAGAAGCTAGAGCAGTGGTTCTCAACCCGGGTTACCCATAAGTCTTCCAGGGGGTACATCAACTCATCTAGATCAGTGTTTCTCATCCTGGGGGTCGTGATCCCAGGGGCGTCACAGGACAGGCTTAGGTTCGCAAGTGCAGAGCTGGTGTTAACGGGTGGCAAGCAGGGCAACTGCCCAGAGCCCCTTGCCACAGGGGCCCCGTGAAGCTAAATTACATGCTTCAGCTCCGGGCAGCGGGGCTCGGGCTTCAGGGGTACCGTCGTCTGAAAAGGTTGAGAACCACTGGGCTAGAGACTTCCCCGGTTGTTTTAAAGTAAGCTACACTGATCCAAGAACTGACAATGTTGCACTCAGGGCTGCAATGGCACTCTGTGTTGAGCAGCTTGGTTAGCGTGGGCTCACTACACAGAAAACCTGCTGCTGGCAATGAGCTTTCTGACTGAGGAGTCCTTAAGCTTTGCTATTTCATGAGCTACCCAGGCAAGGAACATCTGATGCCACTGGACTTGTGGGGTGGGGGGGTTATGGTAGAGAGGGTTTAAAAATAGGAGTAATACGGCTATCCCAAACTCATGCCCATAGAACCCCTTATACTATCTCATACCATCCTGTGTTTTATTCTGTGGATCAAACCCTGAAATCTTTTACTCATAAAACAGCACCCAGCGCCTTCAGTATCTCTTTTCCCCTCAGATATTCAGTTTTAGTTAATATTCCTTTAATGATATAAGGTGTTGGAACGAATCACTACAGGTTTCCTTGAAGTAACTGTACCTGGCATGTATTCTGTTCTGCAGCTGGAGTAGTAGTGGCACTCATACAAATGTATTTTTCTGGCAAATAGATGAATCAGTTTGTATTTGAAAGCTGGCTACCCAGAAACCGAGCAGGGGGAAAGGTGGTGATTGCGGGTTGGGGTAAGGAAGAAAATCACCCACAGATGTTTCACAGAAAGACCAAAAGAGCATTCCGCTCTCTGAAAAAATGCAGCTGCCAACAAAGCCTCTCTGATCGGCTACATCATCCAAGGTGCAAATGTTTGCAGCAGATGTATAATCTGAGAAGATTCCCCTGTTCCTCCTGAAAGAGTGAGGTGCTTGGTACAGCTGAATGGCAGGGAGAAAACAACATTTGCCGGAGCCGTTCAGAGAATTTAAAACAAAGTAAAGTAACAATCCCATTAACACTAGCAGGTGCAACCTCAAAACCGGTTCGTGTTCTTGTGCTTATTTGGATGGTTATAGTAATTGCTAGCTTGGGTCTTGTCTCACCAACCAACCTGAGTAGGGCTATGCAGGCAAAATCATTCCCTCCCACTCATTGGGAAAATTTTCCCGGTGAGGCTCTATAGTTGTCATAAAAGATCCTTTCAGTATATTCTGGGCTGAGATTCACTGGAGGACACTCCAGTGTGTGCTTCATTAGTGAGTCACCTTTGGGTCCTGTGGTGGGGCGGCTGCCCCAGCCCCATGAGAGAGGGGGCTAGAGTAGGCCAGAGCGGCTGCGCAGGCCAGGAGCCAATTAGGGAAGGGCCTACTGAGAGCCAATCAGGGCTGAGATTAGAGCCAGCCAATCAGGGCTAGGCTAGGCCCTATATAAAGGCGGCCCAGGAAGGGAGCAGGGAGTCCGTCCCAGACTTTCAAGGGGGAAGGTCTGTCTCCAAAGCAGGACACCAGCACCTCAGACAGAGCAGTGCTGGGCAGGCTAGGGCGGAGCATAGTAGGGCTCCAGCCCAATACCTGCCATACTGTGGGCCCAGATAGAAAGGGCCTAGAGGATGCGAGGGGCCAGAGGGGAAGTGGCCCGGGGGCAGTTGGACAAGGGGAGAGAAGGAGGGCAGGGAGGCTGCCACTAGAGGGTCTCTGGGTTGGGACCCAGAGTAGTGGGCGGGCCTGGGTCCCCCCCTTTCCCCTTGTACCGCACCTGGTGGTGGAGAAGCAATCAGAGCAGACTGCAACCAGCCCTTGAGCCAGGGGCTAGACTGCGAGGTTGCGAGTGGCCACTGCTATTAACCCCCCTCCAAAAGGGGGTGAGGGTGGACTAAGGGGCACTGCCGGAGGGCAGTGTCCTGAAGAGGACGCCGCTGAGCAGGGAGCAACGCGGGGCCGGACACCGACGGAGGACAAGAGACGGATGGGACACCACCAGCAGAGGACTCTCCAGGACTATTAAGAGCTAATTCCCGGACTGAACAGAAGGAGGCGCTGCGGTGGTGAGTCCCAGCACCATCACACGACCCCATAAATGGCAATCTCAGCTTTCATTTGGGGAAAGAGCCCTTTTCTCTGTGGAGAGTCTTGAAGACGTAAATTGATATAAGCATATTATTAGAGCTAAAAGGAACAAGGAGCTCACTTCCTCTTTGGAACATAGGAGTTGCCATGGCTCAGGAGATCAGTGGTCAATCTAACCCAGTATCCAGGCTCTGACAATGGCCAGTATCAGTTGCAGAAGGTTGGGAAAGACCTCAAGATCCATATCCTCTCCCCAGCCCTCACCACATATACATGCTAACCTTTCAAATGAAAATTGGCCCACTGAGTTTCATAGGAAACTTCTCTGCAGCCCTTCTCAAAATCCTTAGGCCTGCCCTGTGCACAGTGGTGGGATCATGGAGGACAAAAATCTGTAGGTTTTCAGGTAGCAAGGGCAGCAAAATATAGTTTCACAGCCCCCGTTTTCTCCCCCTCCCAGTAATGCTAAGGCATGTTAAAATTTTCAGCCCTTTGAGGTTGGGACTGAGCCCCATTGCTGCTTTCTCAGTCAGGAAGCTCCTATACCACTTTTTTGACATCCACTAGAATTTAAGCATCCTCATAGCTCAAACATCTCTATTGGTGGCTTTCCAATCTAATATGACCTATATAAGCCCCGTCTATGAACCACATCCTGAAGTCCTTACTCAGCCCCAGGGGAATTATCCTGGAGGGAGAAACAAGCAAAGGTTTACAACACTTGGTCATATTATTATTAGTGAGCCTACACACTTGCACCCAGCAGCTGTGCTTCCAGACTTGATATTTTTACAAGCCAAAATGCAGTGATGCTGTCCTAAATATTGGCACGGCTCTTGCTAGACGCTCAAAGCTCAGTGGGGGTATGAGTCAACTTACAAACCAATAAAAATCTCATTATTGTTGATTATAATTCTTTTGTTTACACCCCATGTAAAAGGCTAACCAACTGCTTATGTGACTCACCGTAGGAGCCTGATTTACCAGCAATCTGGTAGTGATTTCTACCACACCAATATGATTTAAAAGGGTATCCTTAAGATGAAATAGAACCCACAAAGCATTCCTCCAAATTGTTAGCAAATAAGGAAAAGACAACTGAATTCAATTTCTTACTCATGAGACTGTCGAAATGGTGCTTGGTCTGCAATGGTACTTGAGTTTTAAAAAAACAAAACAAAACAAAAAACCAAGCCTCGTTAGTGCCCATTAGAGGATATGTTTCATAATCAAATCTTAGAGTCAGACAGAAACAGACAAGTTTCCAATATCTTTTCCTAATTGATTAAAATCAGCTGGAAGGTGTCTATGCAGAGATTGTTTAGTAATAGAAAGAAAAACAACATAGTTATGTACCAATGGAAAGGAAAAGGATTTGGGGAAAATCCTAAAAAAAACAGAATATAATTAAGTTCCAGCTTGAAGACAGCAGTAAGTGGCAGGATTTTCTCTCTGAGTACATGGCACTGAACTAACTCTGGCCACACATGGCATCAGTTTTCTGGTCTTCAATAGACCCGTCTAGTACAGCAATTCCTGCTGGAAAAGAGGTCTGATTTAAACACAGTGGGGTGCATTTGACAATGATCGCTCAACACAGGGCTAAATACTTATAGCTGAAAACAGCCTTTTTGCCTGTTTTTTGACTCTTTAAATCCCTCTGTAAAACACTTCTTTGCCAGGATGCCTATAAAAAAAAATTGACAAAGCTTAGGCTGCTGGTGCACTGATACGACCGCCAATCGTGCTAACTAATACTCTCTCATTGTTTCCTTGTATCCCCTGTTCAGTCTGTCTGTAAACTCTCTGGAGCAGGAACCATCTTTTTTTGTTCTGTGTTTGCACAATACCTCGCACAATGGAATCCTGGTACATGACTAGGGCTCCTAGGACCTATGGTGACAAAAATGAATAATAGCATTGACTATGGCCTACAATTATTAGCAGAACAATTTTAAAGAGTCTTAAAAATCTTCTGATTTGTTTCTTCACCTATTTTTATGCCCCACCCATTGCCATGGGATTCAGGTGCCATAACCAAATTGAAAACATACAAGCAAAAACAGAAAGGAAAAAAAAAGTGCCCATAAAAGCCCTAAAGCAAGCCAGGGCATTGGGGTATCATGGCTAAACCATCTGAGACTGAGTCAGGGAATGGTTGAGAATAGGCAAAACAAACATAAAACTGCCATTTTAGTCAGCCATTTTAGTAGTCCATGCTGTTCCACACATGTAGACATCTCCATGCAAAGGAAAGAGTGCAAACGTTGCATAAGCAGCAAGAAGGGGAGCAGTAGGGGATGGGACTTGCCACTTCTTTACCGGACCCAGCTTCTTCAGACCTGTCTCTTTTCCTGTTGTAGGAAGAGGTGGCACAAGTGATCCCTGTCAGGAAAGAGGTACTGCTGAAGGGACATAGAAGAGACAGAGGCCCCCATCAATATACTATGATAGGGGAGGCACATACTTTCCCCTTCCCCTTAGCTTGTCTTCCATTACTGCCCTTCTGTATGGATGTTCAAGGCTCCAGCCCCTGGAGCACCTCAGAAGAAAAGAGCAACAGGCCAATCGTTCCTTTAACCAGAGTCGCAGCCTTGGAAGCACAGCTCAAGATTTGTGAGCACAGTTTGTCCCTTCGAGACAGTTTCTTTGCTGAAGGTCCAGGTGCTCCAGGGAGCTCTGGAACCACATGCCTGAAGCTCTGGGAGGCAGAACAACCTGGCAGGCTATTTATGGGGAGGAGCACTCTTCTTCTGCCAGCAACTGGCAGGATCTGTCCCCAAATCATGTCGGCTGGAGGGCCAGTGTAATCTTTGTATCTTAGGACAGTATAGTAGAGAAAAGAATACCATCCCATTGGGAAGCGAAGTCTAGCTTTGAAGCTGAAAGACACTCCAACTAGAGCCCTAAGAATTGCAGACATGTCACTTTGTGGCATAATGTACAAGTGCGGTTCAAAATGAGACTGCAGAGGGAGTTAATGTGGCTCACCACATAGCTTGTAAAATAAGGAGCATGGTAGTAGGCATATCCAGGGATTCTCAAGGTTAACAAGACCACCCCTTTCCCTAATAATGGTTTATTTCAAGGTGATTTTCAACATGTTTTAAAGTAAGTGGAGCACAGATAACAGCAGGGAGATTAGCATGGACACTTCACATATAGATATGGAAGTTGGTATGGAATAAGTTTATACACTTTCAGCATTGCTTATGTAAGCAAGTAATGCCATGGAATCCCAGCTACTGAAATTACAGTATCGACAAGCATCTAAGTGGGAGCAGAAAGGACAAAGGCAATTTACCCCCACACAACTGTTAGTCTAAAACAAGGATCCTCAACAAGGGATCCTGTTGTCTGCAGAACCATTCATTAAAGGCTGCACTAATCAACCTCCTGAACAAGTGGCTTAGTTTTGTTACTTGCAGCATGCACTGGTATTCCTAGTAAGAAATGATTTGGTATTATTTGCAGTTAGGTTGGGTACTCAGATAGCCCATTGCTGGTCACTCTACAGTGGATAACAGAGCAATGAAATACATATTCTGTCTGAGCAGTAACTGTGCCCGCAAGAGGTGACAGGTGGGATTGTGCCCAGCCCCAGGTGCTCAAAGCGCAAAGGGTGGAAGATGGTGCTTGAAGGCTTCCTTCTCTTGTTCCCTTGTACAGGAGCTGGAGGTAATCTGAACTTTGAACTTCATTGCGAGCAAGGAATCCATGATGCCAGTACACACAGAGGCAGGTAGCCTCCTCAGGGGGGCTGGAAGGGGTCAGCCTGTGACCCCGTCTCAGCAGTCTGTTCAGTCTGTTGGATCTCCAGAAAATCAGAACCAACACTGCAAAGGGTGGTGCCGCAATCACTCCCCGCACCACACACACCCTTGTGTCTGCCTGGTGCACAATGTCTCCCATAGCTCTTGCTGGGGCGGTGGATGTGTGCACTTGCCCCTATGTATGGCCTGCCTTAAAAAGCACAATATAGACCCATAATAGATTGGAACATCTTTAACTAAACGTAATGATCTCTCAAGTATGCAGCTTGACAGAGGGACAAGATAGGAAACACTACCTGCTGACCAGCCAAAGATACCACTTAGTTTAAACACAAGTGGACAACGTAATGAGCTACGAAAAATTAATTCTATAAATTTAATTGTAATTTGATAATAAATATTGTAATGAGGCATGATACTGAAAAAAGAAACACATCCAGCATTATCTCTTCGTGTAAGAGCAAGGACCTGCGAGGTAGTACTGGGGATCAGAGGATATATATATATATATATAAACCCTCCAAAACCTCCAAATCAACATCTCTCTCCCCAACAGATTTCTAAAGTGAAAAATGACACTGTGTGTATTAAAATCCATCAACTAGGTCATTAATCTTTAAACCCTGGATTTCTCTAAACACTTTTCTGGCAAACTAAGTCTCCTACAGGAAGTGACCCAATGGCCTGAACACCCAGTTGTCTGTGCTTTGAAGTTGTGGAGACTTCTTAAAAATGTCTCTATGACACCTACTCTAATGTCCTTCCTCTGAACACCAGATTTTGACCTTTCAGCCTTGTGAAGACTTTTTGACTCTTGCCCTGTCTTACAAAAGAATGCCTTTTCTGTGCATTTATAAAATAGTTCCAATTTCTACAGCTTCAAAAGGCCAATGAAGCACTAATCCATATGCATTTTACCAGCCTGATAGTGTTACTACAAGTTGATATCCGGTTGTATTTAAACTGAAAATAGGCCATGCTAGGTCAGACATTACATATCTGGGAGCCCTGGTGGGAATAATTCACAGTGGAAGTCTGTTTTCCTGTGGGGTTTTAACTGCCAGTTTTGCAAATTCTTTTAGCTCAAAAGGAAAATATATTTCGAAAGTTCAAATGACGCCATAAAGACAAACTGCTTTTACAAGATACTTTATTTAACCTGGTAACTAACCCCTGATTGCTGTTTCCCAAAGTAAAGAAACAAAAAGTGTAAGGATTTCAATTGTTTCTACATAAATGCAAGTGAGGAATTTGGTCATTCAATTACCCTAACATTTTGAAACTGCCTAAATAATCAAGAGATAAAACATTCAGCTTTATCCAAGATAATGTCCATTCTTAAAGGAATAGGCTCGTTAGTGATTAGTATTGCTTGCAAACTAGCTGGAAAGGCCTGAGAAAGAGGGCCCACATATAAGAATAAATGGACACAAATCTGACATCAGGAATCATAACATTCAAAAACCAGTAGAAGAACACTTCAACCTTTCTGGTCACTCAGTAACAGACTTAAAGGTGGCAATTTTGCAACAGAAAAGCTTCAAAAGCAGACTCCAACGAGAAACTGCTGAACTAGAATTAATTTGCAAACTAGATACCATTAACTTGGGCTTGAATAGAGACTGGGAGTGGCTGGGTCATTACACAAATTGAATCTATTTCCCCATGTTAAGTATCCTCACACCTTCTTGTCAACTGGCTGGAATGGGCCATCTTGATCATCACTACAAAAGTTTTTCTTCTCCTGCTGATAATAGCTCATCTTAATTAATTAGCCTCTTAGAGTTGGTATGGCAACTTTCACCTTTTCATGTTCTCTGTATGTGTATATATCTTCTTAGTATATGTTCCATTCTATGCATCCGATGAAGTGGGCTGTAGCCCACGAAAGCTTATGCTCAAATAAATTTGTTAGTTTCTAAGGTGCCACAAGTACTCCTGTTCTTTTTGCACATATAATCTGTATGTTACTAAATATTAACAGTGTATATGTGTGTGCTAGGCACCTTGTAGACACATGGAAAAACAGACTCTGCACCCTAGAATTTACAAATCCAATTAGACAATTTGTAGAAGGGGTGGGAGGAAATGGTTATAATATAAGATTTTTAAAATATCTAATCGTTTTATATGTTGCGCCTAATTCACAGTTTTTATCATTACTTGACCCCATACCTAATTGCCCCCGTCTTGATCTGTAATTGATTTTGTTATTAATCTTAGTCTATTGTCCCATATTTGCTTATTTCTATTTTAGGCCTTAGTGGAATTACACTATTCTACAAAACAAGGCAATCTCAAAGAGTGCTACTCACCAGCAACAATAGCAGGTAAACAGAGCTATGGAACTGCAGCAAGCTCCAACACACTTGTGATAAGTGGTGAATTTAAGAATTAGTTCCCATATGTAATATAACTCAGGCTTACAGCTTGGCACTTATATAGCTTTTATTATCAGTGGAACCTGAAGCACTTTACAGATGTGGGAAGGTATTATTATCCATATTTTACAAGTGAGGTAACTGACGTGCCCAAGGTCACACAGCAAGTCAATAGCAGAGCTGGGACTGGGACCCAGGTCATCTCACTCCCAGGTCAGTGTCTTAACCACTGGACCATGCCACCTCCCTCTAGCTCACTGCACAATCAAGCCCCCAATCCGTCTTAGACAAATATACACCTTCCCAAACCGATTTCCGAAGGAATGAGAGTTTGGCTAAATGCTGCTAAGGGGAAACCTAAGATGTTTGATTATATCAATGGGAGATAAATTGTGCCTGAAATGTCTGTCAAAACTAGTGTGCATGTGCATGAGTGACCTGTATGACTCTTCAAGCCAGACTATAATTGAACCTTTGTCCAAAGCAGAGAGCATTCAGAATCAACAAGTTACCAGAAATGAAGCCCTTATCAGTACATCTAATACAATCACTTCTCCTTCAGAAATTCCTATCGTCTCCCACTCAGGGGTTCAAGAAATGCTGTTTCCAAACCAGACAAAATTGCACAACAAGGGATGGTAAAAGAGTGAGTTTTATAAGGACAATAATTTGGAGGTTGTAACAACAGTTCTTGGTTTACTTTAAAAACGGCATTCAAGTGATAATAAAAGCCAGATAAAAAGTAATATGAAAGGGATAATTCTACTTTCAGTCAACACAACACTTCCACATCTTGATAAACTCCTGCCATGCAGACCGGGAGTTGCTGCAGTCTGACTTTTATTGACTAATGTTTTGAAAGCAATGTGGGATTATACTTCATATTGTCCTTGTAGCCGGAGCTCTTTTAAATACCTCACTTTAATATTTAGCACAGACACACAGAATCATACACTTTGCTTTCCAGAGTCCTGCACAGTACTTCAGCAGAGGATGCCACTTCTGTAGCTTCAACAACACTGAACTGTCCATAGTTGCGACATGAATCCATAGATGTCATTTAAAGTATATCTGTCATTTCACAAATCAGTGTCTGAATTAAGTTTTTTGTTGAAGTTTCCATATTTTGGCAGTGACCGGAGCTCTGAGGCCATCAGGAAACATTTGCAGAGATACAAGGTTAATCATACTTCTTAGTGAATCAGTATTCCTTCTCTCTCTTTCTCCAATGTTTAGTTCATTTCCCCTTTTCCCAGCACCAGCAGAATTTCTCCATGTTCAAAGTTAAGAGAGATGAAAGCTTCCAAGGGCACAGAACTTAAGGCAGATAAAGCACTGTTCACTCATTGGCTGGATGTCAGTCTGGAAGCTCCCAGCAAAAGATATTGGTCCCACTCCATATTTTTTTAAAAATCTAGCTCATTAGAGAGCTGCTGTTGGTGAAATCACAAAGGATGAGCTTCCTTTCCACAGATCTGGGGATCTCACAAGAGACACAGGGGCAAGTCTGTAATGAGAGTTTTACAACGACCATTGACAAACTATATGGTGGATGGTGTGGTGCAAAAGACGATGGTCTAAGTGGTCAGTTTGGTTAAGGAATTTTGACTGGTGAATCAGTCCCATGCAGGAGAGTCCTAAGGCAGAAGATGTGAGAAGTATGTTGCAGACACAAAATAAAGCCAAAGAGAAGGAAAACGAAGAGGACCGGTCCAAAGTCAAAGAGAAAAGAAAGGACAACTCTGAAGCAAAAGGAAAGAAAAAGAACAAATCTAAAGGCAAGAGGTGAAAGGATTCCAATAGGAAGCCAGCTGAGTAGGAGGCAGAAAGACCTGTCAGCAAGTCCTGGTACACTGTCCTGTCCTCCAGTTAAAGTTAGACATTAGGACTCATTGGGCTTTTCATTAGCAATAAGGGTTTCTGAAGTGGAGTGACCAGGGTGTGCTGGAAGAACATGGGGATTTAAAACTCTAGTCTTACTACACTCAGAATAGTGGCTGATCCAAAGCCCAATGAAGTCAATAAGAGCCTTTCCATTGACTTTAACAAGCTTTGGATCAGGTCCTCTCTCTCTGGTCTTGTGGCAGCCATGGGTGCATTTCTGGGCCCCTTACTTCTTCCTGCCCCACCACATGACAAACACCCATCATTGCTGCCTTTTGACAAAATGGAAGAAAAGGTAAACACAATTGAGAGAAAAGAGAAGGGAGTAGTGGAGTAGTGCCCCCCGAATCAAAGCAAGGATAAAAACATTGGACAGTAGTACAATTGGTCAAACAGACCAAACAAATACATATCATCTCAATTATAAGGAAATGTGTTATCTGGGAGATACCATGGGAGAGGTATGCAAAAGCAAAGTGAAAGTTAATGGAAGTTGGGTACCTACCTGCCCTTTTGTGTCTTTGGAAAACTGCCTCCTCCATTTCCTCCAGGTTAAGCTCCTCTTGTGTTTTGGATGCCCATCTTTCAAGGGTTACCATTCCCAGCAAATCAATGTTCTAGTCCTCCATTCTCGGCATATAAGCTGACTTGCACTTTTGAAGGAACAGCCACTCAGCTGAGAGAAATCATGACTTAGATGTTTATTCAGGCTTCTTTTCAAACTGGAAAGGCCCAAAATAAATATTTCTGGTTCTGAGATTTGTCCTCATGCTCACGTCCCTCCAAAAAGTGATTACTTCAGGACATTTCCAAAACACATGGATCAACAACCCTACGACTCTTCCAACACCACCATCAGTTCTCTGGGCCTTTGATCCCTGCTTTTAAAATCTAGGAGGGAGTCCAGTGCATCTGAAATAATCTTTGCTGTATCAGGCACAAGTAAGGATCTAGAGAAGATGGCCTCATAGCACATCCTATGCTCATATCATGCCCACAGGGCAGTTTTAATTTGCTCTTTGGCTCAAATACCTTGCAAGAGGCAGTAGGAAGTGAGATAATGAATAAATACGTTTTGAATATTTGCGTTGTAGAAGATTCACTCAAGCATTGAATCTACAGCTCAGAAAATCTTAGAACAACATGTATATGTATATGCTCCTTTTAAAAAATGCTGGACATTCAACTATGTATGACTCTGTTTTCTTAAGAGACTGGTTTTATTTAAGATGAATTAGCTACAAACGGCTAATAGTCACATTTTGAAATGAGTGCATTATTCTTGCACCTAGAATAATTCAGCAATTAGCTGGGAAGGGCCACTTTATAAATGATTATCTTTCTACTTAGTATTTAATGTATTTCAAATGCTTTGTCTTTGTCTTTGCATTTATAGCAAACGCTCTCCAAAAAACTAACTCCTCCCTCCCCTTCAAAAAGCCTTTGAAGCTTCTAAATGGGTATAGACACACCACAGTGGAGTGCACAAATGTGGAAAAGGCTAAATTACTGACAGCCTGACAATGTATGGTTTCAGAGCAAAGACCTAAAATATGGAATTTATTAATATGTTTGTTTAGTGAATACAATACCACAGTGTCATCTTCAAAGAAGTCTGGTTTTATTACTTGGAAGGAACAGTCATATTAACAACAACAGTACTTAGATTGTGTTTTAAATCACTTGTTTTTCTTTTCAGAGTTCAAGCCACAGATGAGGTGAGCTTCTTTAGTTTAAGTGAGTAGAAATTTTAATTCTCCTCTAGTGACAAGTACAGAGGCTTAAAACGTGTGGTGGAAATTCAACTGCAACACATGCAACCCCTGCTACAAATCTGTTACTTCAGTGGAGCAAATCCCTCCAGCCATTCCAGAGCTTTGTTCCTTTGTGCTGGAAGTACCTGCCTGAAAGCGGACTGTGTTGGCTGGCTTGCTTGTCGACTATTTAGATTTAGGGAAGAGTGTTTCATTTTTAAAGCTGACATGAGCTAGAGCAGTGTTCCTCAGCCTGCACTCAAAACTTGAACCAAAACCTTTTTGTTGACGTTTGGAAAAGTCTGGCTTTTCATGTTCTTTTTCCATTTTCAGGCACCTCTAACAATTCCTGGTTCTGGCCAGGAATTTAGAACATTTCCATAACACATTCCATAACACTTGATGCTATGTTCAGGTGAAAGGCCATTCCAGCCCAATATTGTAAACCCAGGGAGGGATGGTTTGAATAAAGTTTGCTTAGCGAAACATCACCTCTGAATCTTACGAGGCTCACCCAATGCTCAAAGCTACTGGGGGAAGTATAGGCCCAAAGGTTACTACTGATCCCAGTGTCTGTCCTGTCTCAGGGCTTTATACCTAGGCCATGGCCCACATGCTCCAAACCCAGCCAATTAATTTACAGCATAAACACCAGACAGTTTAACAAACACAAATGAAAGCAGTAAATTTATCAAGAAAAAGGAAAATGTACTAGACTTGTGTCTCCACACCACCCACCAATGTCACAACATGTCCCTCGCCCACCACTGTGTTCCTCCACCAAATAAACGACTCCGTGTTTGCCTTAGACAAGATTAACTTATTTAGATTCAACGGAGCAGCTGTCATAAATCAAAATGAAAGAAAAATATCTTAAACGTAATCTCTGTTTATCTAACTGTTTCTGGCAGTGTCTCTAATTTCTTATTAACTCCACACTGGAGCCTTCTCATGGTTTCCCAGAGGCTGCCACAACTCTATCTCATTAGACAGTTTGATCGACAGAGGGAATACTACCCACTAGTGGTTTGAGTGAGCGGGCTTTTAATCAGACTCACCTCAGAAGTCCACTGAGTACATTTCAACTGCCTTTTGCTATATGTTAGCACATCATTGACGGGCAACATGAATTCACCCAAAAGAGCTAAACTACACACACCCACACCCTAGTTCTTGTATAAACCTATCACATTTTTAATCAAGAAATCTAACCTAATCCTCATGAAAACATTGGCTGATGAAGTATATTGGCAACTGCAAGATTTCTGTGGGTTGTTAAGCTGTTTAATTCTGCATAGTTGTCCTTCCCATAGCATACAAGCAGTGCCAGCTTTAAGTCTCATTGGTGATTGTGTAGGCAAATAGAACAGTTGTTAGCAAAAGCTCGCATATAACTTTGGACCTCAGAACCATTTTTTTTAACCCAGAGGAAAGAATACAGGACCCTGGGGTTATCCTATACATCTTCTGAACATACCACAGAATCTTTAGTTTCTATCTGGACAGCCACCAAATACAGGTTTAAGAGACCTCTCAACATTTCATCTGAATGATGTCAAATCTCACAGTGCAACTTTCTCCTAGCATTTGAGTGTGAACATTGTGTACAAGCCCGAGTCCCAGAGTAGGTTATGAACCCATTGCCTTTGTGCTAAGAGTTCACAGAGCTACTAAAAGATCTACAGGGAAGCATTCATCATTTATGCAATGCTTCACACTTTCACATCTAGTTCACTTGTGAACATTATGCATTCCTCTCACTTGAACTTTTAGGAGGGGTTTTAACATTCTCTGAAGCACAATTTCTGGAGCCTGAAATGACTGTTCTGTGCAAGTTATAGTTTATACCATTCAACTGCTTCTGAATGATGATGTGATGACATTTCTATGTATATCGAATCAGGGGATATTCAGAGGTGTAGCAAATTAGGTTTATTTTCAACCCCTATTACATAAACCGTGGTTTGGCTTTTCAAAAACACATTTCTGAAATCAAACATAGGCAAACATTTAAACATACTCTTTGTTGTAGCGTGGTTATATTTTGCAGCACTGAAGCATTAATTCTGTCACATCACCAAGGGGGACAGGGGAGGAGAAAACATACAGAATTTCTTCAAGATTTACTTTAAACATCTTCACTTAATACTGCCTAGCAAAGGAAAGGTCTAGTCCTGTAATGCTTTACTGATATGAGTAGCCCTACTGACTACACATGAGTATGGGTTTGCAAGAGCAAGTTCTAACTTAGTATATGTTTTCACTCTGAAAGCATTGCCCTGCTTGGCAATCTGGCTTATAGTTCTTACTGTGGGCTCCTGGGCTGGTTTTAGAACCCCCAGGCAAGGTCAACAAATCACACAGGTTAACTGGCAGGATAACAAAGCCCACTTGCTTGGCCCCCTGTTGGTCCCGGATGAATTCCAATAGCAGAAGCAGCAATAGCACCAGCATGGAGGAGAATGCGGTTAGCCCAAAAGGTTTTCCCCCTGAACTCTGAAGAGCCAGTACAAGGATAGAGGAAGGCCATAAATGAATCCCATCATTGTAGCATGTGGGTAGCCCACAATCATCAATGATTACCCAAACACAACCCTTGTGAGGTAGGGAAGCATGACAGATATATGGGGAACTGAGGCCCAGGGCAGACTAAGGGTATGCAAGCACTGCTGCTGGGACCAACCTGGGTACACAGGCTTGTGCTAGTGGGTCTCAAGCTAGCAGTATGGATGTTGCAGCTCGGGCTCTCAAGCCTAGGGGATCGGGTGGGCTTGAGAGCCCAAGCCACATTGTCCACGCTGCTATTTTTAGCAAGCTAGCTTGAGCTCTGCTAGTACGAGTCTGTCTGCCCAGGTTGGAGGCTCGCTCCTGGCTCCAGTGTAGACGTACCCTAAGTGACTTGCCCAAGATCATATGGGGAATCTGTCGTTGAACTGGAAATTGAACCCAGGTTTCCTGAGTCTCAGGCCAGTGTCCTATTTAACGGGACCCTCCCTCCTCCTGTGGATAAGTGGGCTTCACCATGCAGTCTCGTGTGTTTATATTTAAGGTTGGTGTCAGCATCAGAACATTATCAGAAATAGCTAAATTAAAGGGGTTACTGCAATACGAGTGCTGAAAGGAGAATACTAAATATGGCGGTCGGAGGGGGAACATGCAACAGTGAGATCTGGCTACGGAAACAAAGAATCACAATCTTTGGCATCTCCTGTGGAGGCCCCACTGGAAAATGAAAACACAACCTCTAATCTAGGGTGTATTTATTCCATGTTTGTTTGTTTATTTATTTAACATATGCACATCCTTTAGGATTTTCCCAAGAATATGAGGCAAATAATTGTTTTCAAAGCTTAGAAACCTTTGTTCTCCTGCAAACAGTTCTGCTTTTCTATTTCGTATGTGTGTGCAATAAAAACCAGACCCATCCTGGGTGGTACAGAATCTCCCCAAGTCCTGCACTCTGTACCATGCGACACACTGTTTTATTTGATGCCAAAGAGGAAAGGGGGTTAAGGAGGAGGGAGGGTGTTTAGCACATTCTCTTCTTCCCTTCCTTGCCCTGGTGCAGTCACTTTCCTTAAACCCATCAGTGCAGCTGTTTCCACCCAAAGGGCACTCACATGGCCTCTTGGACACATGTTCTATATCTCAACAAAACATCACCAGAAACAATTTAAAACAAATGCAACAATCTGTTCTCCTGAGGTTACTATCAGGAACTGCATCAAATGGGTCAAGAGCAGTTGTTACAGTTCTTATGAAACCTTTCCCCAGTACTTTATTTATTTATTTATTTTAATCTGTATAAAAATTATGTATAGAACCTAAATGAAACAGCTACATTCATGTTCAGAAACTAAATTATTGAAGCCAATGGGTAGTAAAATGGGCAGTTTTGCTCACTGCGTGCTTTCCTTTTACTATAATTTAAGGCCATTTAATTGACATTGAACTCAATAACACATCATTAATGGAGTTTTAGTTCAATTTTCAATCAGATGTTTTTCCTGTTTCAAATCTCTCCTTATAAATCTCAAATTAGGTTTCATTCAAGGCAATTTATCATTTAAAATATATGCATAGCGGATGCCTTCACTGATATTCTGTAACAAACCATCAGCCACAGAATGCAGGCACAATGCTTTGTAGCATACACTGTGGTTTTTGTTGGAAAAGGCAGTTTTCACACTTTTTCAGTGGAAATGAGATGCTGAAATAATGCTGAGAAATAATGCTGAATGAGACCTAGTTTTTGAGAGTGGAAAGCAAATTAGACAGGAGTCTGCAATGCAATATGGTTGCCAAGAAGAAGAAAAAATCCAATACAATTTTAGGCTGCATACACAAAAGGTATTATGTCAGAGAATAGGGAGATAACAGTCTAATAGTCCCACACTCTTCAGCTCTGGCACTAATGCAATATTGCTTTTGATTCTATGCACCTAAAAATGTATTGAAAACCTGGAGTTCAGAGAAAAACAAAAGTGATCACGTGGCTGGAGGAAAAATTAACAAGGACTAAACAGCAACTGATTAAGCAGCACTTCAATGAGGTATAAACTGACAGGAGAGGAATTACCTAGTGTGGGTTAGAAATCATCATCAAAAGGGACTAAGTAAAAGGTGTTAAAATTTAGGCTGACAATCAGGAGAAATATCCCATCAACAAGAGCCATTATACTGTGCAATAATTTCCCAAGAGAAGTGGTGGAAGACCCGTCTCTTGGTACTTTAAATACACGAGAGATGTGCTGGAGGGAACAATCCTGCGTTGGTGGAATGGGGGTGAAGGAGGACTAGAGGATCTAAGAGGTTTATCCTATCACTAACTTCTGAGAAAGGCTATTGGCACATTTGTTGATGTTCTCAGCAGAGAGCACATTGACTAAATGGACACGGAGGCTGAATTCTCTCTGATCTCTTCCAAACCAAGATTGTGGCATGTTTCCTGGGGAGTACAGGGGCATTTATACTGACACAGACTGGTACCATGAAGAACAGCTGCTGCAGAGAACTGGTTCAAAGTCCTGGATAAAATCCTTACACATCATTAGGGTTTCAAATCAGAATGTATATTAACATGCAAGGATGGCGAGAGAACAGTAAGGGGGAATGAATGGCTCAGGGGACTGGCAATGAGGTATAGTCTTTCACCTCCAGGTGACCAGTTCAGTTCCAACCCAGACTGGAAATGACTACTAGTTTTTACTACCCGACAGGGGTCTAAGAACCTAGGTTAAATGAGTCTGTGGTCTCACTCCAGTTGCCTGGGAAGAGCTCTCTATCAGTACATCAATAACAGCATTGCCATCTCTAACAATTTTATCTGAAGTCTTGTGACACTGGGGGTTCTCATTAAGTTTCTGGACTCCCATGATAATGTGACAAACTGCTTTGTCTGAAAAGTACATTTCTAGCCCTCCCGGTTGCAGAGAAAAGCTTGACAACATGAGCTGAGCATCTCCTAAAGGCTCAAAAGCCAGAAGGCCAAATATTTTAAATATAAATATATATATTTTTTTTTTTAAATCTCACGATTTCTATCTAAGCCAATTTCTTCATTTTTGAGGGGTGGGGGGTGACTCGATCTTTCAAAGCTTGGGGTTGGCAACGTCAGACTGTATATATAATTTATTAAAACCAAATACTCACCAAACCAAAAGTACGCCATTGCACGCACCATTCCCCCCCACTCCCCCCCGGGAGAGAACAGGAGAAAAGAATGAACCACAAGTGACCCATGTTGGTCACATTACTTAATGCATTGCTGCAAGGCGCTCAGATACTACGGTGATGAGGTTACTACAAGAACCAATTAGAATAACATCAAGTCGAACTGATATTGCAGAGAAGAAAAGGACTGAATAAAATGGAGAATGAACTGGCTTCCCACAGGGAGGTGGACTTTTCAGGATAAGCCTGAGGCATGTTGGTGACGGGTGGCGGGGGGAGGAAGCTTCCGTTGCACTGCCTATGCCTTACCTGTTCGGAGGAGATTTCAGTCTGCAGAACTTAAGCTACTCTTTAGAGAGCAAAACTAGCTAGGAGAGCAATAGGAAGAAAACCATATTAAAAGCAGCAAGACACTAACATCACAGTACAGTAGGTACAGCCGCAAAGTAACTGCCTTTCCTTTCCCTGCTCATTGCATAGACCCACCATCTTTAAAAAAACAAAAAACAAAAACCCCTTAATTGCAAACAAATGACAAACAAACTTTGAGTCTCAAATGACTAATTTTGGCTCTGAATTTACTTCTCTTCTCCCCCCTCTCCTTTAAAAAAAAATAGCTGCTAAGGTTTAATGAAAGCAACATGTTAATGCAACGAGCCAACTGCAGAGCAACCTAAACATCCGCATTTAGCTGATCTGCATTATGTAAGGTTCGCTGAGATTTACAGCAAGGCTCTGCTTTGGCTCGGGGTGGAGGGAGTCAAATAAGCAGCACTGCTTGAACTCAGGCACAAGCACAACTGAAAATGCAGAGCATGCAATTTGGCTGGTCCTGCAGGAGAGATACAAGATTAAATTCTATGCAAAAATATAGACGTTTGTGGCTGTGTTTTTCCTTTTTTAACATCCAAGATTAAACAGCAGCAGGAGGCTTGTTTTCAGTACAAGATTTCACTCAACAACGTGACTAACTGTTCAGCTTCCACTGTTAAAAACCATGGGGCTGATTCTTTTCAGGCTAAGTGGTACTGTTCTCCCAAGTAGTTCCACTGAAATCAACAGAACTGCAAAATAAGACTCCTAGGGTGAAATTCTCCCCTGCACAGAGGCCAGTTCAAGACCAGTGCACCTACTGAAATCCCACTTAAACCCTTTTTTGATAAAAAGGTGCATAGTCCTGTGCTGCCCTCCACATAGGGGTGAATTTCATCCCTAATGAGTAAGAGAGTGGCAGAATTGGGCCATGTATCTAGGGACTAACCTAGCAGTCTAATGGCAGCTCAACACATGTGGGAGATGCAAGTTCAACTTCCTCTATGAGATCCATCTCTCCTGGAGTAAACAGGGACTTGGGAGTGCTGTAGAGACAGCACGCTGAGCTCCAGCACAGGAAGAATGACTGTATTTGACCAACTGAGGAAGAGATGACAGTCTCTGGGTTGAACTCTTGCCAGTTCTCCTCACCAGAGAGTAGGCCAGTTGATATGTTGCAGGACCTATAGCAGGTGTTCTCAAACTGGGGATCACGACCCCCTGAGGGGGTTGCCAGTGGCTCACATGGGAGATGTGAGCTGTCAGCCCCAAACCTGGCTGTGCGCGGGGGCTGTCAGTCCCAAGCCCCAGTTAAATTAAAATAAAAAAAACAATTTTTAATTTGTAAGGGCGGGTTGCACTCGGAGGGCTTGCTGTGGGAAAGGGGTCGCCAATACAAAAAGTTTGAGAATCACTGGCCTATAGGGTGGGGAGAGCATAAGAGTTGGGAGAAGGGTATTGTGGGTGGCATCCTTCCAAGAATATGCATTTAGAAAAACAATATAAACAGTTGCATCATAAAAACCAATGGGCCTGACCATACTCCCACTGAAGACAATGAGGGTAAATGCAGGACAGAACCATAATGGGCTCTTCTATCTCACAGACATAGGTATAGCGCAACCTAATGGCTGGAAGTTGAAGCTAGACAAAGTCAGACTGGAAATAAGGTACAGACACCCCCCAGGTTACGCAAACCTGACTTATGCAAATCCGCACTTATGGAAAAAGTTTGGTTTTTGTTTGTTTTTTGGCGTAATGGTAGGGTATACGTTTCCGACTTACGCAAAAATCGAGTTACGCAAGGCGTTCCAGAACGGAACGCTTGCGTAAATCGGGGCGCGTCTGTATACTTTTTTTAACAGTGAGAGTAATTACCCACTGGAACAGTTTACCAAGGGTCATGGTTGGTTCTCCATCACTGACAATTTTTAAATCAAGATTTGGATGTTTTTCCAGAAGTTCTGCTCTAGGGGTTATTTTGGGAAGTTCTCTGACCTGTGCAGTACAAGAGGTCAGACTAGATTATCACAATGGTCCTTTCTGGCCTTGGAATCTCTGAATCTATAGCCTTATTGCCTAACCATCCCCCCTTTGCAGAGCCACATGCCCCAAGAATTAGGGAACGAGCAGCCCCTGTGGTCTCAAGTACAGGGACTGGTACATTGCTTGGCCTTTGCGCACACTGTGCAAGGGATGGGGATTCTTCTAACAATCCCCTTCCTCTCCCACCCTGGGCACCAGGCAGTATCTGGCCCAAAATTACTCATCCAGTTAGTAAAAATATCTCTATTGCCATTTCAAGTAATTAAGCCACTATATATATTTAATTTCTTATTTTTTATCCTTTCCCTTTATTTTACGTAGTTCCTGAACTTTCTCTCAGCCCCGTGCAGTTATCAAAGCAATTAACTTCCCACTTTAGATTATGGAAAGATGGCAGCTTTTCTCTGCATAAAAAAAACTGATAGCCCTTGGGATTATTTCAGACAAGACTAGAAGGCTGGAATCTAGACAAATCTCCTCCCACCACTGTCCTATTTGAGCTGATGATAGGCAGATGTCTCAGCTGAACAATGACCTCAAACAAAAGCAAAGATGCTATGCACGCTTTGTTGAGCTTTTTTCAGATGCTGACCAAATGACACTGTCTTCAGAGCTGTGATGACATCATCCAAGGAGGCCGATGCACAAAGATGCTTTGGCATGGTTCTCTAGAAGCAGAAAGGGCTGTTAAACAAAACCAGGCATGTCAATGTCATCTGCTTTCAAACGACATGGTAATATTTGCCAAATGGGAAAGGGCAAAAATCAGTAGTTCTTCACAGAAGGCTCCTATGCCACAGAACAGAAAAGTGGAGTTTTATGTTAGAAAAAGGTGGCTTAACATTGTCCGAGTCTCTAGGCAATACATACCTGCTCCTATACAGTCAATTAATAGGAAATCTGAATTAAAGCTCACTCTGACTAGAATAAAGAACAGTATTTCTATTTATTTAGTCTTCCTAATTTAGGAGTTTTAAATAATATAGCAAATATAGACATTCAATTTGGGGGGGGGGGTTATTTTTCAAATGTAACTACAATTGACACACTCCAACCACCATTTAAAATTTCAGTAGGATTCATCTCTATACATTTGCATAAGATTAAGGTATTGCCTTACCATAATGTTTTAAAGATTGGAATAAAAAAAAAACCCATGTAACTTTAGTAATTACTACGAAAGACTAGGAGCTATGAGAGTTGGGTTTTTTTAAAATCTAAAATAAGCCATTGATTCACTGGGTGACCCAGGGCAGGTCACCGTAGACTTCCTTTTGCCTTCGTCAACCCAGCTGGAAATTTGGGTAAAAAAGGCAGGACCGTGCTGAAAACCAGATGCTACATCTCAGCTGATTTTCCCTGGATAAATAAACTAGAAAAAAAAAACCTCATGCACTTTGGAGTCGATCAGTGGAATTGCAAAATCCAGAACACCCTATGTTCATGAATCAGACTACCACATTATATAGGCAAGACGACTAGTGTAAGAGTCCAAACCAACAATCCCTGCGCACACAGAACTCCAATCACCTTTAATGGAACTTGTGAGCAGAGGGACAGAGGGAGCAGGCCCCAAGTGTGCATTGAAATGGATTCTGCTGACAATTTTCCTAGAAGATTATGCTGCATGTCATCTGATTGCTATATTACTTTATGTGGCTAGTGAGCCAAATCCTGCTCTCTGATACACCTGCATAATCTGAAGTAACTCCTGACTCACTGCCATGTAATCAAGAGCAGACTTGGGCCCAGCCTCTCGAGTTACAAATCTTATCATAGAGCTAGAGATATTTTCTAAGCTTTTTCATTTCAATCTCAGAGTCTATTTGCCAAACCACAGACCAATACAAGCCATTGCCTGGCCATGGTATTTTGTGGCAGGGTATATAACAAGAAAGTTTGGAATGACCTCTTGGTAAACTATGCACATGAACTTATTTCAAAGCCACATAAAACTTCATTATGTCATAAATCAAAATTATTTCAGAGCTTATGCAGCACAACATTCCGTGGGAGAATTTTTAAAAAACTTTTGTCATTAGAGTTGTCTAAAACAGTAACATGGGCCTTGATCAAGCAAGTTGATTCACAAGCATGGACCTATGCTCAAGAGGAGCATCAGTGGCTGCTGGGGGGCTCTGGATGGGTACAAAGGTCCATTCACATGAATCAACTTGCAACACTGGAGCTTTGATGTGTATTCCACCATGTGCTATTGTTGTCTATCTTTCTCAGTTGTATAAAACCAACTAGCAACATTGTCAGTATAGAGCAGGTGAAGTACAGGCATTCCATTCTAGCAAAGATGGTGACATTTATTATGAAATGTGTATTTTCTTTACATGTCCTTTTTTTAAAAAATGCTGGAAAATCATTCCCCACGGATTATACAGCCCCTGTTATAATGAAAGCACACTTGAAATCTGTATTCAACTTTTGGTTGAAAAATCAAGACAGTTGCTGAAATTAGCAGTTCATCCGTTAGTCCAATGTGACAGCAAAGGCCATACTATGCCCTCCTCTTTGTGGCAGAGAGGAGATAAAAGGAGAGGATATTCATCTCTTATGTCCCACAAAATGACAGTGAGCAGAGGACCTCATCGCTAGCAGACCTTAGAAGATCTTGCGGGTGATCTCTAATTGTGTTGCTGGCTGCAGCTGCTCTACACAGCACCATCCCCCCCCTCAAAGTTCCTATGGGAGTTAATGTTGACAGTCAGCATTAACTTGCACAGCATTCTGCACTATGTAGCCATCAACTGGAAGGCTTAGACATTCAGCGACCCAGAGAATAACATGAAGGTACTAGTCCTCCATGCACATGCCCACAGGCCTTGGGACATCCTTCTGTTGGGTGGCCAAATCCATTGGCCCTTCTGCTTCTTTACTGACTATAAGGGTCACCTCACAGAATTTCCCATGTGGTTTTGTGCCCTGGAGTTTTATTTCAGTGGGAGGATATAGTCTTAGGATGGATGATAGTTGAACACAACTTTGTTAGTCAATATTTTAACCTGACCATTAACATATTCCCCTTTTAAATCAGAATATTTTATCGAAGCTGTTGATAGTGTTACAAAAATCAATTTCTAGCACAGCCAAGGAATCTCAGTGCTACCATGTTTGTTGTTACTACTTCTCTTAGAGGAAGTGCCAAACATTTTCATGGAGTTCTGCCTCCTCAGCCCACACAAGCTGCTATCTTGAACGAACAGGTGCACAGACACAATTATCAAAGTTCAAAACAAAACAGCGAGATTAATGTGCTAAAATGGCCAGGATTTAAGATTGAAAACCATGTCCACATCCAGCCTTGCTGGGTCATTTAAACCCTGACCTTGGTCTGATGAGACGCCTTAAAAGAAACAGGACCTTCAGAACCAATTCAGAATTATTCATTGGAATTCTGACAGAAACAACAGCATCACCAACTTCCATCTATTGACATAGTTTCTAACATCCCCATAATTCTCAAAACTGCACATTCTCCAAAGATAAAAAGGAAAACAAGTAGTAAACCAACACCCTTTCCTGAAGATGTCCTCCCTGGAAACCTATTGTGATTGGCATTGAGCCACTCAAATTCATCAGAGACAAGGAACTGTTTATTAGTACACCAACTACATCTTATTGTTTCTGGAAGTAGTGTATGTAAATTGTCAAAGTACAAATTTATTTTTCCACTGGCTTCAGGTTTTTGTGCTCTATGCGGACTATATTCCACAATGTCTATGTACACGCAATGTATGTTTAAAACCTCAAATTTTAGCATGTTGTTTGTGTCCATTAACACTTCCCTTGCAAAAAGTCATGCTGGATTCAGGATATGATGTGTTGTCAGTGACACACACGGCCTCATCTTCAGGTGTGGTGAGCTCATGCACCTCCTACTGGCTTTGGCTGGAGTTGTGGGTGTTCAGTGCTTAAAATCAGGCCCCTGATGTGGAAGACAAACTACTACTGGCAATCTGGCTCTACACGCTGGTCAAAAACATTACTTAGCAGTTTCTGCAAATATTTTGTGAACTTTACCACTCCAAAATTTGTAACAACCAGTTGCTACAAAATCAATAGTGTCCGAATGAGAAATCTTTGCTGATACAAAGCAAAATGAAGGAGCCGTTCACTGGGGCTATTAAGAAAGCTAGGATTAAAGACACAGGCAGATCTCTCTGCTCCCAAAGTGAGGGGTGAATTCTGTGGCATCTTTAGACAGGAGAGCCACAAACTGGGCTGAAAGGCAGAGGCAGCAACAGAGAAGTGATGCAGAAGAAACCAAATGGATTATTTAGCAGTAGAGGTGGTGTGCTGGGAAAACATAAGAAAGGTGGAGTTGAAGGGTATGTCTACACTGAGTCACATCAGGGCTGGGGAATGAGATAGAGGAAAACATGGGGAATAACAGGATGATTTGGCATGAACAAGACAGGATTAGAGCAGGGCTTGAGACAGATTAAATGCACCATGGTCCTCTGGGTAGGACACTGGCCTGAGTCAGAAGCCTTGGGTTCTACTCCTGACTCTGCCCATTGCTGTATTCTTGGGCAAGTTACTTCTCCGTTTCCCCTCCCACACTTTGTCTTGTCTATTGAGGTTATAAGATCTTCAGGCTATGGACCATCTTACTATAGCTTTGTAGTGTCTAATGCATTGGGGTCTAGGCGGTACCGATCTACAACAACCACAACAAGAAGGCAAAGGGATAAGTATGGATGGAGTTAATTGATGGTCTTTTCGAAGTTTTTTGTAGCTACACAAATGCTCGGGTTTATACATAATGGAGAAAGCCAAATTTTATGTGCTCCAGTTTCTTTTGCAAGTTTCCATGGATTACTATAAAAACCAGGGAGTAATTATTTAAAAAAATTATAGAAAAGTCTCAGGCTCCTTGATGTGGTTTCTCATGTTCTCACAGTAGGAGAACACTGAAGAGCTTTATGACAATATTGTTGTTTAATATAGAAAGCAGATGAAAACAATAAATGCACTAGAAGTGGTGTTTTGGACTGGCACCTGTTTATCATTTAAAGCCCACATGGCATTTAGCATCCCTGGCCACGAAAGCTAGCACCAAAGCTGGGCTACTCGTTGGCATTTAAGTTTAGTGTGGCCACGTGTTACAAACCTGTCTGGCGGAGTTTGACCCCATTACTTTGGACATGGTAGCAGTGTCTCCCTCTCAGAATCCTCATTTTAGTTTTCTTCCTAGTAGGAAAACATTCACTGCAAATAATAATAAACCCAAAGGTAAATGCCAAACATAATCAAGAACACAAGTGTGTTCTTCTTTGTTTTTTTAAAAAAATATATATTATCAAAGAACCTCAAAAGAAGCGCTATAGAGCTAACAAACCTCAATTCCCCTTTTTTGGCAATAAATAATAAAAAGAAACCCTCACAAAACTTGACCTTATGGTCTGAAAGGTGATCTTTCCTCTGATGGAATCCAACTTCCCTACTCATTGAGAGTCCTAGATCTCTCTGAAATCTAGTGTGATTGACAGAATAAGTAGTAACTAAACAACTTATGAGCCTGATGGGGACTGAGCAGATTCTTATTTCAGTGCAGGTTTTAGACTTATTTAAAACTGCAGTCCATTAGATAAACACTGCTGCTTTCAGCAGTCATCTATCACTTCACAACCTTACCACGGTTGTCTGCAGGCTTCTCTGACATACTTAGTTGTGTAAAAAAATCTCGGGTGTTTTTAGGCAAAATATTTTCACAGGAAAATATATGTTATCAAAGAACAGACATCCCATTTGACAGGACATTCACAGACAGGCCTAAATTCTGGTAGTGAGATGAACATTTTAGCCCTTGATGAGCTTATCTGATAAAGACCACTATATGTTTTGGCACAGCTAATATTCTCTAGCCTGGTGAAACCCAGCACTGAGGTAATTTACAGGCTGAAGTGTCCTTTTTGTAACCAGGGTCCTTGAGCTTGAGATTATAAAGTTATGAAGTGTGACTATAGTACAACTCAGCTGATATCTAAACTAAACGAAAGAAAGTACCTCTACTATCTGAGGAAGAGCAAACAACGTTGTTTCCAGGCTCTCTCCATGGCTTGTACCACTGAAAGCATGATGTAATCCATGGATTCGTAAATCCCAAGGCAAGAACGGACCATTGCGATCTGATCATCTATTCGGACCTCCTGTATAACACTGGTCATACAACTTCCCCAAAATTATTTGTAGAGCATATCTTTTTAGAAAAACATTCAATCGTGGTTTAAAATTTGTCAGTGATTGTGTGCAGACAGATAACTATCATATTTAAGATACAGGATAAACAACTCAGTCCATCCTAAAAAGTAAATTGACAACAGCTGAGCCAAGGTGAAGATGAATTTTTGGTTATTTCAGTATGACTGATGCCATTTGTTAAGAAAATTGTTGTAGTGGCAGAATTTCCGGCAAAAATTATAAATTTCCATCTTGTTACGACTCCAGTTCTACATGTACCAGATTTTGTGGTGTTTTCTGGAACTGAAGTGATACATTACGGTTTGGCAGTAGTGCTAATAGTTCCTTCTCATTTTCTGTTGTTCATTAAACTTGTTGGAAATAGGACATTAGTTGTTGATTTTTGTATTGCAGCATAACTTAGAGTAAATGGATATCAGAAGGGAGGGAAGCCAAAAGGCAATAAAAATAAATAAAAATCCCAGACACACAAGAACAAAAATCAAGTCAGAAAAGTTATGAAGAACTAAATCAAGAGACGGGTCAGGTGTACAAAAACAGGAGGCTAGAGTGTTCCTCGTAACACAGTACTCCTCTTAACACTCTTGTAAGCCTGACTGCTTGTCCAAAAGGAGGCAAAGAAGCAGATATGGTGCTAATTCTTGGGGAGTCCTTGTCGACACCATCTGTGTTCACGTCAAGCTCTTGGATGATATCAAGATAAATCAAATTCCCTCACAAGAGGCAGTTTGTAAAAGCTAGAAGGCAAAACAAGGAATAGGGCTGAGAATTAGCCTTAGGGTTGCTTTGATTGTCTCAGTTACAAAACAATAACAACCCATTTATTTCATTGAAAGCTCATTCTTGTTGTCTCACAGTGCTGCAACTGGCTAAACACAGCACTCTGGGCTACCAATACTGTAATCTAGTTGTGCCTAAAGAAAAAATAAGACCACGGTGCCATAGAATGAACTTATCTCGTAAGTAGCCTTGTACTATTTGCATTCAACTAGATATTCTACATGGAAGTTCCTAGCAATTTCATACCACACTGGTAGCAAATCCATGTCTTGGCTACAAATCACAGGGTGGTGAGGTAATCACAACTCACCACAGATAGGTACAAAAATGGCCACCACATTGCTTCCATGCAATCATATAACTGAGGGGCAGGATGGTCCCATGGTTAGGGAAACGGACTGGGGAGACCCAGGTTCAGTTCCCTGCTCCAACCACAGACTTCCTGTGGCCTTGGGCAAGGCACTTAGTCTCTGTCCCATCTGTAAAATGGGAATAACAGCACATCTCTACCTCACAAGAGTGTTATGGAGATAAATACATTAAAGATGGTCAGGTGCTCAGATACTACAGTGATTGCCAGACATTGAAGTACCTTACATAGATAAATACAAAAATCAAATGCAGAACTAGCCTTTTGACAGACTTCCTATTTTCTAATGCCAAAGCTGACTTCAAATTACTTGACATGGGTGAATAGAATTGTGAGAACACAATACATTCAGTTTACATAACTTTCCAACACTTTTTATACATGCATATGTGTGCGCACACCACACAAAACCATGTGCATAATGCCCATTAGTGTGGTGTATACTATGCCCAACATACATGTACTGGCTAACATATGAATCAACAGATGTGTGTGTGGGGGGGGGCGGGTTACGTAGCAATTGCTAAATGGGAAATACACTCACCTACCTACTCCAAAGGAAGGAGGAAAATGTCTTTAATGCGAAAGGTCAACTGTGCAATACTGCACCCTGGGGGAAATTTTTCTCTGTCAAAGCAGTAACTAAAATAAATAGATCATTCTATCCACTGGTCACTTAGAAGTGCAACAGTCCAACATCTGTATGTGAGTGAATTTTAAAACAGGGAGTTAGCCTTTAGAAAAGGAACTCCAGCTCCTCAATTAATAAGTTATTTCCCATTTATCACAATAGGATAAGGAGAGTTGGACAAAAAGCAAGCACCATTAAGCTAATTAAAAGACTCATAAAATCCCAAAGTAAAAGCAATGTCAACAAACTGCATCATTAAAATAGACATTTTCTGCTTTAACCTTTTTCCTATTTAAATATGTCAGCCAGCTATAATATTTCTCTGCTTAGCAACTGTGAGCCATAACCTATTTAGGAGTATAAGGGAAAACTTCCACCGTAAAACAAAATTAGGCCAGAGTGCAGATCCAAGTCGCTTGTTACATTTTATAGCACTGGACAGGGATTCAAATGCTTGAGCCAAATGTTATTCGCTGAATAACAATGAATCTGCTTGAAATTTATGAATATATTTCAATTTGTTCATAAGCGAACACATTGCTGAATGTCACTATGAAAAAGTTACATTAGAATAGATTTGTTATTAATGCAATCTGAGAAGAAATACACTAATGGAATTAATATTTAGCCACACAGAGCTACATTGTTCTTTCCAGAGGCAGCTTTTGGTAGCATGAACACAATCTCCTAATCATCCTGAGCTTTAAATGTAAGTTCACAAGAAGCAGTCATTTTTGCATTTATCTCCAGCATCAAAGCCCTAGTACATTTCTTGTACCTATATTTTCAAAGCCATCACGCTCAGCGCTGTCTTGAAGCATCAGAAACCTTGTTCCATTTTAGGGGAGATGGAGGAAAACCCACAGATACATCCTAGGTGTAAATGAGCTGTAGCATGATCTCTTCAACCCAGTAATAAGCACCTCACCAATGGATTCCTTTAGCCCACAGGAGAGGAGTTAAGTGGATTCAACCTATACCCTCCTGAGAAGCCGGAAAGTCAGATTTAGCAAATTAGTAGGTAAAAGAAAGCAACAGGAGGAACTCTTTCAACACCATTCACTGAAAGGCACACTGGTTGGTTTTTTTTGTTTTTTTTATTTATCATTATACCAAGCTGCCAACAAATGTTTTAGCAAAACAAATACTCTTAGAAGCACACCACAGTTCTGAGGCTGAGGGGCCAGGAGTTGCTGAAAAGCGTCTGGCATTTTCTGTCACTCTTGTTTCCTGAAGAGGCTTCTAGGAAATCTTTCCCCTTCTGCAGAAATAGAATAGACTATTTCTATGGATCCTCACTACTTCAACTAAAACAGAAGAAACTTAGCAGAGGACTTACTACTGGCTTTTGCCATTTCCCCTTTTCTGAGAGTCATCCTCTTTTAGAAACCTTATTTATCAATGTTAGCGGTTTCAATAAATAACATAAATTAGTGCAATAAATATGACAGTTGAAATTTTTTTCAATAACCAACTATTTATTGAGCTAACACTATTGGGCAGAATTTTCTAACTCTGCTTCCCTAAAGTTAGGTATATAAAATCCATATTTAAACACCTAAATAAAGTGGTCTGATTTTCAGAGGTGACTTCAAATGACAGTTGCAAGTAATTCAGACCCTTTGAAAGTCTGAACACTTGAAGCAGACTTTCAGAAAATTAGGCCTTCACTAAATTTAGGTTTGTAAATAAAAAGCTCTAGCGGCAACATTTTCTAAAGCGCCTAAGTGATTTAGGAGCTTAACATCTCATTTTCAAAAACAATTAAGCACTTAGGAGTCTATTGGGCACTTTTGAAAATCTTGGCTAAAGTTAGGCACAATGGGTAAATACATTTGCAAATTGTGCTCTTATGTGCACTTAAAGACGCATGGGGTGTGCAACTCAGCAAGCAAATTCTATCACGCGAGTTATAACAGAAAATACACATGAATCCATTTGGTTTATTGTGAAGTCAGGTATGTGGTTATAGATACATATCTACCCCTACACGCACTAGCAACTTCTATGACCGCTGTAATCACCCAAATTAGTATTTTCAAAGGAGACAAAGGAAACGGGGCATCCAAATCCCTCAGAGCTCCTTTGTAAATCCCAGTTTAAAAGACTCCCACGCAATACCCTGATTGCTTAAAAGGGAAAAACAGTTTAATTTGTTCCTCCTATACACATCAGAGCTGCATATAGTTTATGCCATTTCATTTTAACAAATGAATAATTCTGAATATTTACATGGCATCACCAAGAATCCCCCCGTTTTGTCCCTTGAGAATCAGCTTCGATAGCTTCAGAGAACACTTTTTAAAAAACAGACTCCTTGTTTGGCATCCAGCACCCAAAACTGAAAATAGAGCTCAGGAGTGCGTGAACAAAACCAAAACCAAGAGAGGGCTTACGTTAGTCCCCTTCAATGTGGACAAAGGAGAATGTCACACAGCTTTGATCTCCTAGCCCTTTCCACTTAATTAACTGATTGAACAAATACGCAGTGTTAAATATGTCAATTCCAGGTTGTTAGAGAAATTCTAAAACTCTGCTTGCCTTGAGTACACGCCATTAAAATCAATGGGAGTGCTACCATTGCAGGTCTTTTAAAATTCATCCTGATAGATGGACCTCTGCCTTAAAGCTAGCCATGTATTGTATACTCTCAAATGTGCACTGGTTTAGCTAAAGTTCTGTTTGAAAATTCACTTAGCCACATCAGTGCATGTTTGTGTGTAGACATTCTTATAAGAGTAGCTTTTTCCTGTTAAGCTTTACAAAATGGATTAAACTCAACAGAAGTCACACTTTTATTCTGGTTCAAGTATCTACACACAAACGTGCACTGATTTGACTAAAATTGTTTAAAGCCATACATTTAGTTAAATTGGTGCAAATTTGTGTGTAGACAAACCCCCATTTTTCCCCACAAGTATTACCTGCACCTTGACAGCCTGTCTAAAATTATAGGATACCAAACTTTGATAGATTTCTCTTTTCTCTGTAAACAAAGAGGTACAGTAGCTGTTCATCAAACCTGCCAGCTCCTTATTCAACATCTCCAGCTCCTTTTTCCCTTTTTTCTTGTGTCTATCAAGAACAGATTTGAAAAGCCCTTTAGAGACCATTTTTCAAGCCGTACTAATTTCTCTGTGCTTCCCTTATTAAACTTTTAACTTACTTCTGGTTATTTGTATAGCTCTCCTGATGCGCCTCTCCTTTGGCTTGTTTATATTTGTAGAGTAGAGTAGTCTTGCTTGCTGGCTTATGCTAATCTTTATAGCCTTGCTTAACCACATTGGCCTCTCTTGCCTTTTATCTTGTTTACATTAAAAGGGGATAAGTTACAATTACAGCTATTCCAACTATTTTTAAAATATTTTTCACTTGCTCCAGGAGAATTCCCAGACATTAATGAATTCCCATCAGAATTCCTTGGGGTATTTCCCATCCCTTCAAAGTTGGCTTTTCTATAGTCAAAACCTTCTGCTGCTTCCTCTTACATTTGCCATGAATATTTTAAATGGAAGAATTCTGTAACTGTTAGATCCTACCTCTTCCCCTACTTCAACCTTATTTATCATACTAGGCTCACTTACTAAAATTAGGTCCAAACTACCTCTGACCCTGTAGACTGTTAAATCAATTGTTCAAGTAAGCAATTCCAATCAAGAGTGGGCTACAGACTACAGTACCTCTAAAAACAGGTCCTTAGTTTTGCACACTTGTTATCCCACTTAATACCCTAAATTAAAAACTCTACTCAATCAAAATGTGGACCCTTTTACACTTCTCAGATGTTAAAAGAAACATCCTAACTGCCTTGGAGGTCTACAGTAACTGCCAAGAATGACCCAGTAGCTATCTTTATTGTCTTTAGCTTCTGTCCAAATGGTCTATTCTGTCAGCCAAAATGCTTAGATCACATCTCTCTGCACACTCAGTGTTGACATCTTCTGGTTTATTTTTGCCTATATCTTCTATAATCTGTGACCCTCAAAAGCCAGTAATTTTTCTTGTTTCACTGTTATTCTAACACCATATTTATTCTTGAAATTTGCAACCTTCTCTCTCCTAGGATTACCTACTCACTACATCCTACAGTTTAGCCAGATCACATATGACCCACAGGCAGGTGCCCTCCATATTCTTTACTTGCCTCACATTAATATACCACTCCTGTTTCCCTCTCCAAATTAGGGTGACCAGATGTCCTGATTTTATAGGGCAGTCCCGATATTCAGGGTTTTTTCTTAAATAGGTCCTGATTTTTCGCACTTGCTATCTGGTCACCCTGCCCCAAAGAGACCTTAGTAAAATAAGAATCCACTGGAATGTCACACTTCAAGGGCAAAATTAGGCCCAAAGCATCTTATTTTGTTTAAGCACCAGCTATATGCTCAGCCCCATTTTGACACAAAAGGAGACAGTCCAGACCCCAAAGAATTCACCTCACAAAAGAAAAAAATGTATCCAATATACTATCTGATTGAGAGTCAGGTTGCTTCCTGCTCGCAACAGGCCTTGTCTTCATTTGGAAGAATTTAAGTGTGTTCTTCTCTCAAGATAGCTAACACATGATAACTATCGGGGGGAAATCCTATTTGAGATTTTACCATGAATTAGGATGTCAAGGTAAACCCTAAGCTCCCACGTAATCTTGACCTGCCAACTTGAATTAAAAACTGCAGACTGCCTTGTCCTCACTAGGATTTTTCCTCCTGATAGTTGTCACACATTAGCTAACATGAGATAAGTGAAGATTCCTAGTGAAGATGCATCCACAAAGGCTTTGTCTTCCCTGACACAAACGTGGAGTCTTTTACACCAAGATAATAAACCTGCAATAGTTATTTTGCTGTAAAACCCTAAGTGGAGACAAGGCACTTGTAATGTTTATTATGAGCTAGCTAGGTGAGGTCAGCATCATATTTCCCGGCCTGTGTTTGACCTCATCTAGTTTACCTCACAGTAAAGCTAAAATGCCTTGTCTCTACTACGTTTCTTCCAGTGTGATAAGCAACATGCATTGGTTATCTCATGGTTAAAACATACCTTTTTTCTATCAGTGAAGACAGCCAAAGACTATCATGAATTTCAACGAGAGGAGTGCTGGCCTATGGCATCCTCAAATCTGGAAAATGGAGGAGCAGCCACCTTGAAAACCCATGATGGAGTAACCAGGCTCACAAAAGGACCATGAGACAGGTCACTGGATCCCAGGAGGCATCAAAGAAAGGGGATGTTGAGGGTGGGAGTGACTAGGGAAGGACTTGGGGTAACAGAATGTGTTCCCCCTTCTACAGAGCCCAAACCTCCATGTGAACCAGCGAGAGTTGTCCCAGTGCCAGCCCCTTCAGGATCTGATTCACCTAGCCCACAGTCAACTGAATACCCTGGGATTCATTTCCCACTAGTTCCAAGGCCATTTGGATTAGCATCAAATGGAAAGCAAGGGGAGCAAACTTTGTTGAAAGGACCAGACGCTGATGGATTTTGGATGAGAACTCCAAACGCAGACGTGTTAACATACAGAATGAGCAGCAACACAACGGTGCTGGCAGTTGAATAAAGGACTGCGGGTGCCGCAGGATGTGGATTCAGAGATTTGCACAACCTGAATTGACATAGACACTTTTATGCTTTGAAGAGTATTACTGTAAGTGGTCTCTGTTGAAATATGCATCTCTCATCCATAATGAAGCATTTAAAAAGTTTACCACTCAGAGGAACAAGTTCAAAATGGAAGCCACAAGCTAATACAGTGAGATAATACATCTCCCTCAATGCAGGGACTTGTGGGATTGTTACACTTAACGTGGCAGCCCTGTAGCAGGGGTTTTAAAACAGGAGCTAGCCAAGCCCATGAAAGAACAGTATTTTGGGTTTAGATAAATAAATAAATAAATACACATTTATATTCAATTGCAGCACTGTTTAATTTCAAAACAATTTACAAACTCTCTCACAACAGCATTGTGGAGGCAGGATCAGAAGTATCACAATGTTGAAATGGGGAAACTGAGGCAGATATGCTGAATGACTGACCCTGGCTAAAACACAATCTTGTGAAACCTTGGCCAAAAGAACCCAGGAGTCCTCAATTATGTTTATTATTCTAGGAGTACTATCTAATAAATTCCTCTCTGCGACAAAGCCTGCATGAGCAGCATGTACAAGTTTAGTTAGTATTCTCTCAACTGAGAAATAACACGGTTTTTCAAGAAATTTGGATTCCTTGTTTAAATACAATGGCATAAAATAGCAGATGCCGTTCACTGCACTCTGTATAGCCCTGACCCAACAATCTGACTCAGGCAGGCAGATCCCAGTGGGGTGCCATATGGACAGAGGGGATCTGTCCACCCGGGTAGATCAGAATGCAGGACCAGGTTGTATGTTTGCAAAATTGAAGTCCTGATACGTGCAGCAGGAATTGCCTCAAAATTCCTTGGATTCTGTTTTTAAAAATAAACAAAACCCGAGTTCTCAAGTCAGACTCATGTTCCAATAACTACTAGACCTTGCATCTCCCTGCTGGGTACAACTGCTAATCCAGATATAGGAATAGATACACTGATAGAGTTAACACCTTTATGCCAATCTACAGTTTCCTTATTTGCTAGACAAAGCAGGGTCAGGTTTTTTGGTTCACAGTCAACTACTGCACGGCAAACAATGATCATTGCTTTCTGAATTAGTAAATTCTCTCGATTGTAAAACTGGCCACCTGTTGGTTTATAGATGGAATTTTAAGTTGTTGGTTTTAACCTATGAAGCCCTCAATGGCTTGGAACCTTGATGCCTGAGGGTACATCAATACTGTGGAAAAAAACATGGCAGTGAGCCTGGTCAACTCACTCAGGCTCATGGGTCTTGCACTCTGGAGCTCAAAATAGCAGTGTAGATGTCCCCACTCGGGCTAGAGCCTGTGCTCCGAGACCATCCCCACTAACTGTGTTTCAGAGCCAGGCTCCAGCCCAAGTGGAAATGTCTACACTGCTACTTTTAGACCTATAGCATGAGCCCAAGTCAGTTGATCCAGGCTATGACACTCACTGCAGTGAGGGTTTTTTTGGTAATGTAGACTATCTTGAGAGATCACCTCCCTCCCTGTATGATATCGCTATAGCTGTGATTACTGAAGGTGCTTAAGCTAACAGTCCCTTTGGTTCAGAGAGACAATGCTGCAAAAGGCACTCTTCATGAAGGACCGCAGGCTCTGGAATTCCATTTTTCTTCCACACAGAGCCAGAAGTTGCTAACCTTCAGAGCTTATTGTATGTCAAACTTATCTAAATTGGTGAAGGAAAGGGCTGATGGGAGGAAGGGGGTACTATTAATTTGTACAGCAATTTGGTGGGAAGAACTTGTGTGCGTTTCTGTTTTAAGTTTTTGTAAACAGCACAGGGAGCCATGGATAATTGCTATTACATTAAATATAAATAGGAATACATATATAAATCAAACAGCTGTAATCCATTATCTGATTTGAAATACTTTCTAGGTTTTGATTTTTGCTACTGGAAGAAACAGGATGCTCACAAGCAATTATGCCTGCCTTACTCACGTCAAGAAGTTGGATCCCATTAGCTCTAGCTCAAGAGCTTACTGGTTTTCAAGAAACTATCTTCAGCCATTACCATCTCCTAGAAATAAACTTGTTTAAAAATGTACAAAAAGGTTACAAAAATCTGAAAAAGATGCCTAATCATAGGTTCTATATTCCTCTTAAATGTGGAGACACAATGCATTACTGACCAAGGGAGCAGAATTTGGGACTAATGCTCCACTTCCCCTTTCTCTCATTGACTCGTGTTGAAAATTGTAAGCACTGAAGAAATAAGGCATTTCTTGCTCCTGTGAGTAAGGAAGCCCTCCCATCACTATCTAGCCACCCATCCAGTTGACACAGTAGCAATTTATGAGTAACAGTTTATGGGCTCCAGAGAGCCACAACCAGATCTCCTCATCTTAAGGGAAAGTGAAACCAATGTGCAGTTGAGGGAAAGGGGAGACAATAGCAGACGTGTAAGGCTCCAAGGCCTAGAAGACAATCCAAGGTGACAAACATGGCAGCAGCTATATCTTGCCTCCGAAAAGAAAAGGGTACTTTATCTTTGGCCAAAGTGGTCTGAAAGCAGCTACTTCTCTAAGCACTGAATGGATGCACCAGGAAAGAGTTGCTGAAGGGCAAACTGCCCCTTCCCTTTCAAAGACACATGAACTGAGGAGTATATCACTTCTGGGATTCATTCAGCATGCACTGGCTTTGGGCCCAGGAATATAAATTCTGGATTGAGTTTGTTTCAATCTTTCAATTGGATGCAATCCAAAGTGCTGTCCATCCTTACATCAAGCTCTTTATGTACCCGTACCTCTGTCCTTCGCACGGTTCAAACGCAAAGTGTGCTGCAAACCTATTAATGTTGTTTGTGGAAATATACATCTTGCCACAAATGGTTAGTCAATCTTACAAGGTGTCTTCAAGAAAGGCCATGTCAGGTTCAGAAGACCCAGAATGCTCCCACATTTGTGGTACCTTTTCATTTGCTGGTAAGAAGGAAAACTCATTAGCACTTCAGACCATCTATCACAGTCAACAGCATGGCTGAAAAAAGATTTCTTGTGGGAATGTAGAGGGGGCAACCTGGAGGCTGAACTTGTATTTGTGGAGACAAGCTCAACAGATCCCTCCCCCCGCACCTTCCACATCCCTTTTTCCAGCTTTCTTGAGTTTCTTATTATAAGAGAAAATAGAAGCAAGACCCCGGAGGATCAAAAGACAAAGTGTCAATGTCATGATTCATGACCGCCTGGTTCCTCTTCATTTCAAGAGTGACAAAGTAAAATAAATGAAAGCCAGCTGACTAAAACAAGCCAAGCTAATTCATGGATGAACCTGGGAGAATCAAAAGCGTATGACAACATTAGCAAGAAAGGCTGCTTCTGCATGCAAACAACCCTCACTGTGTAAATGGCCAATTAATTTATGGGAGCCAGATGTTCTTGTTTACTGGAGTTGTTTACCTTGCTGCTCCACTCTTTGGTGGATTGATAGATGTCACCATTTTTCAGCAGCGGGTGACCAGGAGGCCTGGTGCCTCTTAAGCTGAAATTCCCCCACCCTTTCCAAGCTTTACAATGTTCTTCTCCCCACGCTTTGCCCTCTATTTCCAGATTGAAGGGTCTGTAGGAAAACAACTTCTCATAGTAACCAAAACAAAGATGTTTCTTCCCCCATTAAACAAATCCTTGCACAGGGCCAGAGCCAGTTCATGTTGCAATAGGCAAAGAGACAGATGAGGTTTCTACAATTCACACTGCTGAAAATACACTTTGTATTAAATCAAAGCTGATCAAAATGCAACAACTTAATTAATTTCTTTTAAACAAGACAATAAATATTGTAACAGAAAAGACCATCAGAAATAGCCACCTACAGCAATGAGAGATCAATAGAAAGAGCAACGATTTTTTGAAGACTTCCAAATGGTTTAGCACAGTAAAAAGCCAACAATATATATAGACTACACATTAAAAGCAGGATGTTAGGCAAATTTTAAGCAGGTTGGCAATGTTAATTTAGCCATCTCATTGTGCTTGCCTGGAATGGCTACCTCTACAGAAAACAAATTAAAGAAAAATATAGGAAAGAATAAAAGCAGTTTATCGAGAGAAAACAACAAAATCCAATCAAGGTAAAAAGTAGAATGAACAGATAAATGAATAAAGAAGAATGGCAATATTCACTGGATCCATGTCTAAGCAATTACTAACCCAGCAATTTAATAGAGTATATATTCTATCACTTAACACAGTGTGTGTGAAAAGTTACCACAAATCAATATTAATCATGCTTGTGATCAATGTATAATTGAAATCAACCCACATTGTAGGTAGAAAATGTGCCATTCATTCTGTGCATCATCTCTACAGGAGAGGTAATGTTGGGCATCAACAAAAAAAGCAATCCTTCAAAGTGAATGGAAAATGCATCATCACCGATTAATCAAAACAGGTTTAACACATGCTGATGTAACACCGAACTACTTCAGCAAGAGGTGCTAAAATGACACTGGTGCTAACAAGCAGGCTTTTTTTACTATTTGAATGACAATTATAACATATACTTATGTGGACAAGAACAATAACTATGCCCAATATCACATTTAATACCTTTGCATCTACAACTGTTAATCCACAACATTTTAGTCTAGCTGGTGACTCATTTACAAGGCAAACGATGAGTTTGAATTTAGCCTCTGTGGCCTAATCATGAAGCGAATGTTGGCATTTGAATCATCATCACTGGGCATCACTCTTCCCTGAGATTAACAGGGCAGTTCACACCTCTCAGAGCTATTGTTCCAGGCTCTGCGCTGACTCAGGAAAACATCTCTGCATGGGTTACAATCAGTTCACGTTTCTGAGCTTGTCTTTGCAATCGTAACAGCTAGCAACTTTAAAAAAATAAAATAACGAAAGCAGAGTTTGTGCTGTGATGCTGCATACCAGCGGAATCACAGACCTGCCTTGTAGCTAAGAAAGAGTCCACAATATTATTGTTTGGAAACAGACGGTTTGAAGCATGCCTACGGCTACCAAGAGTGTCTGGTTTTGAGGTTCTCTCTTGCTTGGCGTACAAAACCTAGATGTCCACTGTCCCTTCTAATTCTTATTCTAGTCCTCAAGCCCCTTGCAATTGTTGGTAATGCTGAAACAGAGATATTGAAGTGGAAGATGAGGAGCAAGAGACAGCCATAACAAACATGTGCCTGTGAACAACGTGCACTGCACTTGGCAGCTCATTTGCCAGGGAAAGAATGTAGGGTATTTAGAACATATGCATATGAACAATAATTTCCTTTAACTTTATCCTTTGTACACCAAACCCCAGCCTTAATCACACAAACTTAAGCAGTACTTATCCCCTATCCCGCAGACGGCAGGGCTACATACACACTGTAAACCAAGTCATTACAGAACAATTCATCCAGATGGCATTTTGCTATCGTTTGACAATTTGGATGCAACACTAGAAACTTAATTACAGCTCTAGAGCAGTTTGCATATAACCAGCTGGGAAGGTGAACTGGAAGAAGAGTGAAATTTTGCCTTTATGTAGGGTTCATCCTAACATGGCCTTGAGTGAGTAGCAATTTCTCCAGTCTCCCTAAAAATATCAAATGGTCAGGGAGAATTAAACAAGAACTTGACATTAAGTTCACTCCTGTGCAGACAGCTACAGCAAAGCCTGAGTGCTTCTTAAACCCCATTTAAGCCCTATTTTGAGGACTTAGGCACAGGATGGAGAACAATGTTGGAGTAATATAATGTCAATCCCAATTTTACTCAGATAAGTAAATCTAATGGCATGGGGTAAATTAAAACAACCCCAATGAGACTACTTAAAATGACTTATTAAAATGACATTTGTCCCTCTCCTTAATTAACGAGCTTCCTCTAGTGTTTCCCAAGAAGTTCTTCAAAAGCATAAGTAATAGCATCAGACAATGAAGAAATACAGCTTATTCTATCACCACCCACAGCACCATTGCACATGGGAGCATTACAGCTTCCAAATACTGAATATTGTTATTTGTCACATGGCATGACATGTCGGTGCTGGTAAAATTAAATCCTGCCGTGAAACAATGGACGGTGCCCGAGGCAACCATAGTCCATCCACATCCTATTGTATCATTAGTAGTCCGGAAAAAAAACAGCCCAATAGTAATCCAGTATGAAAATATATTAAAATTGTTTGGGCCAGATGTCTTCATATTAGTAACACACATTTCTTTCCCATCTTTACTGTGGAATCATCTTTCCACATGGCTGTGGGTGGAGAGCAAAGCTGGGTTTTTGAATTGGTAATATTGTTATGGCTATTGCTGAAATAAAAAGCCATTAACTATTTCTGGGTAAGTGGCAGTGATTGAATTCTGCTCTTGATGACAGTGTGTATCCGGGGTAATGCTGCTTAGATTAACTTAGATTAATTTAGATTAACAGTTACCCTGGGTTTACACCAGCATCACAGAGCAGAATTTGGCCCACTGTGTGTATACTGAAGTAATTGCAATAATAATGTGAAGAAAGTTATGGTATACACAGCTAAGTAGTCACAGTCAGAAAATACCTGCTCCATCTTAACTCTGTTCCTTTGTGCTGATGTGTTGCGATACAGGGGGAGATTCTCAGCTGTACTCAGTAAAAACTTAGCACAGCTGAGAAGAAGGGGTTGCCTGGGAGTCAGTTGTGGCTTCCTGATCCCAAGACCAGTACTACATTGGTCCTACACATATGGGCTGCTCTAATTTACATTAGTTGGCTATGGCTCCCAAGGGGACATGCAGGGCCTTGCTTTGCTGCCTACGCCCACAATACAACACCTGTGCCAATGGTTCTAGTCAGATACTGGCATAGAAGCCAACTGCGCAGATTCAGTTGCTGTCCAGCCGCTGTGTGCCAGCTGAGCAGCATTGGGGGCTGGATAGCAAAGAATCTGGTTCAGTGTCTTTAATTATATCAATCACATACAAGTCTCACATTACTAGAAACCGATCTGCCCAGCAAACCTGCATGGTTCCCATCCACTCCACGTCCCTTCCACAAACCTTTGTCCAACTATACAATATTTTAGGAAGAGTAGGAAATCTTATATACAGCTATCAGCGTTGAAGGGGTTAAATCTTTTTCTGCCAAGATATAAGCATCTAAGAAAACATTAGATTTGGTACAACTATGTACAACTTTAGCGCCTGATCCAAAGCACACTGAAGTCAAGAGGAGCGTCTCAATGTGTAGCAGTTTATCCTTATGGGGTCCATAGAATCCAAAAATATTTTATATGAAATAATTCAATCTAGACAGTGGATACGGTTGAGTTCTTGAGTTTAATTGGAAAGACACTGTTAAATTATTTTATGAGAAGTTAATGTCTAATGGAATAGCTACCACGAAACAATGATCTTCATAATGTTCACTGAGAAGATTCTGCTATTAAGATTCTGCTATTTACAGCTGCTACCCTGAAGTCCAGCCGCATGCACTGCTGACTCACCACTCAGGCCGTTCATAAAGTTTTAGCTATATGCATCTAACTATTCAGCTTGCTACGCAGACTATAGTACGAAGGTGAACGTTACATTTTTCAGTTATCCGCACTGCTGAACTTTAATTCCAAGCAATCCTTGTTCTAGAATGTGTGGTCAAATTGTAGTATTTCCAGCCTGCAGCTCTGGTGACAATGCAGGAGAGATTAAATGGGGGATTCTCAATAAGCCCGAGGGTCCCTTTCTTGAGCACAGGCTGCTGGCTTTGCTGACCTGTGAAGCAGGCACAAGAAGCCAGATTTACCAGGGTATTTAGGCTACTTACAGAAGTGCCTTGGGTAATTAGGGCTTAACTCCTATTGAAAGTCAGTGAGCGCTAGGCACCTACGAAGGCCATTTTAAGATCGTGACTCTGAGACCAACCTCTCTGATTCCAGTTTTCCCCACGACAGGACAGGGTTAGCTGCTATGGAGGCCAATGGGAGTTACTCTGATCCTATGGTTGTGCGAATCAGACATCTGATCTCCAGAGACGAAAGGTTTCCGGCTGTGCCGCTTGGAGCACAGCAATTCTTAGGGAAGAGAGGACTTTGTCTTTCTTGCTTCACTGTTTACAGTTTTGCACAGGGAGCTGATGACACGGGCAAGGAGGTAAACCACCACATGCCCACAACATGCCCTGATTTATTCAAGAAGCTTAAGACTATAAATTAGAAGATTTTATCATCCTCGATTTAGAAAAACTACAATGTTCTTTAGAACACGTGTTTGGCTTTGACCTGGAAGAAAGCTCTCACTGGTAAGTTTTCAGCAGAGGCTTCCCCCAGGCTCATCCTGTTGTCATGGAAACAAAACGGCACAGCACAGGTTGCCACTCAGATGACTGCTTTACCCTAGGAAGTCTGGAGTCAGGAAGGAGGTCATATACTAAGGGCTTGTCTACACTGGCACTTTACAGCGCTGAAACTTTCTCGCTCAGGGGTGTGAAAAAACACCCCCGAGCGCTGCAAGTTTCAGCGCTGTAAAGTGCCAGTGTAGACAGTGCACCAGCGCTGGGAGCTATGCCCCTCATGGAGGTGGGTTTTTTAGAGTGCTGGGAGAGTTCTCTCCCAGCGCTATGCCGCGACTACACAGCCACGTTAAAGCGCTGCCGCAGCAGCAGTGCTTTAACATTGCCAGTGTAGACTAGCCCTGAGTCTTGGGGTCTGAAGGTGGGGCTCAACTGAATGGCTCTGTCGAGGGCAGAATTGGTTGATCCAGCCTTGTCAGGAAAAGATACTTTAAATACTCCTCCTTGCCCCCCAAAAAAGTGCAAAGAAAAATAGGATTCCCCAGAGGTGCTGTCAGAGCTCCCTGTCCCACAATCAAAGTTACCACCCTGCTGCATATTCATAACACAGACCTTTTATTTTGCTTGTGGAACATTTCACAGTAGTAATAAGAATTCATATGTTTCAGATTGGTCAGAAATGAAGAGACAATTATCAAAAAGAAAAAAATCTATGCCAGTAGTCCACAAACTTTTCAGTGTCACGCCCCACCTTACCCCTGTCTGCGCCCCCTCCCCAAGCCGGGGCCATGGCTCAGGGGCGGAGGGTGCGGACATGGGTAAGGGGGTCGAGGCTGGAGCCACAGCTGGGGGAGGGTCTGGGTCCAGGAGTGGAGCCACGGCCAGGAGCAGAGCTGGGGGCAAAGTGGGGCTGGATGACACTCACCTCTCAACATTCCTCTGTGCCCCCCTTGGGGGATGCACCCCACAGTTTGGGGACCTCTGATCTATGCACTGTTCTCTCTTCCGTATTCCCTATTCGCTGTTCTCTTCCATGTAAAAACTGTGCTGCAATGTGATCAACTGCATTCACTCTGCCTCACCTGCATGCTGGCTAGAATCCACCTCCAGTGGGATCATTTCTAATCATTACAAATTCTGAGCAGCTTCTGAGTCTCTTTTTTTTCCTAACTGCCAGGGGAATGCTTCCATCTTCCCCCCAAAATGTGCAACTTCTCCATACCCTGAAGCATAATTACACTGGCCTGGCCACAGTCAGAGGTTTGAAAGGTCAATATCTTATGATCTATCAGGGCTAAACATGAGAAATGGGAGATTCCCAGCTTTCCAATGGGGCCCATAGCCCTTGCTTCTACACCTGGAAGTGCTGGAGCCAATACATTTTAAAACCAAGACATTAATATGCGTCCAAAAAAAAAAAAACCCCACCCAATATCTTAGGTTGTTTTGGGAAGATTTCAAATTATATAGTAGAATTAAGTTACCCAATCTGGATATATGGTACTAAGGGACTCTGGAGAAACTCAGAAAAATATAATCCAAACATAAATTTTGGAAATTCTCTAAAAAGCTTTTCTAAAATAGCTTCTACTACACGTGCCACATTCGGAGTAACTAAAAATGATGTGGTCTGAAGGTTTCACTAATTCTCACTGGGGAAACATAACTCATCTGTAGCTTCACCTCTCAACAAAATCAGCATTAGTTTGCAATGGCTGCATTAAAGGGCCCAGTTGTTTTACTCAGGTAGTTTCACTGACTTCCGTTATATGTATATGTCTTCCATGCGACTAATCTTTAAGGAAGGGCAAACCCAAAATCTTTACGCTACACTATCAAATTCTCTCTCTCTTATACAAAGATGTATAAATGCATTGGTAAATATGTAGTACATATACACAATATATACCAAATCTTACCTGGAAGTAGTGATTTCATTTAAATGAGGGACCAAGAAGAGTCCGGGCAATCGAAGTGGGTAAACAAACATGCAAGGAAAAGAAAAAAAAAGGGTACACGCATTAATAATGCATCCACTTTTTGCATACTAAGACCCTCCCTCAGAGACTACAGCCTGATAAAACTCGGCGTTTACATTGCTCATGAAATACTAGTGGAGACAGAACAGGACAGTACAATTTTCTATAAAATGTTTATTGTGCTCTGTTTGGGACAGCCCAGTTGAGTTAGGAAAACCTTCAGAAACAAGAGGCAATAAAATCTTTACAGCATCTTGATCACACAGTGTGTTTGTTTTTGTCCTCTTTAAAGCCTCTCTTTGGTTTATCCCCTTTGAAGTGCATTAGGCTGGAAACGTGTTAGCATTTTGCAATGCTATATGTGCCAATGAACTTTTGTTTATAAGTAACAGTAAAGTTTGTTGCCCATTTTCTTAAAATAGGCCCATTAAAACAGTGCACCTCACTCAGTGTTAAATCCTAAGAATGACCATTTGACAAGAGCCATCCATTTAATATCTCCTTGGTTTGGGTTTGTTTAAATTGATTGGCATAGCTACGGCAGAGGAATTATGCCATAAAGTAGCTTATTCCAGAAAAGGAGGTCCATATAGGGGAGTTATACTGACACAGCTATAGCAGTATAATTATTCCACTATAGCTATACTGATCAATTTTCCCATGTAGACAAGCCCTTACATGATCATCAAAGAAGCCCAACAGCTGACCGTTAAGTTCCAGCCTACACAAACGTACAATGCAAGAGATTTAGAGCCCCAAATCTTATGTGACCACCTGTTTCTCAGACAGACACTTCCTGAGTGGTTGTCATGCCACAGCACTCGCACTGAGATACTGTTACACTGTCGTGCGCACCATGCCATAAATCCTGAGTGCAGCCTTTTAGTTATCTACATTAATATTAGGTGTTATGTTTACTTCTGTAAACAGTGCCGTGTGTGACATCTCTACCTTCCTGGAGCTCCCGGTGGACAGCGAATTATTAGCAAGGGAAGTAAAGAAGACAGCCAAGTGATGATTCCTCCAATATGCATCCTTTTTGATCTACCATTTGTATCTAAAGTGATCTTGGGTTGTGAAGCTGTCATGTCAAGATGCTGGAGAATGACAGCTGCAAAGTTGGAACTCTATGTTACTAGCAGTCTCTTTGCTGCATTCTGCCCTTGCGTAGAGCCAAAGAGCCCTGGAAGGGAAAATATTTTAAATCTAAATAAAAATATTTTCATATTCAGATCTTAAAAATAATCCTCCCAACTGTTTCCGTCTCTAAATTTGTAATGGGCTCCTCTCTCAATCACAGGCACTCTTGTGTGCTAGCAAAGAGCCCATGCACAGCAAGGACTATATTAGAAGGTATTGTACATGGCCTTAAAGCAAAATATTTTCTTCACTTAGTTTTTGAAGACGATATAGGAACTCTGATGTCAACCATAAGGAGGTCAGCTAAATACAAGGATGTCATTGTATTTGGACAAGACAAGTAGTGACATGAAAGAAATCTCTTCCCCCCCTCACTTCTTAGCTGTGAATTTCAATGCCACCAGGCAAGATATCAGCTTTAACAACTGAGGTAATGTTGCAGATCTGCTGCTGATACCATTAAGAAGCAATGACAGAGATTACACAGTTGTGCAAATGATTTTCTCCTTCGACTAAACAGCTGGCCCCATATTCTTTATCAGAAGCAGCAATCTGTACACTCTGCCCCCAACAGAAAATCACGAGGTTACCATACTGAATTCCTTTAGCAAAGCACAGCCTTTTCAAAGAAGACAAAAACAATTGAGGTGTTTTGGCAAGAGAACATAGGCAAGCAGGCCACTGCTGCTATCGTTCAGAACATTTATTCTCGATTTAACAGTTGACTATACACCAAAAAGAAAGAATTGCTAGACACATTTTCAGCATTGTCATTAATTTTGATGAAGCCCACTTGTTTTTCTTCTTATCTGGCAACCAACTGCAGCACTGACATATGCAGAGACCACGTTTGTAACTTTGTCTCTGAAAATGGAGCATGTGTAATTTTTGAAAAATGTGCACAGAAATGAGCCACGTAGGTGCTGACATTCAATTATATTCTAATCTGTGTCTCCTGCCTGGATCGCGAGGCCCATTGAACACAAAGTGATGTCATTGGAAAAAAGACTCCACATTCACAACTCTGGCAAACAAATGAGAAAGAGAGCTGGAAATAATGCAGTTTGGAATTTAACTAGGAGATCAAAAGATAGGTTCCATAACCGAGTACTTCCTTTCGTCTCCAGATCATACCCAACCCATCATGGTGATTGCAAGGGGCCAACATTCCACAGCTATTCATTGGCCTCATGTGCAAGTGGCATCAAACCAGTTCCCAGTGTACAGAGGGGCTACATAAAACAACCACTATAAAAACAGTGCTGATTGGCTCCATTATTATTACTACTTGTATTACAGTTGGTAATCTCAGCAGAAAGGCTAAGTACTGAAAAGACCACAGAGGCAAAGTTACACTCACCCCTAGAAATGGATCTACCATCTCACATCACTGGTTGGGAAACAAAGGGAAGTTTATACTGCCCACGATGGATCTGTTTTGTGGCTAAACAGAAGACTTCCATCTCCTGGGAGCTGGCAATTTTTACCCAGGTGGTATAGGATTGATCTTGACTTTGAAGTAACAACTACCTGGGTCTCGTCTTCACTGGGATTTTACATTGAAATAGCTATCTCACTAGAGCTACCTTGATGGGAAAACAAAACAAAACAACACAACAACGCCTCTTCTGCAATGAAGACAAAGCAAAAGTGCTGAGCACCATCTGCTGCCCCACTGTGAATGCGCTGACTATTCTTGGTACTGACAGGTGTACACAGGGCCGGCTCCAGGCACCAGCCCAGCAAGCAGGTGCTTGGGGCGGCACGTCGGGCTGTTCGGTGGCAATTCGGGGGCGGGTCCCTCTCGGAGGGAAGCACCTGCCGCCGAATTCCCACCGAAGAAGAAAGCGGCGTGGTGGAGCTGCCGCCGGAGTGCCGCTGATCGCAATTGTGATCGCAGCTTTTTTTTTCCCCCGCCGCTTGGGGCGGCAAAAACCCTGGAGCCGGTTCTGGGTGTACACAGTTGTAAAAGTAGCATGCTGTGCTATAGCCTTTGATAACCAGTTAGATTGGTTAAGTGTCTGGTAATTTTATTGCACAGTAACACTTCTGTTATTTGTCTCGTTTTCGCTGCACCCAAAATGCGGATGGGAAATGAAATTCCTTGGGAACTGGAGGGCTTTTTTTTGCCAATTTTGCTTCCTGCTAGGTGGAGCCAGCGATCTTCCTAAGCGAGGGATTTCTTGTTTCGGGTAGAGGAAGAAAAGATGCCTGACAAGATAAAAAAAAAGATCCAGTACCAAACAAAAGGGGACATGACATAAGATACTAATCTGTGGGAAGTGATCTGAGATAAATTTGAAAGGAAAAGAAAGCCACCATGAGACTAAAAACTTGTTAGCTTTTCCTATGAGATACACTACTGACGTGATTGTTATTTATGTTATTACACAGGCCACTCATTCTCATTCTCCCCAGATCTGTGGTCTACAACTGTTCACATTTACTGCCAATCTTAAGACACAGACAAATGCGTAATACAAGATAACAGGTCAAAGTATTTTTGAGCCATTGTGTTTATAAGCAACAAACCCTCCAGATTTGTGGTAGCTAGGTTAAAAAACAAATATCAAAGGTTCTCAAACGTCAGCATAGTTTGGTATATTAGGAGAATATTGTCAAAAGGCCCAATGCATCTAACTCCCACTAAAAATCAATGGGCATTAGGTGCCTACATGCCATTTGTGCCTTTGAAAATCTTCTCCTTTGGGTATTCTACTCTGCAATTAATAACCCACAGCTGGCCATGCTAGATGACTCACGTTTGTGGGGCTCCTGCTAACAAGCTGTTTACCTGCAATGTAGATATTTCCCTCCACCCTCACAGGGTCCTAGAGCCTGGGCTCCAGACTGAGCTTCAGTGTCTACACTGCAATTAAACAGCCCCTTAGCCCAAGTCAGGCTGGCCCGGGCCAGCCCTGGGTTTTTAACTGCAGAGTAGACATACCTTTAGAGGAAAAAAGAGTCTTGAGATCTAATGGAATGGCCAAAGTTGTTCCTAGTAATTCTGACACTGATGGTTTACAAATGTGTGCTTAACATTTCAGCACTCTTTCTATTTAGACCAAGGCCGTAACCAGGGTGGGGCGAGCGGGGCAGCCGCCAAGGGAGCAAGAGCTGTGGGGGTGGAGAAATGATGGGGACCCAACAGCAGGGGACACAAGTATGCTTGCTCTCCCCAGGTGCTGAAGAGCCTAGTTACGGCTCCGATTTAGACAAATGCTCTGAGAATCTGCACTGTCTTTTTAAAAACACACAGTATGAAGCAATGAAAGGAAAGGAAGAAAAGAACAAATGTTCTCTTAACAGAAGAGTTTGAGAGATTTCAGGAGAAAAATACATTCATTCAACCAAAGTGATTACTTCAAACCACCACAGAGAAGCAGGCAGCAAACATATGTTCAATCTCTCATGCATGAAGCAGCAAGAGTATCAAAAAGATTTTCCAGTAAAAAGCCACAAAAATATTTTCCTCCTGTTAAAACGTCTGGAAAAACAAGAACTTATTTTAAATTAAAAAAAAGTCTCCATGAAGTTGGTTTCAACATGGGGCTCTTCTCTTCAGGAAGCCATTTTGACAGTGAGTAATAAGAGTTTGTACAGCATTTGGGGTCAGGCAAGATAATGAACCATATGGTAATGTAGTTTTATCATCACTTAGAGAAAACACCCTTGCAAAGAGAAAACACTCCAGGGACCCGAGTCTACCAGCTTTACCCATGATAAATAGAGCTCACCAAGAAAGAAACTGCTCTCCATGGGTCAGAGTGGCAAAAAATCAGGCTCTTAGTGATTAGTTACAACTAATCTCCACAGCACTTAAAAAAAAAACAAAAAACAAAAAAAAAAACAATCCCACAGCAGCTCAAGACTAGTGGACACTAGCTATCCTCTGCAAACTGAGCCCCAAACAATCAACTAGAGCATGTGAACAAGGCAATCCACATCTGTGTTATGAAGCAAGTCTGTTCTTCCAGGTCCATAATTACAATGAACGTAACTAGCTGTCTGGCATCTGCCTAACACCCAATTATAAAAACTTTTCTTCTGGGAGCTTCATCAAGCATGTTATATGATATGCCTGGATATTTCAGCTGTGATTGCACAGTGATACCAATTCATGCTGACAGTGCAGAGGCAGCCAGCAACCCAGGCCACCAGGTTGAGCTGTAAATATCATGCTCCTAATTAGTTTAAGGCTTTTAAAAGCTACAGGCTCTTTCCCCTCCATGGGCACACTTCACATTTTGTACATGATCACCTTATCAATTGTGGTAATTCACAGTAGTTTCACCTGCTCATCCACATCTAGGTACTTGTTAACACATCCACTTCACATTGGGTTAGGGTGGCCAGCAGATAAGACATGATCGCATCCCAAAATATCTTGATGTGCCATTAGACCACAGCCTTACATACCACCAGCACCTAAAAATGATTCACAATGAAATAAAGATGCATGCAAACCTCATCCAGAAACTGGCAGAACAACCTGGGGAGCCGATGCAACAACTCTATGAACCTCTTAATTGGACCTTGTCTACTCTAGTGCAGAATACTGCTCACCCATCTGAACACAGCTTCCTCACCCCACTTGTCAATTCTCAATTTAACACTGGTATGCAGAATATTATGGGCATAGAAAAAAAATCAATGCTACAACCATGGCTTCCCACACTGGCACATATCCAGCCACCCCAAATTCATCACAACATGAGAATTGTTCAGGAGTCCCATCATATTCGAAGGAACAAGGATCTTCCAAATACAGTAAGACCTAAATACCACGATTCCAACTCAAAAATCGAGAAAACTCTTTTGGCTTGCAAACGCAAGAGCTCAAAGATTCAGAGGTTTTCCCTGAAGATCAATAGTGAACAAAGTGGAAGGACACAACATTCCAAATAAATACCTCATCAAGGATCCAACCAAAGAACCCAGTGGCTTTTCACTCCCCACGGAAAATATAGTCCACTATGAATCGCATCCGCACATCACATAGCAGATGAGCCTAACTTCACCATAAATGAGGACTGAGACGCAATCCTATTTGTAACCGGGGAAACAGACTTAGAAGTATGGAACACCTCATCAATCAATGCCCCAAATGATCTTATCTTGGTGATATCTCTGCCATCCACTCTGCATCACATGAAGCAATCAACTGAATAACCACAAAGACATCCAACATTGATATTTTTAAGTCCTGTGGAAGAAGACGACAACGCCACATGAACACACACAGGATGCCATGACGTCGTTGTTGGCAGCTCATGCATTTTGCACTAAACATTCCTGTGTTCATGCCCTGCTATCAACTCAAATGGAGTTGTTTATTCATAGATTCATAGATTCTAGGACTGGAAGGGACCTCAAGAGGTCATCGAGTCCAGTCCCCTGCCCGCATGGCAGGACCAAATACTGTCTAGACCATCCCTGATAGACATTTATCTAACCTACTCTTAAATATCTCCAGAGATGGAGATTCCACAACCTCCCTAGGCAATTTATTCCAGGGAGGTTGTTTACACATGCAGGGGCTGCATAGACATGCATACTCTAACGCAAGTCTGCAGAAGCTGCCCACAGCAGAGGTGGTAGATTCCGATCTGCAGATCCACCAAGTACGGCCCATTTCAGAGGCAAGGTGAAATAGTGGCAGCTGAGCAGACTTGCTGCTACCCAACAGACTATGATGGAGGTTTCCTACCTCCTGCTCCATGCAGAATCCCGTGGCCAAGCCCAGCTACCTAGACAGGAGAAAGAAGATTTACACTTCATTCACCTAGAAACCAAATAACTTCTTATTTGGAGACTTGATCTTGCCCTGTATGACTCTGCACAACATCTCATTCCAGTCTAGCCTTAATTTAAAATAAGGCTGAAACAGAGAAATGCCTCACAAGATTCAGTGACAAGCTTCTCTTTAGAGCATTTCCCCATGAATGGTAAATCTTTTGGAGCGTACAAACTCCATCAAGTGCTGCTGTGGATCTAGTTCGTTACCTAACTCTTTCCCCTTACCAGTTGGATACCATAAATTTCCCCGGAATTGTTTCTAGCAGATCAGTGCTACAGATAAGCCAGAACAGGGCTTCTGCCCAGTTTTAGACTCCGTTTCTGGTACTTCTCTTGCATTTTTTACCAATGCAAATGGACTGAAAGTTTATGGCACTGACAGGGACACACAGCTATATAAGGTAAACCTTGTGTCCCCCAACTTTGATTATTGGCCTGTAAGTATCTTTTCCTTTCCATCTTGTTCCCCATTGCTACTCTAAATATACACACGTTATTGCACTTTGACCTATGACACAATGAACATTAAATGGTATTCTCTCCCAGGAGACCTCCATTTATTTATTTATTTATTTGGTTTTTAATTTTTGGCCTGGCCAGCAGCAAAACTCTGCATTTGTGGGATAGCCGAGAAGACTGCAGTGTGTTTTTCAGCAGGCTATCCTTAGCGCTCTCCATATGCTCCTGATCTTTCAACCCTGCTTCATTTCCTGCTCTGATCTTGGAGATAGCTGGGGGGGGGGGAAATATTTCCCTTCTCAGGCAGGGAGGGGAGACGGGCAGGGAACTCCTTGAAATCCCCTAGTGAGCTTACCATGCAGATTTACATTTCTGGGAAGTGCTTGGATGCGACAGTGATGGGTCATACAGGAAACCCTTAAGTTAGGTTAGATCAGATAAAAATACTTTGCATCTACTCACCGAAGTGCAACACTAAGTTATTCAGAAAAGGAGTGGGATAAAGGACAATCCCCCCCTTGAGGGCTTCTGCATTGGAGCTGAACTGGCAAACCCAGCAGGCATTGCAGAGGTGAAATAAGCAATCACTTATGGCAGCAGGTCAATTGACACCCTGGCAACACAAGGAGTGGGTCTGGCAATTGGCTCCATTTACGAAGAAGGCAGTTCACTTGTCTGCATCTCTGCAAGAAGAACACCAGGCAACAGCAGTAATGAAAGACTGTGTCGGGGGGAGGGGAGGGAAAGAGTTATGCTAACCCTTCCAAAAATCAGCTTGGAACAGATTTGCCAAGGTTGGGTTTGTTTGTTTTTTTAAATAGATTATGAGACAGGTCCTTAAATCTCTACCCACTTCACTAAAATTATACCATTGCAAATGTAAATCCCATCAACAGAATCCCATGTGGACTCTCTCTCTATATACACTCAGACTCACACACCCCAACTGGCCTCAACAATTCTGATTATTCTCCACAGTGAAGGGCAAGGCACATTAGTGAGCACTAAGTAAGAGAGAGGTGGGGGGTCTTATCTTGTAGTATCAATAATATTCTACACACCTACGACCCAGCTAAGGAACCGCCCAGCTGCTCAAGAGCACACCCCCCTCTGGAATGTAAACCCAAAATGATACTGTCTTGTGCTGCACAGAGATCTGTACAGTGTAAGCTCATGAAATTCAACCCCTCCCTCAATGTGGAGAAAGAATATAAAACAGCTTTTTGCCCCAAGTTATAACTCCCACACACTGGTTTGTGATAAAGCAAAAACAAATTTATTAACTACAAAAGATAGATTTTAAGTGATAAGAGATCGCAAACTGATCAAAGCAGATTACCTAGCAAATACACAAAAACGCAATCTAAGCTTAATATACTAAAGAGATTGGATATGAGTAGCAAATTCTCACCCTAAACAATGATTTAAGCCGTCTGCAGGCTCTTAAGGGCAAGCTGCACTTGCTTGCAGCTTAAAACCCCAGGTATTCCTTTCACAGACTAGAAATCCCTCTAGCCTGGGTCCAGCACTTCCCCCACAGCTTAGTCCTGGTTCCTCAGGTGTTTTCAAGAGTCTCCTTTGGGCGGGGAAGCAGTGAAGAAACACGATGATGTCACTCCCCTGCCTTAAATAGCTTTTGCATACGGTGGGAACCCTTTGTCTCCAAGCTTGGTTCCGACGCCTGGTCAGTGGAAAAATACTGGTATTCCAAGATGGAGTTCAGTACCAGGTGATCTGGTCACATGCCCCTGTAGTGTCATAGCAGCCATGACTCAGTGGCTGTTTGTAGCATCCTCAGGAAGGCTCCCCAGTGGGAGATTAGCTTCTTCTAAGATCTGTTCTCCCTAATGGTCCATTGACTTGAATGGGCCGTTCCCAGCCAGCCATCTAGACTGACAGTCTTTTGCCTACTGGACATTCCCTGGGTGTAAGTGCATTTGTAATAGATACATAGACAATATTCCTAACTTCAGATACCAAAATGATACATGCATACAAATAGGATAATCATATTCAGTAAATCATAACCTTTCCAATGATATCTCACAGGACCTATTTTGTATAAAATACATAATAGTTATGCAATAATCATATCACCATAATAATACTATGAATAATATTGGGCGTAGTGACACGGACATATTAAAATGATAGAACAGAATTCTCCCTATCTTTTGACCCAATACACAACTGAGGTGGAAAACATTTCCCAAGCTCAACCCAAACTGGGCAGAGCAGATGGGAAAGGAAATTAACCTACCTGAAAAAACTAAATTGTTTAGGTTTCAGATTAATTTGTATATTAACTTACTGAGTTTACAAACCAGAAAAAAAGCAGAAAGGGTGAAATGTGCTGCGTCAAGGGAAAGATCCAACTTAATCCGAATTTCGCTTTCTGAACATTTTTTTTAAACCTGAACTGTAGGCAGGTGGCATGATTCTTATAGCTTACAGTTTACTGAGCACTTTAAAAACACTTGCATTTTTAAATATACTTGTGTGGCACCAAGTAAAGTCATTGAATGCTACAAATGCCTTTGCTGCAGTGATTAAGGAGTACTGGTTTATCATGGGCTGCGGTATGGCAGCTGCTTTCAGTTTTGTGACACATCACATACTTTATCATCATGTCTAATCCTTTCCAAATTGGAGTATTTGTTTTACCTTGCAATTGATTTCTTGATTAACCAATTACAAAAACCAGGGTCAACAAAGAACAGTTGACAAATCCAACAGAGTTGATAGCATGCTAAAATCATTACCTTGCATCTGGCAGGACTACAGATTATTTTCCTTGAGCGCCCAGCTGCTTGCCCTGCTGTTTACATCAATGAAACGTCAACAAGAATGTAAGTGATCAGACCAGAGATGGCAACACTATCTTTTAATTATTCAACTGTAAATACAGGTTCTCTACAGAATCGTCACCTGCTGTGCTTAGTTCAACCCCCTTCTGTGACAAGTTACAACCCACCCTCGGTCTAATTTTAATTCAACATTATATACTTGTAGGAACAGGTTATTTGTAGTTGCAGCATCCTGTATTCTACTTTTGTTTCCTGTAATAAAAAAAACTATTTTTTTTCCAGACTACAGCAGAGCAATTCATTTGCAGAGAATAATTTACTTGATCAATGTAGCCTCTTTCTGCTTGTGGAATGTCTGGGAGCAGAGAAAAAACTTCTTTAAAAAAATTATCCACTGTTGTGATGTTTGTTTTTAACTGAAGTGCCCACTCCTGCAATGAACTCTCCATGGGCAGACCATTTCTACCACTGAGTGCAGCAGTCTGTCCATGCATGGCTTATTGCAAGATCAGGGCCTTTATCACTAACCATTCCTTCAAAATTTGATCTGTGTTACTGAGCTCTGATTGGTCTCCTGATATTATTTCTGTTCCCTGGTTAGAGAAGCATTATTAGCAGCATTATAAGGATAGCTTGAAGAGGCCATTGGGGCTTTGACTCTCTCAGAGATGGGAAGCAGTTTAAGGAAAGATCACAAATATTGCAGATTAGGGGATTTAAATTTTACATCTTTTCATAGCAAATATGCCAGTGGGTGAATCAAAAAGTAAGCAAAAATGACAAAAGAAATTACTTTTAGACACAATGGGCTGTCATCAGATGGAAAGACCAACAAAATCCTAAATATTCTCTTAAGGAGTATGAGGTTTTAATTTTACACAAAAGTAAAGTAACAATAATGAGACCTGAACTCATTCCATATAGTAGAAAGGCAGAGATGTCACTTAAAGGAGTTTCATGGAAACATGAACAACAAAAGAAAACTAAGCCCAAATTTAGCTCATAGCGACTGAAATACTTTGAAAAGAAAAGTCCTTTTGTGAACCACATAACGGAAAAGATTTCTGCTTCACTAAGCCCCTTTCCCTTGCCTTTCACCATTCAGGAAGCACCTCATTAACAGTTAACATCTACATAATGGGTCACATTTTACCACCACATGATTTTAAGTTCACCCAGTCAACCTTGTCAGGAGAAATTGTAACTTAGACCGCAATACTAATTATATAACCTGCCCATCAGTTATCTCCGCTTTGCTTTCATCTTTCAAATCCAATTCAAGACTACTTGCCAGGAGGGAGGACAGTAACAGTCCCACTTAGCACTGGTTAAAGTTTTTCCCAGTCCTTCCCTTACAATTGGATACATTTCTAAGCCCATATAGAAACATATTCTTAATGTTAAAAGCTGCAGATGACTCCTATACATACTTTGATAATAAACTAATCATTGTTACCGTCCCCTCCTATTTCTCCCCTGTAGGCAAAGTGACAGGCCGTTATGTCACTGCAGTTTCTCACTTACCCTAAGAGAACTTCAAAAGCAGCTGCTAACTCACTAACTCAGGAGCACACATACACTCAATTCAAGTATAAACTACTCCGATTTCTTCCCTATAAATCCCCCGTCTCTTGTGCGAGGGAACCAAGTGAAAAAACCACCAAAACCAAAAAAAACCAAAGCCTGTGTGCCTCTAGCATGTCCAAAGAGAATGGAAATCCACTGATAACAGATCCTATATGGTTTTCACCTATATTTTGTTTATTGCTAAACTTAAGTGTCTAATGTCAGTATAGGGGAGAGAGGAACTAGTTCAAATGAAAGTCACAAAAGCACCCTTAAACTATGGCTTAGAACAGCAGCTCTTCATCTGAACCTTTACATTTTTGAAAGCTTAGGTACATGGGTTCTTTCAATTCCAGTTTCTGTTTAAACACTTTTGGTTCCAGTGCCAAATACAGCAAGAATGGCTGCTACTGTATTATCTGCAGCCATGAATGGCTGCAGAAGTGCAAGGAAAATCATGTCAAAGCCTGTTCCTGTTAGTTTTCCAGCCCAGTTTTGCAGACTCAAAAGGTCTGAACAGTTCAGATAAACTTTGAGTACAAATGCAAAACTCTGGGTGCTAATCTGAACCTAAATTTTAAGCCTTTGCCACTTACCCATAACTATTTAATATAATCAGTGATGGATGAACCTGGAGAGATGTCAGACAGTTACTATCAGAGCCAAGATTAGAACTCAAGAGCTCCTGGCTTCCAGTTCTGTATGAGACCTTGCAAGATTTATTTATCCAGTTGAAACTACAAGAGGAATTTAAGCAGATTAATACTTACTGGCTTCTTGCTCTACAGGTGTCCACTGCAGGCCAGAGTGTGTTTATAGCACTTTTCACTTCAAGAACCATGCAAATATTAACTAATTAGTCACAATAACCCTTAGCCTTGGGCTCAGTTTTCCTTCAAAAGGTGTCTGGGGGGAAAACTGCATGAATCTCTAGACTGCCTTCCATCTTCCATGCCATTTTCTCTGTTGAAGTTTACACACACACACACACACACACACACACAGGCTAAGCCCACTGAAACTAAACAAGGCTTTAGGTAGGCAAAGGGATAAATAATTCTTGCCTGGCCTCCTGGCTTGAGTACAGGACTGGGAACCAGGAATTCCTAAATTCTAACCCTGTCTCAGAGACAGACTCTTCCTATGGCCCTGGGCAAACCACTTGCCACACAGTGTCACGCTCCACCATCATTTCTCCACCCATCTCTTAAGGGTGTTTGTCAGAATGAGTTTGCAAGCCACTTCGAAAATGACAAGCCCTCTTTTAGTGGTAGGTATTAATTTATCCCTTTCTCCCTCTCAAACACCAGGGTGTATGTTGCTGACTCAAAATAGCTGCATTTTAGAGGTGGATGAGTGATGCCTATGCACAGAGACTGTTAAAAGAGCATGCAAGTGACTGCTAGAATCAGAAGGTTCTAACAGCAGGAGGCTATTTTTGCTTGCTGTGAAGAAGCTGTTTGTTAGTCTTAAGGTTGTACCGCTAGCTCGGTAGAAGCCTCTCCTATCTCGCCATTGTACAGATGGAAAATGAGACAGTTTGCAAAATCCAGGCGATCTTCACAGTTATGATACACTCTGGGATAATCGACAAGTATTGTGCAGTGTTTTTTCTGCGTTCTCCAGGTATTATTCAAACGAAACAGAGCACTTCCTACCAAAATTGTATGATGCACTGAGATGCATCAGTTTGGATACGTTTACTGTGCCTCACACATGGTCCTGGTAGGGCTCCCCGGTTTGACACCATGCCTTCCTGAATCCTACCTGTCGCTTGCCTGTGTTGAGTTTTTACTATAGTGATTTTTGCCCCTCTGCAGTCAGCCTTGTACCATGATACTGACTGTTCACTTGATATGCTTATCCTGCGTGACTGTGGGGTTGAGTTGTATCTCAATGTCGTTAGCAAGGCTTCACTGTTATGTTATAGCTGGTTGGTTGAAAACATTTTTTTCCATCAGCAAATGTGTTTTTTTCAAAACCGAAAATGTCAATTTTGACAGTCTTTTGATTTTCTGAAGCGACATCGAAACACCGATTTGAAACTAAACTTTTAGCTGCAAATTGACATTTTGTCATGTTACGTCAAAATGGCAATTCAATATAAAAGGTTCACTTCAAATCAATGTTACAAGTCAAAATCTTGAAATGGTTCATTTTCAACAGAAATGAAGTTTTTCTGTTCAACAGTTCCAAATCAAACTTGGTTACTTTTCACTCCACGACAGGTTTCATTATTTGAAACTTTTCCTCCTAACTCAGAACAAAAAAAAGGAAATGCCAGCATTTTCCACAGCATGGAAATTCCATTTTCCAATCAGGTCCAGGTACCCCAAGTACCTGATCATCAAATAGATATCACAAGAAACACAACATCAGCTTCACTGGGATTTACACAAATGATTTAATTTTTTCTGGATAATCACATTTTCTAGTGGGAATGAAATGAAACAAAGCATGAAGTTCATGGTATGTGCAGTGCTGAATAAATATGAATGGTACTTTAACATTCTGTCTGACCATTTTTCCACTAAAATTTCCCAAAATTCCCAGTGAACCAAGAAGCAAGGTATAATACCATCAGAAATGTATCCAGTTCTGCCACAAGGCCTCTCTCCTTGGGCCACTAAGAAAACAGCTGCGGTCAGCAGGGGTGCTGATGGTAGATCTCCACAGTGATACAAAAGAGGGGGGTGGTTGGCCAGGTGGTCTCTGAGGGCTCCGAACTTGTTCCTCCCCCTTGATCCAAAATAGCCCAAATTTGGTGACTGTCCAGGCATGCCATGTAAGATATCTGTTTGAGAGTTTTGTAGAGAGCCAAGGGTATGGTTCCTAGATGATGAAAGAAACAGGATGGCTGGCTGCGTTCCTGTAGAACGAATTATTTGAATGCTGCTGCTATTTAATGTAATTGTATTTAATATATGATTCATTACGTCAGGATGTCTAGAGCCTTGGATAGGAGTCTTAATTATTTTAAATCTAAATAAATAAAATATCACATAAAGGAAAAAGAAAGGCAAAAGCCAGGAGAAGGACTGTAATCATTAAAAGGACTTTGTAGGTTGAACTGTTTTGCCTCATATTAGAGTGGGGGGGGGGGG